>NC_057387.1:82744185-83058141 GCF_019320065.1 Cervus canadensis | reverse complement strand
TTACTAGGCCCATTTTACATGTTTAGAGCAGTGAGGTGACTTGCCTGAGATCTCACAACCAAGATGAAGATCTGACTTCAAATCCTGACCAAATTTAAAATTTGTGCATCAAATCTAAATTTTGTGCATTTTCCCCCACTGGAAAGCCAAGTGTTAGGACCTCAGTTAAACAGGCTGGAGTTGGGAGTGGCTTCTATGCCAAGGAGAAAGACCATACTAGTTTGAGAAGCAGAGGCAGCTGTCTGATTCTCTCCCCCATGACGGCCTTGCCCAGGCCACAGACTACAGATCCATGCTTGTCAGGGACCAAATCTAATTCCCACTGATGATTGTTCAATAGCTCAGATGTGCTAAGGTTAGCTGTCTTATAAATGATGGAACAGATTAACAGAGTTAGGCCCGAGGCATCAATAATGAAGATTCTCCACCCAATGACAGGATACAATGTTGAAGTCAGTGAAGACATGGGAATGGTGGCAGAAAAGGAAAACATTATCTCTTTGAGGAGAAGGCTGATGGGGAGGAGGGCCAGGATTAAAGAGGTTAAGGGGCTCAGCCGGGGGGATATCCGGGCAGAAAGGATGATGGAGCAAAGGAAAATAGGCTGTCAGGAACGACCTCACTCATTCTCATGGCTTTGTGGAGGCAGAAGCTTAGCTCGTGTTGGATACGATGATGGGGAGGTGTCTGTGGGGCATCCAGTGGAGGTGTCCAGTGAGTTCCCACATGGCACATGGGTCACTGCTCCCCTGGGAAGGTGTGGAAAAGAGCTGTACTGGTGCGGTATTTAATAACATATGAGTGGTAGTTAAAGTCAGGGGATTAAAGAGGTCACGGACCGCTTAGAGTGAGAGAAAAGGACAGGAAATTAGTGAGGATGGAACACCAGCATTTAGTGGACAAGGAAGGTTGATCCAGTCACAGAGACTGAGACAGAAAAGTTAGTATCAGTGTAAAAAAAAGTTCTACCAGAACTCAGTGAAGGTGAGCCCTGAAGGAGGAAGATGATATTTCCAGATACATGGAAAGAAAACAGGGAGAAAGAGAAAAAACAAACCAACACTGACTTCTCTTTCCTTCTGCTGAGCAGTCTTCCATTGAGAACCCAATCTGAAGCCAAGGGTCACAAGTGGTGCAGTCCACAGGGTCGGACTTACAAAGATGTGGGGGCTTGTGGTCATGTGTTATTGCCTGTATTCTGGATGTGAGAGTTTCTGAAAGGGAGGAGTGCTCATAAAACAGTGTTGACTGAAGCTGAGGATTCTTCACTGGAAGTCTTTGATGATCTGAGACCATGAAGTTTCAGTGGCATATTTGGAGCCCAAGCTAGATTTAGCAATCTAGCTAGATGGGGAGAAAGTAGGCACTGTGAAATTTTTAAACAAGTTTCAGAAAGGGGTGAGTGGGCTCAGTTCAGTTCAGTTCAGCCACTCAGTTGAGTCCAGCTGTTTGTATCCCATGGACTGCAGCACACACCAGGCTTCCCTGTCCATCAACAACTCCCGGAGCTTGCTCAAACTCATGTCCATTGGGTCGGTGATGCCATCCAACCATCTCATCCTCTTTCATCCCCTTCTCCTCCTGCCTTCAATATTTCCCAGCATCAGGGTCTTTTCAAATGAGTCAGGTCTTCACATCAGGTGGCCAAAGTATTGGAGCTTCAGTTTCAGCATCAATCCTTCCAATGAATATTCAGGACTGATTTCATTTAGAACTGACGGGTTTAATTTCCTTGCAGTCCAAGGGACTCTCAAGAGTCTTCTCCAAAACCACAGTTCAAAAGCATCAATTTTTCAGCATTCAGGTTTCTTTATGGTTCAACTCTCAGATCCATACATGACTGCTGGAAAAACCATAGCTTTGACTAGACAGACCTTTGTCAGCAAAATAATGTCTCTGCCTTTTAATACTGTCTAGGTTTGTCATAGCTTTTCTTCCAAGGAGCAAGTGTTGTTTGATTTCATGGCTGCAGTCACCATCTGCAGTGATTCTGAAACCCAAGAAAAGGAAGTCTGTCACTGTTTCCATTGTTTCCCCATCTATTTGCCATGAAGTAATGGGACCGGATGCCATGATCTTAGTTTTTTTGAATGTTGAGTTTTAAGCTAGCTTTTTCACTCTCTTCTTTCACGTTCATCAAGAGACTCTTTAGTTCCTCTTTGCTTTCTGCCATAAGGGTGGTGTCATTTGCATATCTGAGGTTATTGATATTTTTCCCGGCAATCTTGATTCCAGCTTGTGCTTCATCCAGCCCGGCATTTCACATGATGTACTCTGCATATAAGTTACATAAGCAAGGTGACAATATACAGCCTTGAGGTACTCCTTTCCCAATTTGGAACCAGTCAGTTGTTCCATGTCCGGTTCTAACTGTTGCTTCTTGACCTGAATACAGATTTCTCAAGAGGCAGGTAAAGTGGTCTGGTATTCCCATCTCTTTAAGAATTTTCCACAGTTTGTTATGGTCCACACAGTCAAAGGCTTTGACATAGTCAATAAAGAAGTAGATGTTTTTCTGGAACTCTCTTGCTTTTTCTGTGATGCAATGGATGTTAGCAATTTGATTGCTGGTTCCTCTGCCTTTTATAAATCCATCTTGAACATCTGGAAGTTCTTGGTTCATGTACTGTTGAAGCCTGGCTTGGAGAATGTTGAGCATTACTTTACTATGTGAGATGAGTGCAATTGTGCAGTAATTTGAACATTCTTTGGCATTGCCTTTCTTTGGGATTGGAATGAAAACTGACCTTTTCCAATCCTGTGGCCACTGCTGTTTTCCAAACTTGCTGGCATATTGAGTGCAGCACTTTCACAGCATCATCTTTTAGGATATGAAATAGCTCAACTGGAATTCCATTACCTCCACTAGCTTTGTTCTTAGTGATGCTTCCTAAGGCCCATTTGAGTTATTCCAGGATGTCTGACTCTAGGTGAGTGATCACACCATTGTGATTATCTGGGTCTTTAAGATCTTTTTGTACAGTCCTTCTGTGTATATTCTTGCTGCCTCTTGTTAATATCTTCTGCTTCTGTTAGGTCCATACCATTTCTGTCCTTTACTGAGCCCATCTTTATATGAAATGCTCCCTTCGTATCTCTAATTTTCTTAAAGAGATCTCTAGTCTTTCCTATTCTATTGTTTTCCTCTATTTCTTTTTATGACAACCCCATGAACAGGATGAGTGGGCTAAGGCATGCAGAGAATAGATGTTTTAAAATTTATTTTTAATGGAAGGATAGTTGTTTTATAATATCGTGTCGGTTTCTGCTGTACATCAACATAAATCAGCTGTAGGTATGCATCCGTCCTCTCTGTCTTGAACCTCCCTCCCACCCCGACCCCGTGTTACCCCTCTGGGCGTCACAGAGCACTGGTTTGAGTTTCCTGAGTCACACAACACATTCCCATTGGCTCTCTGTTTCACACACGGTGGTGTATATGTTTCCATGCCACTCTCTCCGTGTGTCCACTCTCTCCTTCCCCTGCTCTGTCCACAGGTCTGTTCTCTATGTCTGCATCTCCACTGCTGCCCTGCAAACAGATTCATCAGTACTACTAAAGTGGGTTGCCATTCCCTTCTCCAAGGGATCTCCCCAACCCAGGAATCGAACCCTGATCCCCTGCACTGCAGGAGGATTCTTTACCATCTGAGCCACCAGGGAAGCCTTTAGATTCCATATATATGTGCTAATATATGGTGTTTGTTTTTCTTTCTGACTTACTTCACTATGTTATAATAGACTCTAGGCTCATCCACCTCACTGGAACTGATTCAAGTGCATTCCTTTGTATGGCTGAGTAAAATTCCATGGTATATATATACCGTAGCTTCTTTATCCATTCATCTGTTGATGGACATCTAGGTTGATTCCATGTTCTAGCTATTGTAAATAGTGCTGCAATGAACACTAGGGTACATGTGTCTTTTTCAATTATGGTTTCCTTAGGGTGCATGTCCAGTAGTGGGGTTCCTGGGTCGTATAACGCAGTGGTAAAGAATCCACCTGCCAATTCAGGAGACTCAGGTTCAATCCTGGGTCAGGAAGATCTTATGGAGAAGGAGATGGCAACCCACTTCAGTATTCTTGCCTGGGAAATCCCATGGACAGAGGATCCCGGCCACAGTCTATGGGGTTGCAAAAGAGTTGGACATGACTGAGTACACACACACACACACACACACACACACACACACACACACACACACATGCACACAGTAGGTTTATACCTAGTTTTTTTTTTTTTTTAAGGAATCTCCATATTGTTCTCCATAGTGGTTATATCAATTTACCTTTAGACTTGGTTTACCATTTTCCCAGTGGGTCTAATTTCTCCTGGGTATCAAAGCAACCTTCTAATAAATGCCAGGCTAGACTTTTCTTCTTTTCTCCACCTGCATTTGCTTATTGGTGACTTACCCATCCTTATGGCGTTGTGCATGTGTGTGTCAGTCTCTCAGTCCTGTCCAGCTCTTTGCGACCCCAGAGACTGTAGCCCACCAGTATCCTCTGACCATGGGATTTTCCAGGCAAGAATACTGGAGTGGGTTGCCATTTCCTTCTCCAGGGGATCTTCCCGACCCAGGGATCAAACTTGGGTCTCCCCACATTGCAGGCAGATTCTTTACCATCTGAGCCACCAGGGGAGTCCCTCTTACAGCATTAAATGCCATCTCTATTGGGGATGCATCTTGAATCTATATCTTCCACTCAATTCTCTCTCCTAATCCCAGATTCATAAAATCCCAAATTCAATAAATCAAAATAAAACTTAATATTGCCTCCTCCTCAATCTGTTTCATTTACAGCTTCCTCCATCTCAATGTACAACGTCTTCATTTTTTTTTTGCTCTCATTCTCTTTTAAAACCTTGGAGACCTCCATGTTTTTAAAAATCTTTCTTTGATATCCCACTTCCAACAAGACTGCAGGACATCCTGCTGGCTTTACCTCCCTTATCCAGGATCTGCTACTTGTCCCCTTCTCTACTTCCATCACCCTCATCCAAACCATCATCCATGCTGCCCTCTCTTAGATCAGTCAAGCTTCTTCTACACTAGTTCTCCCTTTCCTTGCCCCACTGAAGTCTGTACCTGACCCCAAAGCAAGAGCAATCCTTTAGAAATTCAAGTCAAATTGTGTCTCTCCTCTGCTCACACCCCCACCATGGATCCCATTTCACTCATTCAGAGCCAAAGTCACGTAATGGCTTATGTGGCCTGTGAGCCCAATCTTTCCTCTGATATCACCTTCTATGACTCTTGCCCACACACAGTCCACCCAATCTCCATGATCTCCTTGTTGTTCAGACACGCAAGTAAGCTCCCACCTTGGGGCTTTTGCAATACTGTCCCTTCCGCCTGGAATGTTCTTCTGCCAGGGATTCATGTGGTTAACACCCTCGCTACCTTGATAATCCTTCTCAAATGTCACCTTCTTGGGAAGTAGCCCACTACCCTGTTTAAAATCACAACCTGTGCAACACATCCCCTTCTCGCACTGCTTCCCACACTGCTCTGCCCTTTTTACTCCCATGGCTGTCTGTTAAGAGGTGCATTTGATACCTCCCATGTGAAGTACCCACCAAATGTGCAATCCTGCACCTTCCTGAGAGAAGCCCTCCAGTCTGGCTGGCACCCTTGGTGCAAATGAAAAAGCATGAGATGGGATGGGGAGGGCAGTGTGGGAGGGCACTCTTGACTGCTCAAACTCTGCTTTCTCACACAGCCCGCAACCTCATTATCTGCACGCAGAAGCACAGGCAATTGCCTCCGGGTACCAGTCAGCTTGCAAAGAGGAGCGTCTGTGAGGCAGACAGGATGCTGAGGAAGAGCTGGCAGCCAGCAGGAGGGGCCAGCCCTGCTTTCCTGATGGCATCGACAGGAAGGGATCTGGGATCACAGAGCAGGAGCCCCCACTGAGGAGCCGCAAAGGAAGCCCACTTCATTCAGCCTCTCCTCCCATAGGTTGGGGACGGTGGTAGAGATTTAGAGCTCGCAGAAAGCATCCAGCTTCCTCCTGCCACCCAGGAAAACACTCCGGTTATGGGGTCACAAAGAAGAGTCAGACACGACTGAGTGACTGAACAACAATATGGGGGCAAGGTGCCAGGTTAATAGAAGTTTCTGTCAGGCACTGGGTGGGGGAGACTGAGATGGCCTCTGCCTTTAGGGAGTACTTGTTTGGGGCAGTAAAAGCAGGTAAATGCTTTCAGTTCTATGTTATCAGTAAGTGTGATCAGGTAAGCACAGGCATTAGGAAACACACATAGGATAGTCTTGGAGGGGAGGCTGGTGGAGGAGGAGACCTCTAAACGGACTTTTAACTCATTCATTCATTCATTCACTCCTTCAGTTCATTCAGCGAGCGCTTGCTGAGGATCAGCCAAAGTGCAAAGAGTGCAAAGAGACACTCTGTTGGGTATGGAGGGTGCAGTCTTGAATCAAAAAAAGAAAAGCTTCCATTGATTTCCAGGAAATTAGAGTCTAGGAGAGAAGGTAGACATAACAAGTAAACTGAAAAATAAATGTAGAATTCTATGTTGTTGTTGTTAAAGGCTGTGAAGAAAAGTAACAGGAACTTTAGATGGAGGGTTTGTGGGAGGCTCTCTATCATTTCCAAGAAAGGGAAGTTTAAAGCAAGAGCTGTGGGTGCTGATGAAGGAGGAAATGGGGTGGGAAGCCCATTCCAGCAAAGGCCCTAAGCAGGAAGCATCAGGGATTGGAGGGTAAGTGGGGGCAGCCAGGAGGCAGCATCTTGGCATGGCAGGGTTCTGAGTGTGGAGTGCAGGCCCTTCCACATCTGTCCCAAACCCACCTACACGCATTCTCCAAGGACTTGATGCTCCAGCCCCACTAGATTTCAGACCACTCCTCAAGCCATTGGCCCATAGTCCCACATGTCAAATCCCCCGTGTCTCTCAGGGCTGGGCTGAAACATCTCTCCCTCCATAGCCCTTCCCTAGAGCCACAGGCCAGGATTCTCACACTGACCTCTGAGTTCCCAGCCTGGAGGTATAACCCATCTGTCCACCTGCCTGTCTCCCCAGCCAGGCTGTCAGGTCTTGAGAACTGGGACTGTGCAGCCTGTGTGTAAAGCCCATGGCTTGGAGCGGGGAGGTGCTCAGTAAATGTGTGCACAGAAGTGAGGCAAACAGGAAGAAGACAGAAGCTAGCTTTTATTTTTTCTCTATTTTTAAACTTTATTTATTATTGAAATATAGTTGATTTACAATGTTGTGTTAGTTTCAGGTGTATAGCAAAGTGATTCAGTTTTACAGACATTTTTCCAGATTCTTCTCTCGTATTGTTTATTATAAGATATTGAGTATAGTTCCCTGTGCTAAAGAGTTGCTGTTGTTTAAGTTGTGTCCGACTCTTTTGCCACCCCATGAACTATAGCCCTCTAGGCTCTTCTGCCCATGGGATTTTCCAGGTCAGGATACTGGAGTGGGTTGCCATTTCCTTCTCCAGGGGATCTTCCTGACCCAGGGATCGAACCCACATCTCCTGCATTGCAGGTGGATTCTTTACCACTGAGCCACCTGGGAAAGTGAAAGTGAAAGTCGCTCAGTCGTGTCCGACTCTTTGGGACCCCATGGACTGTCCATGGAATTCTCCAGGCCAGAATACTGGAGTGGGTAGCCTTTCCCTTCTCCAGGGGATCTTCCCAACCCAGGTATTGAACCCAGGTCTGCAGCATTGCAGGCAGATTCTCTACCAGCTGAGCCACCAGGGAAGCCCAAGCTACACAGTAGGTACTTGTTATTTATCTGCTTTATATATAGTAGCGTGTAGAGAAACTAGCTTTTAAAAAACAACATCGATATTTAACCCTCACAAAGGATACATTCAGAAACCCTTGTGAATCCAGATATTATTTGCAAATGTCAGTCAAGAACTCATTATTTTGGCTACAAAGCTTTTCCTTTCTAAGAGCCATTGCTTCCCTAGTCTTCATTACTTTTTCTTCCCTCCCATCACCAGCATTAGCTCCTGGCTTTCCTTTTTAGAAGTATAAGTCACAGAGAAACCAGATTTTGCACATTTTTAGAATTCAGTTCACGAGCATTACCTTGTAAACCTCAACAGCCATGCTGAGGTATGCATGCTGGAGTTCTCAAACCCACTCACCGATGAAGCAAATGGCTCTCAAAAACCAAATTAATGATGCTGCAAAATGACAAATTACTACGTGTCATAGACCTCAGGGATCCCCAGAGAACAGTGCATGCCGAGGATGTGGAAGCCAGATGCTAATGGCCACCTCACTCACCTGCAAGGAAGAGGGGGCCTCTGGGAAAGACTTGGCAACCAGTTCTCCTCTCCAGATGCTGCTCATTGTCGCTAGCACTGGGCCAAGGTTTAGCTAAGTACTCAGTTACTAAGGAAACCCAAGTTGTCAGTCCTGAGCCATATGGGAATAATGGTGATTTATTTAGGAAAAGCAAGGTTTGTCACTTAGGCTTACTGCTACAAAATTGCTTTTTGATTACCTCCCCCCTACCCCCATTGCATTGTCTTGTCACAATAAACTACAGAAACAAGTGGCAAGGTTAATAGTCATGGGCTCCGAGCTCGTCACTCCCAGGGTCTGGCAAGGTCACGGCTGCAACCTGAGTGTGGCAGACAGGCTTCTTCCGCAAACTCCTTTGGAGAAGAGGGCTTGCGGACTGACTGACCAGGGCAGGCCAGGCTCTCTCCAGGGTGCTTTTACTCCTGACTCTCTGTGGCCCCAGGGTACTCCTGGAGCAAGAGAGTTCCTAAAATCCAGCCCTCCCAGTTGAAATTCAACCCTTCCTTCAAACCCAATCCAAATGCCATCTTCTCTTTGATTGAAATCATCTGATCCTCTCTTTGCCCATTCAAAACTCACAGTTGGTACCCTCAGTTAAGACAGCTCATTGAGTAACTAGCAGGGGCCATGCTGAGTGCTAGACTTTCCATGTGGCTTACCTCGTTTTGTCCTCACGACCACCTGCAAGATGGTCATTACCATACTTGGTTAGGCTTTGCCTTTCCTATTGGCTCCATTCTCTTAGACTGGCTTCTCCATGACTTTCTGGCTGCCCATATCTCTAGTTCACAGTCTCTACAAAAAGGGAGGAAAGAGGTTCCTTTGCCCTGGTTAAAAAGTCCTAGTGAAGAAGTCACGTTGGTTTTCCCTGATTCAAGGACCAACCTTTTCATGAATTAATTGAGCCAGGTCAGCAGACTCCCAGACAAAGTTATCAGCCTCTATTTAGATCGATTGTTTAGAATAGTATCTGAAAATGAGGGCTTGCTCTTCCTATCAGGAAGAGGCTATGGGATACAAAATGATAAATGGTCACTACAGAGCCATGTGCTTCATTATCTCCTAGATATCTGGCTAAAAACACCTCCGGTATTCACCACTCATGCTGTGCCTCCTGAATGACATCATCATCTTCACGTGCTTCTCAAACCAAGAGGTTTAGGACTTGCTGATGCTTCTTTCTCCCTCATGTTTAAGATCAGACTGGTCACCACGTTCTACTATTCTGTTTCTAAAATGTTACTTAAAAAAATTTATTGGAGTATAGTTGATTTACAAGGTTGTGTTTTAGGTATACAGCAAAGTGAATCAGTTATACACATACATATGTCCACTCTTTTTAAAGATTATTTTCCCATGTAGAGCATTGCAGAGTATTGAATAGCATTTCCTGTGCTGTACAGTAGTTCTTTCTTGTCTATTTTATATATAGTAGTATGAATGTGTCAGTATCGATCTCCCAGTTTATCCCTCCCCACCCTTACCCTCTGGTAACCGTAAGTTTGTTTTCTATGTCTGTGACTCTACTTCTGTTTCATAAATAACTTTTTTTTTACAGCCCATATATAAGAGATATGATATTTATCTTTCTCTGTCTGACTAACTTCACTCAGTATGATCATCTCTAGATCCACCCATGTTGCTTCACATGGCATTATTTGTTCTTTTTTTTACAGCTGGGTAATATTCTTTTGTATATATGTACCACATCTTCTTTGTCTGTTCTTTTGTTGATGGACCTGTGGGTTGTTTCCGTGTCCTGGCTGTTGTAAATAGTGCTGCAATGAACATTGTGGGCTATACAATGAACATTGTGTGTTTTTGAAATATGGTTTTTTCCAAGTGTAAGAGTGGCATTGCTGGGCCAAACAGCAGTTCTGTTTTTAGATTTTTAAAGGAATCTCCATACTGTTCTCCTTAGTGACTACACCAATTTACATTCCCACCAACAGTGTAGGAGGGTTCCCTTTAAAGTGTTTCTTGATCTGCTTTCTTTCTCCTTCATCCTCACTGCTAGTCTTATTTGAATCCCCATCTTTTCACCTCAAGACAACTCCCACAGCTCCTAACTGGCCTCTCTATCTCCAGTTCTTGCTTCCTATAATAATCAGGGTCCAGCAAGAAAATAGAAACTATTCTAGGTTTTTTCTAGGTTATTTAAACAGAGCAAGGTGATTCAGAGAATAAATCCAGGGGTAAAAATTGTGTGTTTGCTTTGTGTGCTAAGCTGTGTCCAACTCTTTGTGACCCTTTGGATTATAGCCTTCTGGGTTCCTCTGTCCTGGGATTTTTTTCACAAAGAATACTGGAGTGGGTTGCTATTTCCTCCTCCAGGGGATCATTCTGACTCAGGGATTGAACCCATGTCTCCTGGATTGCAGGTGGATTCTTCACTGCTGAAGCACCAGGGAAGCCTGAGAGCATTCTTTTTCCAAATTTTCTAGAAGATCTCACTCTGTGGGGAGGAGGCTAGGCAGGATGCAAGCACAACAGGGCACAAGAAACCCCAATAACAGGTGGTTATTCCGTTTTGGACTGCGTAGCCACCTTTTAACTTCCTCCTGTGGGCATGGTGACATCCCCATGATGCCGTTCTATGATGGTTTAGCATCAGTTCTCATTAAGGCTTCCAAAGGTTTGTTCAATATAAGGCACAAGGAGCCTGGATTTGGGCTGCTGTGCATAGATCCTGCATGGTGTCAAGTAAGACTCTATTTACCTCAAAAGGGAGACTGATAGTCCCCTTCCGCTGAAACTGACAACACTGATGATGTAGGGGGAATACAGCAAAAGCTGGAGAAGAAGATCCAGAACCCAAAGTCAAGGAGACAGAATAGCTACCTTCTGCAGTGTGTTGGCAGCGTCCAAGCCCCAGAACGCTCAACAGGTAGTAGATCCTGTGTCTTAGGACTATGCTTGTAGTGAGTCCATAAACAAAGCCTAGTCAGAAGAAAGGGTGTGGTGGGAGTGATGGATTAGGCAGTCTTCATGGACTTTACGACGGGTCTCTTGTTTGGTCTTCACGACAGCCTGTGAAGAAAGTATCGTAGGATCCCCTTTTTGTAAAGATGAGAAAACTGAGGGTTCAAAGTAGATCTGTCACTTGCCTAGGGTCTATGGCTCCCAAGTGGCAGAGTGAGGTTTAAGTCCAGATCATCTTAACCATTTCCTTCTTGAGGAGGATGTGAAGATTAATGCTGGTACTCACTGTCTCTCCTTTAATAGACAGGTATATAATTCTGTCTTCAGGCTGGGTTTTTTTTTCTCATTCTTTTGCCATTTTTGAAAGTTCTGGGTTTTAAAAAAAAAACCCTATTAAGAATTGTTCTGTGCTGTGCTTAGTCACTCAGTCATGTCTGACTCTTTGTGATCCCATGGACTGTAGCCCGCCTGGCTCTTCTGTCCATGGGGAGTCTCCAGGCAAGAATACTGGAGTGAGTTGCCAAGCCCTCCTCCAGGGGATCTTCCCAACCCAGGAATCCAATGGCGCCTCCTGCATTACAGGCAGATTCTTTACCAGCTGAGCTACCAGGGAAGAGGAATTGTTCTACATCTGATAAATTTGAATTTAAAGAATAGAAAAAAAGGAAATTGGGAGAAATACAAACTGGACTCCTCTAAGTAGTTTTTTTAATGCAGTTTTGTTTTGTGAGCCATGTAAATGCTTTGCATATTCAAAAATTAAATTTAAATTAAAATAGATTTTAAAAAAAGGCAAATGGAAGAAAATTGGATCTAGAAACAAAATCACCTATGTACTTGCTAGGTTTCTCAGGTGGTGCTAGTGATAAAGAACCTGCCTGCCAATTCAGGAGACATAAGAGGTGCTGGTTTGATCCCTGGGTCAGGAAGATGCCCTGGAGCAGGTCATGGTAACCCACTCCAGTATTCTTGCCTGGAGAATCCCATGGACAGAGGAGCCTAGAGGGCTGCAGTCCATAGGGCTGCAAAGAGTTGGACATGACTGAAGCAACTTAGCACACACACACACGCTATCTGAAAAAGTTGAGAAAGTGGCAATGAGTGGACTGGCACTATTTTCAATAAATTGTCATAGGTTATTGTATATCTGGGAAAAAAGGAATTGTCCTACAATCATTTCCTGGACTAAGTAGATCTGACTTTTCTATTAAAAACAAAATTGTGCCCAGAGCATCAAAAACTGATCATCACTCTTCCCTTCCCCAGAATGTGGCTTATGATGTCTTCTGTCTTAGCATACAAAGTTTTCGGACTAAGCAAGCAACAAGTTATTGGATTTATTGTTCTAAATTCTTTGTATAGTATATTCATTTTTTTTTTTTTAGTATATCATTTAATCCTTATAATAACCTTGAAAGTGAAAGTGAAGTTACTCAGTCATGTCTGATTCTTTTCGACCCCATGGACTGTAGCCCACCAGGCTCTTCCATCCATGGACTTTTCCAGGCAAGAGTACTGGTGCGGGTTGCCATTTCCTTCTCCAGGGGATCTTCCTGACCCAGGGATCAAATCCAGGTCTCCCGCATTGCAGGCAGATGCTTTTACCCTCTGAACCACCAGGGAAGCCCATAATAGCCTTAAGAGGTAGCTATTACTATTAATATTATCGCCATTATTTTCAGACGGGGGGAACTGAGACACAGAATGATTGAATTGCTTGCCCAACAT
Source organism: Cervus canadensis (assembly GCF_019320065.1). Classification (NCBI taxonomy): domain Eukaryota; kingdom Metazoa; phylum Chordata; class Mammalia; order Artiodactyla; family Cervidae; genus Cervus; species Cervus canadensis. The sequence goes on along the minus strand of NC_057387.1, from coordinate 83,045,196 downwards.
CATAGACCCCAGAGCTTGGATCTGGATCATTTGTGTACAGAGTTCAGTGTTTAATCGTTACATCATTCTGCCTGTTATTGTTTGATTTCAGGATTGGGAGATGAGGGAGAGAATGAAAGAGGGCAGGGAACCCTCAAGCATGGGTGTTGGGCTGCACTCCTTAGGCCTTGCAAGCCTTGTAGTTGCCCAGCCTTGAGACTGAAGAAAAAGCCCAGAGACAGCAATAGAGACATCAATGGTTTATTGGACAGGACATCTTAGGCAAAAGCTCCCCGACACCCCACTGTTTATAGCAGACGGCAGGCAGGGCTCGGCTGCAGCCTTTGCTACTCGGGGTAGAAGAAGGATACCATTTATAGGTGGAATTGACGTCAGATGGGCTCACAGTTACCAGGGACTAATTAAGACCTATAATTAAGTGGATTAGATAGTCATGTGAGTGAAGTGGGGCCTGGCCAAGCAGGGGAATGCATTGAGTGAGAGAACAACCATCTTTTTAAAAAACATATAATTATGTTTTATTTCTAAATTATAAGATTACAAGAGTAAGTTTTTTTTTTAGTTGGAGGATAATTGCTTTACAATGTCATGTTCGTTTCTGCCGTACAATGATGTGAACACATATGTACACATATACCTGTACACATATATGTACACAGCTGTATGTACACGTGAGCCTCCCTCCCACCCATCCCCCTTCCCGCACCCCTAGGTCATCACGGAGCACCGAGCCGAGCTCCCTGTGCTATAGGCAGCATCCCACTAGCTGTTTTATACATGGCAGTGTGTATACGTCAGTGCCACTCATTCGTCCTACCCTCTCCTTCCCGCAGTGTGTCCACAAGCCCATTCTCTATATCTGCATCTTTATCACTGCCCTGCAAACATTAATAGGCTCATCAGCACCATCTTTCTAGATTCTCTCTCTATGTATACGTTAATATGACACTTGTGTTTCTGACTTATTTTGTATGACAGATTCTGGGTTCATCCACATCACTTATACTCAATTTCGGGAGCACGACCGTCTTGAATGGCCTGACTGTACAGCTGGGCACTGACTGGGTGCCAGCACTCTGCCCAGGATGCCATGTGTATTGTGTCACTTTATTCTTCTGACCACATGTTCCCTGCACACTGCAACTTCTAAGGGTATCTAAGGCATCCTCCCCACCGTTCACTTCTCTGCTAGGAGAAGAGCTCTGATATAGCCCAAGCACATACTATAGCTCCTTTAGAAAGGAATGGGGAGTTTAGTGGGAGAAGTAAGAAGAAATAAATGAGCTAAGTTTTGAGAAAAGGAGAAATAATTTGTTTTAGATAGACTTTGTTTGCAGCCTATATTAGTCAGGAGCCCTGCAGGAAATAGTGTTTAACCAAAGAGAATTCACTATCAGAACTGCATAGAATTGGGCAGGGCTAAATGAACCAGCAAGTGATGTTGATGTAGTCAAGCGCTAGCAACAGGTGGAAAGTCATTATTTCCCCTAAACCTTAGGGTAAAAGGGAAGAAGGTGTTACTGAGGCTCAGGAAATAGGATCACCTGCAAAGAGTCATAACCACAGAGGGATGCACACGCTGCCAGAACTTCAGTGCTGAGAGCTGGAGGAAGCTGAAAAGAAATACCTTCTCTCTTGCCTCTCGCCTTGGGTTTTCTGCCAGTTCCTCCCACTGAGAAAACTCAACTGGAAGCTTAAAGGTAGAGCCCTTGGGACGTTAGCCTTTGTGTCCACCTCCTGGCAGAAGGGCAGAGATGGATCTGGGAGGGTGCGATTGGCTAATGGAGGATAACCAACCCAGGGCTGGGGCTGTAAGACAAGCCTAAGTCAGCCTCCAGCGGAGAGATTCCCTTTGCTCTTCCCCTTTCTTGAAGCACAAACAGGATCATGAAAGGAGAAACTGACATATTGCTTAGGGGATCAGCTCTGGGCTTTGGGGAGAAGTGCTCTCTCTCTCTGGTGTTTGGACTTGGCAAGATTCTTCCTGCTGTGGAAATGATAAGATCTAAGGGTCTAAGATTGGAATATCATCAAGGAAATAGCCCAAGGAGTAGTTGTTGCCTAAATTCTTGTATGGTTCTTAAGTTGAAGGAGCAAAAGAGATTTTTCAGGCTTTGTATGGACAACCAGATTGAGGGCAAGAGGAGAAGTGGGTGACAGAGGATGAGATGGTTGGATGGCATCACTGACTCAGTGGACATGAGTTTGAGCAAACTCAGGGAGATGGTGAAGGACAGGGAAGCCTGGTGTGCTGCAGTCCATGGGGTCATAGTCAGACATGACTTGGTGACTGAACAACAACAACAGTGGACCACCAGAGAGGGCTCTGGAGCTGAAGTCCTGGTTAGCAGTAGACAGGATGTTTTCCTAGAAGGTTGTCCCTTCACCTTGGAACAGCAGAGCGGAGGCATAATGGACAAGGTGAATTAGCACTCAGCATCCACTCTAACTTCCTTCTAGTGTGCTTTTGTGCACTGAAGCATTTTGAAAGGTCATTTTTTTAAAAAAAATATGTATTTATTTGGCTGTGCCAGGTCTTTAGTAGCACGCAGGATCTTCGATCTTCTCTGCAGCCTGCAGGATATTTAGTTGTGACATGCGAACTCTTAGTTGGGATTTGCGGGATCCAGTTCCCTAGTCAGGGATTGAACCTGGGCTTCCTGTATTGGGAACATGGACTCTTACCCAATGGGAAGTGCCGAAAGACCATTTTCAAGACTCCTTTCCCAGACTCCCCCGCTGTTGGGGTCCTAGTTGTCATTGGAGTTTGGTCAAACTGGCTGGTGTGAGATTTAGATGTGAGCGAGGCCTTGCTTCTTCTACTCCTGCTGGAAACTGTGATGGCAGAATCATGAGTTTTTTCTGCAGCTGCAGGAGCAGAGGTTGCACTGTCCATGAACCAGCTTCATGGGGTTTGAGATACAGGGTGTTTGTTGCAGTGTAGCTGGTGGGAATTGCAACAGGTACAACCTGGCTCTGCAGCTGGCAGCCACAGTCAGAACCTCCTATCATAGCAGTTTCCTGGTCAAAGGGGCTTTCTCTCTATGGTCATGAAGATGGATTTGTTGCTGGGAGGCTTTTGGTAACACAAGAAGAAGCAGCTCTCTGGGGACCTGTGGCATGGCCTTGGGAGTTTATTCCTGAAAAGTCAACCTTGAGTTTGTCTTCAGCACTCAGTAACCCTCTTGGACATTTAATCCCTATAATCAATCCCATTTCTGCCTCAACTAGCTAGGGTGAACAGTTTCCTCTGAAGCTGAGCTTTGAACAAAGGAGGTGGCCATAGTAATAGTATTACTACCATTAAGAGTACTTATTTTATGCTGAGTGTTCTTAGCAAAGCACCTTATATGAATTATTTCTATTTTCACAGCAATCCTGTGTTAGATGTGATAGTAATCTTCATTTTATAGGTGAGAAATCTGAGTTCTGCAGAGACCCCATAACTTGCCCCATATCACCAGATTTTACATGGTGAGAGTTGGTATGTCATGCAGTCTACTTCCAGTGCCTGGGCTATTGAACCTTTGTCCCATGAGGCGGGTAGCCTGAGGTTTCAGGGATTCCAGATCTCAGGCATCATCTTCTGTTTTGAAAATATAATTAATACACCCCAAAGAGGAATCGGAGGCCTAGAGACACTGTGTATTTGGCCCAAGGTCATGTGGGTATTGAGTGGCCAAGCTGGGATTCAAATATGTTTCCTTGACTCGAAAATCTGTGCTTGTTGTCCACTTCAGAGTCAGTTGCTGCTGTCCCATGACAGCCCTTCAAGTCCGAGAAGACAGCTCTCATATCTCAGTGACTCTCCTCTGCCAATTAAACGTACTGAGTACTTTCAGTTGTACTTCCACGGGCTCCCTCTCCACCTGGATCCCCTCCTCCCTGTTTGTGAGCCTCCCTCTTCACGTCTGTCACCCAGGACCGATCACAGCGCTCTCTGTGTGGCCTGACAGCACAGCAAAGCCCCCAGCATGAAGGCTCTTAATTTCAGTCAGACTCTTGAAGTTGAGAGGAGCAGATATCTCTCCCGCCGCCATCTTCCCCAGGAAACCTTCCCGGTGGGACCTGTTCACTCTGCCTTTGAGGAAGACGTGACATATATATTTCTGTAGAAATTAAGAGCTTCTTTTTTTTTTTTTCCTTTTTTGCTAGGCTATTCCAAGCAGGCATTTGCGTTCAGTCTCCTGTCTGCCCCAGAACTGGAGTGGACTTCTGAGGAGTTATTTATGGGCAGAATGCTAATTACTTAACTACAAATATGTAAATACTTTGAGAATAAATTCATCACAATATATTAGGCATCACATTGTAATTAAGCTCAATTAGGTATTATTAGCAGTATTAATGTCATGTTGCTTGTGCCTGTTCCTAATGAATATATTAACCCAGCCTTGCTGCCACCATCCATGTGGCTGCATTATGATGACGATAATAGACCCATAATTAGAGCATTATTGCTTTGCTTGCAAATTGTGGAGAGAAATGTCACAGTCTTCGGAATCTGAATGACTGGCCTGAAAGGATATATTAGATATGTGCCTGAAGAGGCAACTTAGGAACTCTCAAAAGAAGAGACAGGGCCCTTCTGAAGGCTACAGGGCCAACAGGAGGAGGCGGAGTTATCCGAGGTCCAGAGCCAGGCCCATCTGGTAGGAGCTATAGCCTTAGGACTCTAGGAAAGTTAGAACTCTGCGGATGCAGTAAGATCTCAAACTATGGTGATACACAGTACCTGAGGCAGAGCAAGAGATGAAAGAAATGCTCTGGCTTTTCTGCTTCTCCCACCCAGTCTTCAGTCTTCAGTTTTATTGAGAGCATCTCACTGGCTACTGCTGCTGGGAAGCCAGTGATTAAAGGATCCTGGAAAATATAGTTTCTGACATACAGTAAGCAGCAGAGCATGGGCTAGGGGAGGTATCTGAAAGGAAAGGGCAGAGCTGGGACTAGCATTCTTGTAAATAATGGTGGCAAAAATGATCTTAGAGGTATTTGGATATTTCTCATAATATTTCATGAAAAAACTTACCAAGAACTTTCTCATAAAATATTTCATTGAATCCTATTGTGATAGACAATATTAGTCCCATTTTATAGATGAGGAAATTAGAAACTAAGGGGGCCTAGAAGAGTCTTACAATTTCACACCTGGTAGAGTTTCAGATCAGATTTTGACCCAAGATGTATTTTACTCCAAAACCAAGGAGCTCATGGAAAGGAAGGAGAAAATGCCAAAGTCCCAGAGTGTGTGAATTTGCATAAGCATGGGGCTGAAGCGGAGTTAGCAAAGACAAATGCACACTGCCGTTCTGCCAAAGGAAGTGCATGGTTGATGAACTCTTGTCATTTGTGTAGGGCCACTAGGGTGCTCTTAAGGACTCACCCTCACCTCTGTCTCCACCATACACTGCAGTTTGCAAAAGATGTTCACGAATAAGTGAATTTTATTTCTTCTACTACCCCTAGAGTTTGGAAAGTTGGGGACAAATAGAACAGAATCATAGGAAGATGAAGTGACTGACCATTCCTCATGCAACTTGTGCCTCAGCTAAACTTATTACCACTCTCTAAACAAATACTATTTCCCAGCTTTGCATTAGCTATTCTCTTCCTCTGGCCTAGAATGATCTCCCTCAAAGAACTTTCCAAGGTTGAGTGAGTTGGTTCCTCCCCTTGCTCCTGTAATGTACTGTTGTGTGGTTATTTGCTTACTTATCAATCTGCAGTAGACTCTAGGAGACTATGAGCTCCTTGATGACAGACTAGGTTTTAATCATCCCCCTAGATTGTGCTCAATAAATGAATGAATGGATGCACGTGTAACTGAGACTCAAAGCCAGTTCTACTGGATCTTTCTTGCCACTGATCTCTCTTTTTAAAAATCTTTTTATTGTTTTAAACTTTACTGAAGTATAATTTACATACCATAAAATTCATCCAGGTATCTCTTTCAGAGCAACAGTTTTGCAAACAAATGAGGAAGCTGTTCACCAAGGAATGTAATTGGGGCTGATAGGATGGTTTTTTTTTTTTTAAATAAAGCTCTAAATCATCTTTTCTTTCCCTTTTAACAGGCGAGATCATGCCAGGAATTAAGTTCTCTTCCCCAGACTTTGGTTTTGCTGAATTAGCAGTTTCTAATCAATTAGACTAAAGGGTTTTCTCTAAACATGCCAGCTCTTGATTTTTTTTTTTTAATTTTGCAGCAAAGCTATGAAAGAGGGTAAGAGAACAAGAATGTGGCAGAGGGTCTCAGGTACACATCAGAGAATGGCAGAATTGCAGTGCTTGGGTGGGGTGGGGATGGAATGGGCTGTAGTCAAAACTGAGCCTTCTCCTTCCAAAATGGGACAGAGCCCACCCAGTTTCTCCAGGTGGGGTCTGGCTCTGAGAGGAGCAAGAGTTGAGGCAATTGTGACAGTTTCACAGTGGTAGGGAATCCAGCATGTACACCGCCCCCCCCCCCCCCCCCCCCCCCCCATTTTCTGGTTGAGGAAACGGAGGCTTAAAGAGACAGAGTGAGAGCGTCAGGGCACAGACTCACCCACCCCTCACTCCTTACTCACCCACTCAGCTCCAAGCATTGACGTGTGCCCAGGCCGCTGTGCTAAGTAACGTCTGTGGCTCTTGCCTGCCTAAGATCTGCTTTTCTTCCCCAGCACCCTGATCCTCCTTTGGGGAGCTGACTCAGTGCATGTATATTCAGTTGCTTCAGGTGTGTCCGACTCTTTGTGACCCCATGGACTGTAGCCCACCAGGCTCCTCTGTCTATGGGATTCTCCAGGCAAGAATACTAGAGTGGGTTGCCATGCCCTCCTCCAGGGGATCTTCCCGACCCAGGGATTGAACCCGTGTCTTCTGTGTTACAGGCAGATTCTTTACTGTTGGGCCACTGGGGAAGCCTGGGAAACTGATTCTTCTCTACTAAATACTATTATCATAGTGGGTCTGTCAATCAAAGTGCCTTCCCATCCCCCATCTTCCCATTCCCCAGCCAAGGGGCTGGCAAATGAGTCACATCTAGGCAACTAGATTCTTTTTCCTTGGAATTTGACATGAAGATTGAAAATAGAGACCTGCATCCAGGAGGCAGGAACCACCTTTGCATCTTGCTCCCGGGGTCCTGTCCTGCATCTTTCCCCAGATCTGCTGCTTCAGCTTTTCCTTAGGGCCCACAAGTATTCTCATCCTTCTCTGTTTGATTAATATAACCAGAGCTGGTTTTTACTGGCTGTGACCAAATGATCCTAAATGGTCCAGTTTCCCATCCAGGACTCTTAACGATAGTCAGGAGGCAAGAAGAGGAGGGCAGATGTGTGTGACCCTCTACATAGGTCCAACAGACCTATCAAGTGAGACAATAGGAAATTAAAAATTTCCCAGTAGCTGCATCAAAAAAGTGTGAAAAGATGAAATTCATTTAAATTTTATTATAACTCAGTATATCCAAAAGATTATATTTTCAACATGTAACTAGTCTAAAAATTATTGGGATACTTTTTTTTTATACTAAGAATTTGAAATCCTATATGTATTTTATACTTTTACATTTCAATTTGGATGCTAAATTTTCATCAGAAACACTTGATCTATATTAAGAGTTTGTAAAATAGACAATTGAAAGATTCACATCCCCAAACTGTGAATACTTGGATATTTTCCAGTAATTAAATTGAATATTAGTTTTTATTTTTAAATTTAACTTAGCTGAAGTTAAAAATTCAGTTCCTCAGTCATACCAGCCATATTTTAAGTGCTTATAAGCCACTCATGTGCTGTGTGTGCTGTGCTTACTTGCTCAGTTGTGTCCAACTCTTTGTGACCCCGCGAGGCTCCTCTGTCCGTTGGGATTCTCCAGGCAAGAATGCTGGAGTGGGTTGCCTTGCCCTCCTCCAGGGGATCTGCTCATGCCAGGGCTCGAACCCAGGTCTCCTGCATTGCAGGCAGGTTCTTTACCATCTGAGCCACCAGGGAAGCCCAAGAATACTGGAGTGGGCAGCCTGTCCCTTCTCCAGGGGATCTTCCTGATCCAGGAATCAAACCAGGGTCTCCTGCACTGCAGGCAGATTCTTTACCAGCTGAGCTACCCAGGAGGACCATAACCACTCATAGTGACTATTGTATTGGACAACATAGCCCTTTATAGTTACTACACCTTTATCACAATATGTCTCATTAAAGCCTCCCCACTGTGAAGGAAGAATTATTATTACTGATATTGTCATCATTTGTGGCATTATCATACCCATTCTCCATTTGGAAGATGGAGATTCGTAGAGATTAAATTGCCTAGAATATCAGAGCTGGGAAGGTCAAGGGTCAGAGCCTGAACTGTGTGACTAGGTATGCCAGGCCATGTCTCTGGGGTCACCCACATGGGGGTGGCCTTGGAGCAGAGTACAGCTGAGGCTCTGACACCAATATCCTGTATCACCAGAGGCATATACTGTCTGTCTGAAACGCTGTTTCTCTGTAAAATAAGATGGAGGAGGGCTGAACTGCACCCTTATTGAGACTCTAGCTGCCTTAGCATTCTACGTCTCTCTGAGGGTATATGGGTGGAAAACAGAATGTATCGGGATTTGCTGTTTATTGTGTTTTACCCCATGTCACACAGAGTTATAAGCACTTCACTTGAATGCCTCATTTGGTCCTCACTGTAGCACTGTGAGGTAGGGTCTAATTATATCCCCATTTAATAATTTAAGAAACTGAAGCCAAGCAACCAACAGCCAGTTGGTGGCAGAGCTGAGAAAAGATTCCTGGCTGGCAGCCAGCAACACAGCTCTTGAAATGGAGACTCAATGAAGGCAGGGATTCTGTTTTGTCCATTGCTGCTATCCCAGTGCCTGACACACAGTTGGGACTCAATAAATAATTGTTGAATGGGTAAACACATAAATTGCTGAAGAGGAAGAGAGAGCCCAGTGTTGCGCAAATTTAGTTCTTGAATTTTTTGGTCTCTGGGGTATTTCATAAGGGCAAGTAGATATTTGGTATTTTAAATAAACAGATTCTTGAATGTAGTTCCTCTTTTCCGATGAAATGGGGATATGATTTCTGCATCTGCTTCACTTGTTTTTGTTTTCTTTCTGGCACATACATATGTCAAGGGCAAACAGTGACTGTGAGAAAGCCCAGTGGAACCCGCATATAAGTGAAAAGTGGATTTCTTTTCTCTTTTTGAAATTAGACTAAGAAAACCATAAGGGTTGTGATGCTGAGTATTAGAACTCTCACAAACTTGTGATGTATTTTTCACCTGAATGTTTTCTCTTATTAACATTTTTTACTTTTTCAAACACCCTTTCCCTGTAGCCCAGATCTTTGGCTATATATAGGTAAATATTTTATCATGCTATGGCACAATGCTAAACTTGGAATTTAAAGAGTTTCTTTTCTTTCCTAGACTTGCCATATACTTGCTATGTGATCTTGGGTAGTTTTTCATTTCTTTGGTGCTTTTTCCCCCTCATTTCTAAAATGAAAGTAAGGTCTAGATTTTTCTCAATTTGTGATCCTCTATAATTCTTTGTTTTTCCTTATAGACAGTCATGGAAGTAAAAACATCACTGCTTGCATGTGATTCTTTGAATATGTCATTCATTCACTCATTCATTCAAGAAACATGGAACACTAGTCTGTGCCAGGCATCATTCTGGGTACGGGGGAATACAGAAAGTAAAACAAAACAAAGCATGGTGTTTGCCCTCGATTGTTCCTAGTCTCCATGCGCAGGCTGAGAAGAAAGCAGCAAGTACAATGGGGTGAGCTTTCTGCAGGAAGATGATGTGGGAGCTTGTATCAGTGGTACCCAACCCAGCAGGATGTGGGCTGCACCTGAAGGATAAGTGTGAGTTAGATAAGATGTGAAAAGAAAGCATTTCAGGCAAAGAATAACATTCACAACTGGGAGAACTGAGATTCCAGAGTCTGTGTGGCTTGTCCTGAGTGGCTGGAGCATAGGGGTCTGAGGCAGATATCAGGAGGTGAGGTCAGGGAGGGGGTCAGAGGCCAGATCACCAAGACCCAGAGTGCAGAGCAAAGGGTCTGGCCTCAGCAATGAGCAGCCACTGAGAAGTGTCGAGTCAAGATTCACCTGCAGTGTGGAGGCGTCTCAGGGAGCAGAAAGACCAGCTGGAAGTTGTAAAAACCAAGTAGAAGAGTGATGAGCATTTCTGAAGTAGGAGAGCTATGGATTTTGGGGAAGGGGATGGGGCAGATTTGAGAGGCAAAGTCTATGGGATGTGGGGATGAGGGCTGGAAAGCAAGTCTAGGTTGTGGACCATAGGTGGACAGTGGTCTGAAGTAGGAGAAGCAGTGGATTTGGGGGCATGGGGCAGATTTGAGAGGCCAGGTCTATGGGATGTGGGGATGAGGGCTGGAGAGCATCATGTCTGGGGTGAGGGCCATGGGTGGATGATGGTCGGAGAGAAGCAGTGGATTTGGGGGGATGGGGCAGATTTGAGAGGCAAGGCTTATGGGATCGTGGGGATGAGGGCTAGAGAGCATCACATCTGGGGTGTGGGCACTGGGTGGACGATGGTATTTTCCACAAAGCTGGGGAGTGTGATACAGTGGTCCTATGATACCCTCATGTTGAGAGACAGGTCCTTAGCAGCTCTGACTCTGTTCTGTTTGGGGGTGTTTCCATTCCATTTAGCTTCGGAATATGTTCTATATTAAATACTGTCAGTGTAATTACAGAATATGATACACTGTAATTATGCTCTATAATTACATTTTCTTCCATTAGCAGCATGGCATTCCCACTCAATGCAGGCCCCCGGCACCCCAGACTGTTAGCGTGGTGGGGACTGCAGAGGCCACCTGGAGCAGATCTATGTCTGTCTTTCCCAGCCTTTGTCAGGTGATACAGTGGGAATCACAAGGAGGCCATGCAGTGTAATGGTTTAGAGCATGGGCTTCGGAAGCAGGCTGACCGGGTTGAATGACAACATTACCTCTTACTAGCTGTGGGGCTCAGACAGATTACTGAATGTTTCTGTGCCTCAGTTTTTTTCTGTTTAGAAAGAAGGCAATAACTTCTACTTCACAGAGTTGTTTTTAAGACTAGATGAGATAATGGATGGTAATTACCTAGTGTGAAAGTGAAAGTCGCTCAGTAGTGTCTGATGCTTTGTGACCCCACGGACAGTAGCACACCAGGCTACTCTGTCCATGGGATTATTCAGGCAAGAGTGCTGGAGTGGGTTGCCATTCCCTTCTCCAGGGGATCTTCCCAACCCAGGGATCAAACCCTGGTCTCCCACACTGCAAGCAGAGTTTTTACCATCTGAGCCACCAGGGAATTACCTAGCATGGTGGCTATCAAATTTTAGCTCTCAATAAAAGATTATAGTGATGAGGAGGGATGACAAAGGGGGATCCTGCCCATTTTCAGACTCCTGGACTAATACCTTGTCTCCATGGACATGGAGGAGATTTTAATATGCCAAATGCTAAGCTATTAGTGAATGATGTTACATCATAGCATGACAGAATGTTCCTAAAACTCAACTAATCCTCTTCTCTCTACCCTCATTTATAAATGAGTCAACTAAGACCCAGAAATGATAGCCAACTTGTCACATAAGTCTCAGAGATCTTGAATTCAGAATTCTGAACTCCTTATTTATCGGCCAGTGCTAGGGACCAAGACTTTAACCTACTTAAATAAATATCTCTAGGTTTACAAAGCATGAGGCATGTATCCTTTTTTAAATGTTTGAATAGCGTTTAGTTCAGTTCAGTTGCTCAGTCGTGTCCGACTCTTTGCGACCCCATGAACCGCAGCACGCCAGGCCTCCCTGCCCGTCACCAACTCCCAGAGTCCACCCAAACTCATGTCCAGTGTCAGTGGTGCCATCCGACCATCTCATCCTCTGTCGTACCCTTCTCCTCCTGCCCTCAGTCTTTCCCAGCATCAGGGTCTTTTCAAATGAGTCAGCTCTCCGCATCAATGAATAGCATTTAACATTTAATTATTTTGATTCTTTAAGATTTTATTTTCTTAGGGCATTTCTAGGTTACAATAAAAATTGAGAGGCCAAGTGCAAAGATATTTTTCTCTATACTGCCTGCCCCACACATGCATAACATCCCCCAATATTGACTTTACTCACCAGAATGGCACATTTTTAACAAGGTTGAACCTACACTGACACATAATCACCCAAAGTCCAGAGTTTACCTTAGGGTTCATTCTTGGTGTTATACATTTATGGGCTTGGATGAATGTATAATGACATATATCCATCATGATGACATTTGTACACAGTATTTTCACTGCCCTAAAAATCCTCTGTGCTATAACTATTCATCTCTTTACTCCCCACTCCTCCCTTTCCCCCTGGAACCATTGATCTCTTTATTATCTCTATAGTTTAGCCTTTCCCAGAATGTCATGTAGTTGGAATTATATATTATTTAGCCTTTCCTGATTGACTTTTTTCACTCAGCAATATCATTCAAGCTTTGTTCATATCTTTCCTTGACTTGATAGCTCATTTCTTTTTAGCACTGAATACTAGTCCATTGTCTGGATGTACCACAGTTGATTTCTCATCTACTGAAGACACCTTGATTGTTTCCAACTTTTGGCAATTATAGATATGTAACATGTGTCTTTTAATTCCATCCTTAAATGAGTCTAATAAATAGTGTTCCTATTTTATAGATGAAGTAAAGAAGGAAGTGTAGGAAGTGAATATAGGAGAGTTCAGTGACTTTTCCAAGGATATCCATTAGGAAATATTAGGCCAGGAGTTTGATGCTCACATCAAATGCTCTCCCTTTATATTCCTTTTCTTTTTTCTCCACAAACACTTGTTGATCACCAGCTGAGTAGTACATGTGTGCATGCTCAGTCACTCATTCATATTCGACTCTTTGTGACTGCAGCCTGTCAGGCTCCTCTGTCCATGGGATTTCCCAGGCAAGAATACTGGAGTGGGTTGCCATTTCCTCCTCCAGGGAATCTTCCTGACCTAGGGATTGAACCCAAGTCTCCTGCATTGCAGACAGATTCTTTACTTCTGAGTCACCAGGGAAGCCCTAGGGATTTTCCTTTCACATGCTAAATAAAATATTTGCCAAATTCTAGCATGGACAGTATCATGTGATAAATGCCAGTTGGCTATTGCAGACCTGAATGTTCCACGAGTAAAAAGGATGTGGGGGAAAGTGATGCTTATGACTGGGTTGATCATGGAAGAGTTGGTAACTGTGCTTACCCCTGACAGGTGACAGAGCGGTCAGTAAGTGAATTAGAACCCCTTTTGGTTTGAAGTGACAAAAACTGGGACATCGAAGAGGGCAGCTGGTGCTAGTTGGATATCAGTCAAGAGTCTCAAATGATACATTCTTGCCTTTATGTCTCCTGCCATCTTATAGCACTGCTTTTCCCTACTTGGCTTTATTTCTCAGAATTACTCCTTTTGAGAAGCAGACGAGATGGTCTGGTAGCCCTGAACTCATGTTCTTCCAATTAAGCAACACCACAGGAATGGTAACTCCAATTGAAAAGTCAAAGGAGGACTCTAGATGGGTTGGCTTGGGTCATATGTCCATCTCTGAAACTATTACTACAGCCAGAAAGTGGGTTGTTCCTTGTAGGGAAGAGTCTGAAGGTGCTGTTAGGTCAGGAATCACATGGAATGGGCAGTCCATGAAAAAGAAGGATCCCGTAGCAAAAGATGGTGTGAAGGGGTCCTGAGAAAATCCAGACCCCATCTGCACACCCTATCTGCACACCCTAGGAACCATTCCTGGAAGGAGAAGGGGCATAAGCAAAGGCCTGGATGTTGATAGACATGTGAATAGTACACAACTGAGACACAATTTTCAAAAGTAATCTAGGCCCAAACTAGGCCGGAGTCTGTAAGTGTCATGCCAGAGATCCAGATATAGAAAGGATTTCCTCATCATCAAGCTCTCTGAAAGGAAACGGTTAGAACACGTCCTTGTCTTACCCTGTTTGCTTCAGATACACTGAACTCTTAGAATTTTTGAACACTCCATGCCTCTATTTATTCTACAACAGCCTGCACTTCCATTTCCTCTTCCTAAAATCATTTTCTCCTTCTTTGCTTATACAAATACTGCTTGGATGTCTCACTGAGAGGCCACAGCTTCCAGGAAGACTCCCCTGGCCAGGATCCCCAGTGGATTAGATGCCCCTTCAGATTTCTGTACACACACTTCATTGTACTGTATATACCTGTTTACTTGTCACTTGTTTCCATGTATTCTGTGCTTACAATATGCCAGGTTGATTAGTGGTCTTATTTTCATTTTATATACAGGAAAATTGAGTCAAAGAGAGGTTAAGTAACTGCCCAAGGTTATGCAACAACCAAGTGATGGAGCCAGAACCTGAAGTTGGGCAGTTGGCCTTCAGAACTTTCTCTTAACCAGTATTATTTGAGTATGTGGCCTCAGGATTACATTCCCAGGCTTAACTCCATGCCTACCCAGTAAGTATCTGTTGTATAGATTTTAAAAGGCAAGTTAATGAAAGAATGACTGGAATCAGAGGGATAATGAGATCCCCATCACTGGAGTTATTCGAGCAGAAGTCTAAGGGATATTGGTGTGGGAGAGCATATGATCGCATGACTTAGAGCGTTGGATTAGATGGTCCCTTAGTTTCCTTCCAACTTTATAATTTTTCCCTTTAGGCAAAAGAGAGACACTGAAAGCTTTTTTGTTTTTTTCTTGGTTCCTTCTTTTACATATTCCATCTCATTTATTTTTTTCCTTCTTCTTCTTCTTCTTTTTTTTTGGCTGAGTGCTCAGCATATAGGGTCTTAGTTCCCCAACCAGGGATCAAATCCATACCCCCTGCATTGAGAGCATGGAGTCTTAACCACTGGCCCCCCAGGGAAGTCCTGAGACAGTGAAAACTTGTGAGCAATCAAGTGTCCCAGTCATGCTCACCCTTGGAGGTAACTCTGGCAGTAGCAGAGAAGATGGGTTAAAGAGGATTGCAAATGTTTAGCTAATAAATTTGCTACCTCAATCGACTGGTGGCTGTGGGATTGGGAAGGAGGACAGGTCTCCCTCATTATCACATGACAATAGCCTTGTAATTCTTGGCCTATCATTTTAGAAGTTCCCTTCCAACCAGGATCCTGTTCTGACCTCAGAAAGAGAAAAGAGGCCACAAAATAATTAGGGGGTCACCATGGCATGTTAGAAAGGGCCTTGAACTTGGGATCAGAAGAAGCGAGTTTGAATCCTGCTCTGTTGGAGCCTCACTATCTGCACTTGGAAAATGGGACCAGTAATACCTGCCCAACCTATTTCTAGCCTCTTCTTGAGGATGATATGACATTGTGGTTATTTAAAGTGCTTTGTGGGTACAAAGTGCAGAGCCTGTGGAGAAACTGTACATGTTGGGTAGTGGAGGTAATCACTTCAGCTCCCTCCCCCTTTGCTGGATCCTCCAAGAAGAAGGTGGGGAAGGCCAAAGAAAGGGCCACATTAGGAAGGAGCCATTCTTCAGAACCATAAATTCTATCTCAGGACCTCAACTGCATGCAAAATTGTTACCTAAAGACTGGAAGTGATTTAGCAAAAAACAACCCCCCTCCACTGCAGAAAGCATCTTTAAAGATCTTATGTATGATTTTATAAAGCTACATGGCCTCTCTTCAATCCCTTCACAGAGCCAGGTGACCCCAGAGCCTGGCATGCTGTTGGAGGGGAGGGGTGGCCGAGGCTTTACAGGAGGAAAATCCAATTACTTTTGCCCTGGGAAAACAGAATTCTGGGGATTTGAGATCATTGGAGCATAATTGGAATTCTAATAAAATGAGTTGTTTGAGGGGTGTTGTAGGAATGGAGGTGGCATGTGGGGAAGGACAGGTTCCCAAGCTAGCTGTTGGAATGACTAAAGGACTTTGTCATCACACCAGTCTTTTGCTGCCTGGAAGTTTCCACAATACAGGTTTACTTGTGGGCAACTGGAGGCAAAAGTGGGAACAAAGTTAACTTCAAAGCTCCCAGGTCCCTTGGCTCAACAGGACCCCACTGAGGGTTGCCAAAAACCTGGCTAGAGCTCAGTGATGCTGCCTCCTGTGTCTACCCTTTGAAACTGAGAACTTTTGAGTAGCGAGGGGGTGGTCTGGGAGGAACTTTAGAGGTCATGTAATCCCATGACACAAAAACGAGATGCAGAGAGAAGGACTGTTCCAAAGCCATGTATCTAGGAATGAACTCGTGAGATCATACATTCAGAAACTTGGAAATCATCAGTTTAACATCCCTCTCTTCTCAGAAGTTGGTAATTATCCCAGACAGAAGCTTGTCAGGTTTCTGGTTAGATATATCAAGCAACAGAGAGCTCACCATCTTAGGAAATGACCTATCACATCATCAGATAGCCTGACTGCTTGGAAAGTTCTTCCTTACATGAAGCTGAAAATGGTTTCTGCCTAACATCCATGGGAACAGGCGTCCCTAGGGGCTTTGTTGTTGTTTGTTTTGAGCAGAGTGCTCTATCATCTTGTATAAACCATTTCAGCCATCTGAGGCTTAATGTTCTCATCTGTGCAAAAGGACTTTCGATAGTTAATTCCTCCTAGGAGTGTTGTGAAAATTCAATGAGAATTCTTAGGGAGAATTTGGCTTAAAACAGACTAGAATCTCAACAAATGTTATTATTTGTATTAGCATCTTTAAAACAGGGATACACAACAGAGTTTCTGTGGGTATCATGAGATATTTTATGTAAGACACCAAGGAGATGTTCACAAAGAGACAGTAATAAATATCAACACATACACTTCTTTAGCATTGTCTATCTTTGTACATGTCTCAGCTACCTGATTAAACATTTACCTTCTTAAAGACAGGATTCATATCTAGTTCTCCTCTGTGTTCTTGAAAAGTCAAGTCTCTAAAAAGAATGAATGCTGGAAGTTCATATGTAAACCTCTTCTGTCCCAGGGCCCCACATCACCTCTGTGAGGTCACATTCAACCCAGTAAAAGTCAGTGGCTCAGGGGGAATCGAGTCTCTCCTGGGCGTTGTGTAGATCCTCAGGAACACGTCTCAAAATTCACCTTCCCCTTTCTCTACTCCTTTTATTTCTCCAAAGTCAAAATTGTCTTAAAAATCCCAATTTGAGCATTTTTCTTTCTTTCCCTGCCCCCACTTCTCATTATAATATGAATTGATATGTTTTTTTTGTTTCTCTTTTAGTTTCTCTTCTGCTCCCCATTAATTAGGTTTTTCACTTACTCATTCATTCCTTTAATAAATATTTTGACAGGCACTGCTCTAAGCACTAGGGGTAGAGCAATGAATGAGACAGACAAGGCTCCCGATCTCCAGCAAAACTTACATAATAGTAGAGGAGAGAGAAAGTAAATACAAATAATGGGCTATTACAATTTAATAATATGATGCCTGTAATGAAGTAATGTGATATTACCTTAGGTCAGAGGACAACTCTAGCTAGAGTGTTCAGGGAAGGCTTGTGTGAGGAAATAAATTAAGCTGAGGCTTGAATGATAAGGGTATAATCATATGAAGATCTGGGGGAAGAATATTCGAGACAAAGAGAAGAGCAAATATAGGGGTCCTGAGGTAGAGATGAGCCTCTCCGTTAGGTCATAGGACCTCAAACTTGAGTTTGCCTCAGAATCACCTGGAGGGCTTGTTAAATCATAGATCGGTAGCTTGATCCCTGGATTCTGTTCAGTAGGACTGGGGCTGGAGAATTTGTGCGTCTCACCAGTTTCAGGGGATGCTAATGCTGCTGGACCAAGGACCACACTTTGGGAACCACCGATCAGAGAAGCAGACATTCAGTGCAGGTAGAGCTGAGTGAGGAGGCAGGTAGTAGGAATCAAGGACAGAGAAGCAGGTGAAAGCCAGACGATTCAGGGCTTTGTAAAACATGGTAAGTGGGCTGGATTTTTTCAGAGGGCAATGGGAAGACATCAGTTTTATGAAAGGTTCTTAGTAGGAAACTGGCTTCATTTTTAAAATCTTTTACTTTAACCACTTCTTGGAGAGTAAATTTCAGCTGGCCAGAGTAGAAGCATCTGACAGTTGGATGTTGCAGAGAAACAAGTGAAAAATGACAGAGTCTTGGCCCTGGGATGGTTACAGGGCAGATGCTGGATGGAGAGCTGTCTGCACTTCGAGTAGGGTAGCTCTTAAAATTTGGGGCTGGATAATTCTTGGTTGTAGGATAATATTCTCCTATGCTTTGCAGGATATTTAGCAGCATCCCTTGACCTTTACTCACCCGAGGCCAGTAGCAACCGCTCCCCGAAATGACATCCCCAAGTATTTTCAGACATTGCCAACTATCCTTTGGGGAAGGAGCAAAATTACCCCTTGTTGAGAAACACCTGGTGTCATGGATTCAGTCATCTTTCACTTATTCATTGAATACCTATGAAGGCTAACAAATGTCTACGTGCTGGGATTGTAGCAGGTGTTGGGATACAACTGAGAACAAAACAGGCCAAATCCATGCCATGAGGGAGTTTGTATATCTGGTAGAGAGAAGAGACGTGGAAGGGCCTCAGGGAAGCCATTCTGTTAATATCAAATCCCAAGCACAGAAATCTAACAAAGCTGGAAGTTTCCCTGGGAGGGTGGGGCCTGGGAGGAGTTGGACTTAAAAAGACAACGTGTTCTTAACAGGTAAGGGATGTGGAGGGGGAGGAGAGAGAGGAGAGCAGGGAGAAGACAGGAACACTTACATATTAATAATTCTGTCACAACAGGCATGAATGAACTTTTGAAAACCAGAAACATTTAACACTAAGTCAAACGTCAATCTTTCTTTCTCTGCTGCTAGCGATGATAACATTAGCACACCCAGGTACTGTCACTAACATTCTAGATGGACCACTGGGTGGATATTAATTGATATTTTTTTCTCCAGCTGAGAAGAATGGGTCCAGAGAGGTTAAGTAACTTGTTTAAGGTCACACAACTGGTGAGGAGCACAGTCAAGCTTCCCGCTCTCAAACCCACTTTATTTTCATTAATCTCAGCCGCTGAGAATCTTTCCTTTCTGCAGCTTCACTGAGGTGGGAGGTGGAGGGCTGTGAGATGGTGGGGGGAGCTGGCAGGGGGAATTGTACTATCTTTCTTTCATAATTATCTTGGAGCAGAGAGACAGAGAGAATCAGAGCAGGTGCCAGAGGAGCTGACCTTGAAGGCCACGTCTCCTGAAGAGCCCAGGGCCAGCGGGCCATTGTCGTCAGTGGCATATATTTCTACTGCAATTATCTCGCGTCCTCTTACAACTCTCTCAGAAGTTCCTTCCATGATCATTAAAACTGGCTCTGGGCTGTGGCTTTGAAAGCGACTGGAACCGCCCAGGGCTGGATCGTATCCTCGTTAAGCAGGGACGGCCTTCCAGGGACTTCAACAGGATTTCTCACTGGTGACAAATCGAGGGAGATGCGACTGGGCCATGCCAATTACAGGTGGGCGCCTCTCCAAAGGGGTCCTTCTCTTTTGCTTTCAGAGATTTCTAAGATTTCTGGCTCCATTTAAGCTCAAAGGCAATCCTGTGTCTCACAGAGTCTGTCACAGGCCCACAGGTCATCAGAGTGCCAGCTAAGGGAGGACTAAGAAGGGAGAGAGGAGGCAGCGACACCCCGTGGCTCCATGACGCAGCGGTCGCATGACCTTCGGTTTGCAGTGCTACTTTGCCATGACTTCACCCAAGGCGCTCCAGCTCTCTGTGCCTCAGTTTCCTTTTCTGAGATGAGTAGAGGGTGACTGGGGGGAACAAGGTGACATCATGCCCATCAAGCACGGAGCTCAGTGCCTGGGGCTGGGTCACGGTAAAAAATCAGGTGTTCCTGTGGCTCTTGGCTGGGGCTGCTCTCCTGAGAGCTGGCCTATCCTTTCCCTGAGTCCTGCTCAGCCACCAACCTCCTCGAGCAAAGCAGAGGGCACACAGGGGCTGTGAGAAGACAGCCACACAGTCCTATGAGAGATGGGTGAGTCTCCATGAGCCTCAGTTTCCTCATCCAAGAAATGGGATGGTAACAGCAGCGTTCATTTGTTCATTCATGCATGCGTTCATTCATCCTGCCTCACTCTGCCAGGCTCCAAGATGCAGCAATGAACCAGGGACGACAGGCAAACACAGAATGAGTTTATAGATTTATGATCAGTCCTCTGAGAGAATTAAAAAAGTGACGAAGGGTTCCTGGGAGGAATCTGCTTTAAATAGAGGGGCCAGGGAAAGCCTGTTTGAGGTGCAGCATCAGAGGGAGCGCTGTGGTGAGTGACCAGCTATGAGATGGAAGGGTTAGGGACAAATCCCAGGCAGAGGGAACAGCAAGTATAAAGACTCCAGGTGATACAAAGACTTGTGCATGTGTAAGGAACATGTGGTGGTGGATGTGATCGGGAAGGGAGTGAGGAAGCAGGAGGGCAGTAGGAAATGAGCCGGTAGGATTCACTGCAACCAGCTGTGTGAATGGTGCTTCACAAACTAAAGCACTGACCACAGGGAGTCAGAGTGATCAATATGTGGGGAGAGTCTGCTAGGTCCAGCTGGAGCTACCCGTCTAACTGGAAAATTAGTTAATGGGGCAGAAGGGCCTCAGGAACTGGAGGAAGAAGGAAGCAAAGAGGGGTGAGGAGAGAGGAGGGTGGGGGGGCTGCTGCTCTGTGGCATCCATGGTTCCCTGGGCTTTGTGCTAAGAGTGTTTCCTCCCATTTCATCTTCCCAGCCACCCTGGGTATCACAGATGAGGAACTCAGCCTCACCTGGAGAGGTTTAGTGATGCTCAGGTCATAGACTAGGTTGGATTTGGACCTAGATTCTTAGGATCCCTGGAGGAGGGCTTGCAACTTTTGCAGCACACTACTTCCCACTTTGAAGCCATGGCTTTTCAGTCAAAGCAGGGTTGCTTTTCCTACAGTCTGCCTGGGCCAGGCACTCTTCTTGGTAGTCTGTGAAGGGGACAAACCTAATCCAGGTGGCGCTCAGGGCTGATGAGGGACGTTAGTCCTGCTGGTCGCAGTTGCTTGGATGACTCTGTAATGATCATGGTTAGTCCCGATTATCAGAGGGATGAGACATGATGAATTTAGGACTCACATCAAAGCCAGCAAATGGCCTAGCCTTTCCCCTTCATCTTGTAACAGGCCACTAACACTTTGTTCTTTCAGTAAGAACTTACTGCTTATGAAATCTGAACCTCAAGGCACAGGCATTTGCCTGAGAATTTCAAATACACATCTTGTAATGAAAAGGCTCTTAGGAGCTCAGGGCCTGGAGGAACTTACATCTCATTCCTGCATTCTGTTGACAAGTCTTCCAAGTAGGTCTCTCAGTTTATTTGCTCAGTCACTGACTGGGGTCTCACTGCTTCTGAAAGTTGCATGTATTGGCCCTGAGAAAGTTCTTTGTGCTAAGCAGAAAACTGGTTGGCACCATCTGTTGACTTCAGTTCTGCTTCTGAGAATTCACAGAGTAAGTCTGGTCTCTATTTCATGTGCTAGTCATTCAAGTGTTCTTTAGAATCATCTCCAGAGCAAATAGGCCCAAGTTTTTCCATAATGTTGGCTTGAGTCTCCATACCATCCTGTTTGGAGCTTGACAGTAATAAAAAGAGTGAAGATTCTAGAGTCAAAGGATCAAGGTTCAAACCTGGTTCAAGTCATTCATGTGGGGGAGTATATGCATGTGAATTAACATTTCAAACCTACATCAGGGGTGGAAGGTCAGTGGCAGGGAGCCTGAGCATCTGGGAAACCATCGAGGTTTGACTTCAAGTTCAGAGATTCACACCCAGAATCTGGCTTCATCCTCTCAACCTTGTGAGGGTGTGGCATAACTGCCTCTCCCATTTCATAGCCAGAGAACCTGAGACCCAGAGATGATAAACAGCCTGCTCAGATCACACAACTAGTGATAGTGCTTGAGTTTCAAATGAAGTCTCTCTGATCTCAAAATCTGACCCAATGTTAACATTACAGAGGGTAGGAGTCTTCATCTGTAAATGAGAATAAATGATGACACCTTCTTCCTGGATGCTGGGATGTTAAAAGAAAGTGTTGTGGGGAAAAGCCATATGAAAATCCCAAAGCACTTAGATTTACTTCTTTTCTTTCTCTTTGTCTCCATTCTCCAGGGAGTTGAGGAAATGCTTTTGTTTTAGTGAAATTTCTCTGCGTTGCAAAAATTAGATCCCAATTTTGGTTAGCTTAAGCAAAAAGGGAAATGTACATACAGGTCCTAGGGAAGTTTATAGAATCCAAAAGAATCAACTAATCAAGCCTCAGAATTGGCAAGACCAGTGACCATCTCTCAGCAGCAGGATTTCTAAAAGTTTATTCTAAAACTTTGGCATTAGCGCCACTCAGCTGCGGGGCATCCCAGTCTCCATGTCTTGGGTCAGAAATTCCAATTCTTGCTAGAAACATAGCTTGGCCCAAGTGTGAAGTCAAACGGGAGAGATGTCACCGCTGGGGACACACTCAGAACTGGAGGCAGCTTGTCCCCAAGGTCCAGAGTGCTGATTCCAAGGCATTCCTCATGGAGGCCTTTGATTTACAGCAAGTCATAATTTGTCTGTTGTTAGCATTCTCCACTAGAAGGTAAGCTCCTTTAGGGCAGGAAACATTGTCTCTTCATTCCTTATATTAGCTACTAGCATGGCACCTAACATATGGTACTAACTCCGTAACTGTGTGAAGAAAAAAATGAACAAGTTTTTTCGATCTGGATACAGGTGAAGTTACCAGTTCTTTCTCCTCCTCCCCTTCAGTAATTCATCTACCATTATTTACTGAGTGCCTTCTTCCCTGGTGGCTCAGACGGTAAAGCGTCTGCCTACAATGCGGGAGACCCAGGTTCAATCCCTGGGTCAGGAAGATCCCCTGGAGAAGGAAATGGCAACCCACCCCAGTACTCTTGCTTGGAAAGTCCCATGGATGGACGATCCTGGTTGGCTACAGTCCATGGGGTCGCAAAGAGTCGGACATGACTGAGTGACTTCACTCACTAGCTCACTCTACTAGGTATCAGCAACTATTCCAAATATTGGAGTATAGCCAATTTTCCTCTTGTTCACATTCTTCCCTCCCCACCCCCTTATCTCTTCTCCGTGTTTGTTTCTCTTTTCCTCTCCCGTTGCAGACTTTCTTATTGCAGTAGAAAAATGGCTGGCTGTGATCCCTGATATAAATCTTCTCATCTTCATTACATTAAAAAAAAGCAAGAACCTTACCCTGCTAGTTAATCATTTTTGGAGGGAGGGAGTTTGATTGGGCCACTAGAGGGCCATTCACTGGACCAGAGGGAAGAGACACTATCAATGGCTGGTCTGGATCCCATAGTGGAGGGCAGGGGGCAAGACTGATCTAAAGATTGGCAGCTCTTTTAGAATGATCTGGTCGGAGTGGAGAGTAGTGACTCTTCTGAAGAAGGTGGACAAACAAAAACAGCTGATGTCCCCTCCAGGAGCAAATGAATACAGGGCCCTTCACATACCTGATGCTAGAGGATGTCTTCATCCTTTCTCAACATATGGATTTCTCAGTGTAATCAAGATTCTATCAAGAATTGATCATCAAAAGTGTCACCAGCAATAGACAAAATATTTATTTCCTTTCATGGAACTTGGATAAATAAGCCAATTCAGCAAATATTTATGGAGCACCTTCTGTGTACGTGTAATGTATAAAAAAAAGCAAGGATAGAAGTGCAGAGGAGTGGAAGAAAATCCCTGACATATGAGCAGCCAGAATATGAAATGTGTTATGTTCTATGCATTCAAAGAAAACATCACCTACAACTAACATCTAACTTAGACTCGAGGAAAAGGAAATATTTCAGAAGATGTGGAAGGAAGGAAGTGATATTAAGTGCCTGCTACATGCTGAGTTTTGCTCTAGGTGATTTCATGTATTCATTCATTCATCTGTTCATTCCGTAAACATCTCTTTAGTTGCTTACTCTGTGTTTCAGATGCTGAGATGCCGCAATGAACAAACAGATACAAATCCATGCCTTCATGAAGACTATGTTCTGATGGAGAAGGACAGACAATAAGTAAAAGAAATAAGTAAATTATAGACTCAATTAAAGAGAGTGTGAATAATAGAGAAGAAGTGGGAGGGGGGATAGGTCATGCTGGAGAGAGGGGTTGCAGTTTTAAAAAGGGAGGTCAGAGAAAATGAGTCTTTAGCAAAGACTTGAAGGTGCAAGGTGCATCTTAAAGAAGACAGCAGGGGAAGGGCTCCCAGGCAGAGGGAACAGCAGGTGTCAGCCCTGGTGTGGGAGCAAGGAAGATGCTGCCCCTGGAGGGGAGTCAAGGAGAGAACGATAGGGAGCAGAAGAGGAGGCCTGTGTGTAATGGCACAGAACAGCTGATGGGGGAGATCACGCTGGGCCTTGCCGGCATGGGACGGACTATGGCCTTTGTTTGGAGTTCTTTTAAGAGAGAGGAGTGGAATGATTTGATGCTTCTCAGTGATGCCAGTCAGTGTTCTCAAGGACCCTAATAGTTTGGTAACAAGGTCCCTGATTTGTGAGGAGGAATCAGTAGAGAGGGTATATAACTTTCCCAGCATCACACTGCTAGTAAATTTCAGAGCCGGTTTGGGGTTCAGATCACATATTTCTGATAACAGTGCTCTTTCCTTTAGACCACACCGCCTCCTTATAGTTCTTGCACTCTTACTTTGTTGTGGCTAAAGCTTAAAAACCCGTCTGGCTTGTCTTTTAAATTTTATATGGTGTTTTTTTTTAATAGCATGTAATTCTCTCCAAAATACCTAAATAATAACCTTTGATTATGAATGTCAAAAACTGTATATGTATTTCATAATCCAAAATTAAAATTATAATAAACCATATAATCTTTGTTTATACATACACACATGTGTATGTGTTCATCATACTGAGAACTTCCAGATGTGCAAACTGGATTTAGAAAAGGCAGAGGGACCAGAGATCAAATTGCCAGTATCTGTTGGATCATGGAAAAAGCAAAGGAATTCCAGAAAAACATCTACTCCTGCTTCATTGACTACACTAAATCCTGTGACTGTGTGGATCACAACAAACAATGGAAAATTCTTAAAGAGTTGGGAATACCAGACCACCTTATCTGCCTGCTGAGAAACCTGTATGCTGGTCAAGAAGCAACAGTTAGAACCAGACATGGAACAACAGATTGGTTCAAAACTGGGAAAGGAATACATCAAGGCTATGTATTGTCATCCCACTTATTTAACTTATATGGAGACATAGGAGCAGAAGGCCTTGGGGTTAAGTCCAGGTTCGGCCTTTTACAATCATATGTCTTAGGCCATGGAGTCTCCCTTCCTTTTGTATGGGGTGGGTGACCATGCCTATCTTGGGAAGTTTAGAAATGATACACATACATAAAGCACTTGGTACTGGTGGACACTTAAGAAATGGAGCAACTGGGGAACAGGGAGAAGGAAAGATGTCCCATGAAGAAGGGACAGCAGGAGCAATAGCACGGAGGCTGAGAACAGCCTGGTGTGCGCAGATGTATCTTTAGGAGGAGGGATATGGTGTGGCAGAGACCAAGAGGAGAGACACAGATCAGTCCAGAGCACAGAGGACCCTTTGTGTCAGCAGAGGTGCTTGAATCCCATCCTGTGTTCACTTGGGCTCCGTGAATGCTTTTGTGGTGGAGGCTGGAAGAGAGTTGTCCTGTTGGGAGGTCATCCTGGTGGTTGTGGGGGATGGATTGGAATCTGTGTGCCTAGAGGCAGAGCTCAGTCAGAAAATGCTGAGGTTGCGAGCAGATGCTGGGCCCCAGGAGGGCCAGAGGCAGTGGGATGGACAGGAAGGAACAGCTTCTGTGACTACCAACCTCTGGCTGATATTTACTGAGGATTTACTCTAGGCCAGGAATTCTTTGTTGCACGTGCTTTGCATATATTAGCTCATTTAATTATCTTAACAACCCACTGGGTAGGTCCTATTGTTATCTTTCTGTTTTAGGTGCAGAGATGAAGGCAGGGAGAGGTTAAGAAGTGTTGAGGAGACAAAGTCCAGAGGACAATATGCATGATGTGTTGTGGGGTAAAGCAGAGATGATCCCAGGTTAGGATGAGGGGTCAGGAAGCCAAGTACCCAGGAGAAGGAGCAGGGTGGAGAAGGAGATGGGGAGATGCTGAGCTGAGCTGTGTCTGTGTTGAAGGCACCAGAGACTGGTGTGAGGCAGTGGGACATGGGGGGATGGTACATTGGGACATCGGTGTGCAGAGCTCAGAGTTGTGCTGGGTGTGGAGGTTTGGGATTCAGTGTTATCTTGGAGTCATGAAGCTGAAGGAGAGAGAAACTGGGAAAGGTGAGGGAGGTGAGTGCTGAGTCCTGGAGCATGACAGCCCCCAAACCCAAAGCCTGCTCTGGTCGTGGTACCCAGACCAAAGTGTGGGGCAGGGTCTGGCTGCCTCTCAGGAGCTCTCATTTCCAGTTGTGGGTGGGGTGGGGGGATTAGCACAGTTCACAGGTGAAATAGCAGAATAACCCATCCCTCTATACTTGGGGATGGGAATTATATTCCTGGGCTGTCTGGGGCTCCATGTGGGTCCCTCAGGAGTCCTCTTAGCCCCTGGACCTCTAGTGCTGATATTCCCTCTCCTGCCTTCCTCTCCTGCCTTTCTTTCTCTTTATCTCCTTCTCTCTTGTCATCTCGTCTTTATTTCTCTGCTGCTTTGCTTCTGCGTGCCTCTTGTCCTCCTGTTGTTTTGTCTCCTTCTTTCCCTCCCTCTCATTCTGGGTCTGCCTCTGTCTCTCCCACATAGAGTGTCTTAGCACAAAAAGTCAAAATAGAGACTCTTTTGTCTTTATTTCCCTCTCTTTCTCTCTCAGCCTCTGAGTCCCTGCTGCCTCTCTTTGTCTGCGAACCTGTTTCAGTCTCTCCCCGTCTCTCTCTTTGCCTGTCTCTCCCTTTGTCTCTCTCCATCTCTCATTTTTGTGTGTGTCTACCCCCCTCCTCTCTACTCTCTGCTTTCATTCTCTCCCTTCCCTTCCCCCTGCCCCTCTGCTGCCTCTAGGAAGAGGGCATAGATCACTGGGTAGGATTGGATGTCATTAAAAGCAAAAAAAAAAAAAAAAAGGAGAAAGGACTCCTTTTCTCTGGTAGCCCCTGGGGAATGCTTAACAATGAGAGACACTTTGGTGGGTAATCGATAGGAACAAGATGCAACGAGACATCTTTGTTGGGCAGCAGCAGCCGGCAGTTTCCTCTGACCAGAGCCCTCGGGAGCGGCTGGCCCCTTGACCAGGCTCAAACAGAGTGTATCACAGTGGAGCGACTTGAAGTGTGAGCCAAGCGCATCCTGACCCGGGGGCACCTCATTTCCATTCCCTCCTCTCCCTCCCTCCCTTGCCCTCCTCCCCCTCCCTACTCCTGCTTGAATAACATGAATAGAAAGAGACACCTTCATGAACGGAGCGGTAGATTGTAGCCAGTGTGGGTTGGAGGGTTGGCCAAGAATCAGAGTCTCAGAGTCTCTAGGTGGAACAAGACTTTTTTTTAAAAAAAAGTATTTATTTTTCATTGAAGGATAATTGCTTTACAATATTGTGTTGGTTTCTGCCAGGTATCAACATGAATCAGCCATGGTATACATACGTCCCCTTCCTCTTGGACCTCCTTCCCTCCTCCCACCCCTTTGCTCCCCCTAGATTATTGCAGAGCCCCCAGTTTGAGTTCCCTGAGTCATATAACAAATTCCCACTGGCTATCTATTTTACACATGGTAGTGTATATGTTTCCATGCTACTCTCTCCGTTCGTCCTACCCCCTCCTTCCTCCCGCCCCAACCCATGTCCATGCATCTGTTCTCTATGCCTACGTCTCCATTGCTGCCATGCATATAGGTTCATCAGTACTATCTCTCTAGATTCCATATATATATATGTGTTAACATGCAATATTTTTCTCTTTCTGACTTACTTTACTCTGTATGATAGGCTCTAGATTCATCCACCTCATTAGAACTGACTCAAATGTATTCCTTTTTATGGATGAGTAATATTCCATTGTATATATGTACCACAGCTTCTTGGAAGGAGATTTTTAATCCTTCTAAGTCCCAATTTCCTTATATGTAAAAATAGGGAGACTCATACCTATGATCCATTCTAGGCAAGGCAGCCAGTTTAAATTTTGAAAAATTAAATCTGATCGGTGTCTCCCCAACTTAACTCCCACGGTATGGGTCATATCTCTCTGTTTCACTGCTCAGTCCTAGCACCAGGCTCTCAGGAGGTGTTTAATGAGCATATGTGGTATCATACACAGTAGGTGCTCCATAAGTGTTTGTCAAATGAATGGAGCTTCCTGCTTCTAGACTGTAGTGCCTGGCTGGCCTCAGAGAAGGAACTCTTGATCTCCCAGGATGTGAACTCTAGGAAGGACTCTAGATGTCTGTCCTTCCTGGCCAGCTCCATCTTCCTTTCTTATTTCCCCCTTCCTGCATGTGACCCTCAGATGTTATGAGGATGAAAAAGTAGTGAGACACACAGTGTCTCACTTGTGCTTTTATTCAAAAGCTGAACCCCATCCTGTGTTCACTTGGGCTCCCTGAATGCTTTTGTGGTGGAGGCTGGAAGAGAGTTGTCCTGTTGAGAGGTCATCCTGGTGGCTGTGGGGGATGAATTGAAGTATAGTTTTTAAATTGAAGTATAGTTGCTGTATAATATTATATAAGTTATAGGTGTACAGTATGCTGCTGCTAAGTCACTTCAGACATGTCTGACTCTGTGCAACCCCAGAGATGGCAGCCCACCAGCCTCTCCCATCCATGGGATTCTCCAGGCAAGAACGCTGGAGTGGGTTGCCATTTCCTTCTCCAATGCATGAAACTGAAGTTGCTCAGTGGTGTCTGACTCTTAGCAGCCCCATGGACTGTAGCCTACCAGGCTCCTCCATCCATGGGATTTTCCAGGCAAGAGTACTGGAGTGGGGTGCCATTGCCTTCTCCGGTGTACAGTATAGTGGGTCACAATTTTTAAAGGTTATATTCCATTTATAGTTACGATAAAATAGTGGCTATATTCCCCATGTTGCATATCCTTGTAGCTTATTTCATACCTGATAGTTTCCTGATAGTTTATACTTCTTACTCTCCTCCTCCTTCCCCTCTCTTCACTGACAACCACTAGTTTGTTCTCTATATCTGTGAATCTGCTTCTTTTTAGTTACATTTATTAGTTTCTTGTATTTTTTAGATTCCACGTATAAGTGATATCATACAATACTTTTTGTCCTCTGACTTATTTCTCTTAGCATAATGCCCTCTAAATTCATCCATGTTGCTGGAAATGGCAAAGTTTCATTCTTTTTCATGGCTGAGTAGTATTCCAGTGTCAGTTTCCCAGATGACTCCGTGGTAAAGAATCTGCCTGCCAATGCAGGAGATGCAGGTTTGATCCCTGGGTCAGGAAGATCCCCGGAGGGAGGAAATGGCAACCCGCTCCAGTATTCTTGGCTGGAAAATCCCATGAAGAGAGGATCCTGGTAGGCTACAGTCCATGGAATCTCAAAGAGTCAGACATGACTGAGCATGCACGCAATATTCCATTGTATGTATATATGTATCCATATAAACACACATTCACAATATAGACCATTTTTGTATGGATATATGACAATTTACAAATTGTACAACTTCTACACAGAAGAACTCTACAAAAAAGGTCTTCATGACCCAGATAATCATGATGGTGTGATCACTCACCTAGAGCCAGACATCCTGGAATGTGAAGTCAAGTGGGCCTTAGGAAGCATCACTATGAACAAAGCTACTGGAGGTGATGGAATTCCAGCTGAGCTATTTCAAATCCTAAAAGATGATCCTTTTAAAGTGCTGCACTCAATATGACAGCAAATTTGGAAAACTCAGCAGTGGATACAGGACTGGAAAAGGTCAGTTTTCATTCCAATCCCTAACAAAGGCAATCCCAAAGAATGCTCAAACTATCTCACAATTGCACTCATCTCACACACTAGAGTAAAGTAATGCTCAAAATTCTCCAAGCCATGCTTCAGCAATATGTGAACCATGAACTTCCAGATGTTCAAGCTGGTTTTAGAAAAGGCAGAGGAACCACATATCAAATTGCCAACATCTGCTGGATCATTGAAAAAGCAAGAGAGTTCCAGAAAAACATCTATTTCTGCTTTATTGACTATGCCAAAGCCTTCAACTGTGTTGATCACAATAAACTGTGGAAAATTCTGAAAGAGATGGGCATACCAGACCACCTGACCTGCCTCTTGAGAAACCTGTATGCAGGTCAGGAAGCAACAGTTAGAACTGGACATGGAACAACAAACTGGTTCCAAATAGGAACAGGATACGTCAAGGCTGTATATTGTCACCCTGCTTATTTAACTTATATGCAGAGTACATCATGAGAAATGCTGGACTGGATGAAGCACAAGCTGAAATCAAGATTGCTGGGAGAAATATCAATAACCTCAGATATGCAGATGACACCACTCTTGTGGCAGAAAGTGAAGAACTAAAGAGTCTCTTGATGAAAGTGAAAGAGGAGAGTGAAAAAGTTGGCTTAAAGCTCAACATTCAGAAAACTAAGATCATGGCATCTGGTCCTATCACTTCATGGGAAATATATGGGGAAACAGTGGCTAACTTTATTTTTGGGGGCTCCAAAATCACTGCAGATGGTGACTGGAGCCATGAAATGAAAAGACGCTTACTCCTTGGACGGAAAGTTATGACCAACCTAGATAGCACATTAAAAAGCAGAGACATTACTTTGCCAACAAAGGTCTGTCTCGTCAAGGCTATGGTTTTTCCAGTGGTCATGTATGGATGTGAGATTTAGACTATAAAGAAAGCTCAGGACCGAAGATTGATGCTTTTGAACTGTGGTGTTGGAGAATATTCTTGAGAGTCCCTTGGACTGCAAGGAGATCTAGCCAGTCCATCATAAGGAGATCAGTCCTGAGTGTTCATTGAAAGAACTGATGTTGAAGCTGAAACTCCAAATCTTTGGCCACCTGATGCGAAGAGCTGACTCATTTGAAAAGACTGTGATGCTGGGAAAAGTGAAGGTGGGAGGAGAAGGGGATGACAGAGGATGAGGTGGTTGGATGGCATCACCAACTCAGTGGAGATGAGTTTGAATAAACTCTGGAAGTTGGTGATGGACAAGGAGGCCTGGCATGCTGTGGTCCTTGGGTTTGTGAAGAGTCAGACATGACTGAGTGACTGAACTGAACTGAACATCTTTTATTCCATAACAGTCACAGAGTTTCAGCTTCCCCAGTTGAACCCTGACCATTGTGGGGTGGATGAGGCACTCTTGTTTAAATTGGGAGAAGACACTAAGATTGAGTGCAGAAAAGGAGTAAGCAGGTGGATGTCAAATAATTATCACATGGTCTGGAGGCCATATGAAGACATGGGAACCAGGGCAGCTGCAGAAAGAGGATATGGGTAGGGTTGAAGCCTTGAAAAGAGTGGGGAAGCTTTAGAAAATATGTATAATGAATAGAATAAAGAGTTGAGAGAATCCTTTGCTGGACAATTCAAGAGACTGGGAAACATTACAGGGGCATAAAAATGAGAAGACCTGGACTCAAGTCCTAAATACACACCCGATTAGTTCTATTGCCTCAAATAGGTCACATGTTTTCTTCTCCATGGTTATTGTTTGTCTGTTCTCTCCCCTCCTCTGTTCTGCTTTATATTTTAAGAAAGTACATCCCCCAGCTTCCAATTAGGTCTGGTCGATGCATGGTCCTAGAGGAAAATTGGATGAGGGAGAAGGGAAGCCAGGGCATCTGCCACCTGCAGTCCCGCTGAATCTTGTCCACAGTGCTCACTCTCAATAGCCTCTTCCTCATGGGTCCCAGCTTCTGGCTGGCTGTTTCTTGATCCAGCCAGAGGCCTGAAACGGTAACAGTTTCATGTTTGCTACTACTCTGATTGGCACTTCAGCTCTCTGAGCATCACTGCATGATGAGGTCCCTGTATTCAGGTCTCTGTGCTTGAGGTATCAGAGTGGCTTTGTTTTCTTGATGGACATGCTCATCTGTACTGATACTGCTCACTTTCCATGGCTAGTGTGAGATGACGGGTGTCTCATTATGGCAGATGGGGAAAAGGTAGGAAGAAAGAAAACAGCTTCTCTATTAACATGGGCACATCTCCCTGGGATTGCTTCCACTGAGCGAATCACACCACATGCCAAATGCTTTTCATTTGTTGCACATTATTTTTACTCTCTGTGTGACCCTGGGTGGCTTACTTTAACTCTATGTGCCTCAGTCTCCTCATCTATAAAATAGATGGGGAGTACCGGAGACAGCAGAATGCCTACCCCATAGGGTTATTGGGAAAATGGGATGAAATACTACATGTAAAAAGCTTACGGCAGAGTCTGGCACATATTAACTAGTCAGTAAGTGTTAGCTATAATTATTATAAATTTCAGCTGTTATTATTGCTTTTTAAAATGACTATTTCACAAAATGTTCAAGGAAACTAAGGATCAGTAAGGTTATATGACTAGGGGCTTCCCAGGTGGCTCAGTGGTAAAGAATCCATCTGCCAATGCAGAAGACACAGGAGATGGGGGTTCAATCCCTGGGGCAGGAAGTCCCCTGGAGGAGGAAATGGCAACCCACTCCAGTATTCTTGCCTGGAAAATCCCATGGACAGAGGAGCCTGGCAAACTACAGTCCATAGGGTCACAAAAGAGTCGGACACCACTACTCAGCAACTGAGCACACACACAAAATTATATGACTGTCTCAGAGTTCGCAGGTTATAAGACTTGATCTCAGGTCCCTCTGACTCCAAAATAGTGCTCTTTCCCTTTGCCTATGGTGGGGACACCCAACTGTGCACACCCAGGGCCACACCAGCAGTGACTGCTACAGGAGCAGCCCTGGCTTCTTTGCTCTCCCTCCCCATCCCTTATACAAGCATCTATATTTAAATCCCGGAGAAGGCAATGGCACCCCACTCCAGTACTCTTGCCTGGAAAATCCCATGGATAGAGGAGCCTGGTAGGCTGCAGTCCATGGGGTCGCTAAAAGTCGGACATGACTGAGCGAATTTACTTTCATTTTTCACTTTCATGCATTGGAGAAGGAAGTGGCAACCCACTCCAGTATTCTTGCCTAGAGAATCCCAGGGACGGGGGAGCCTGGTGGGCTGCTATCTATGGGGTCGCACAGAGTCAGACTCAACTGAAGTGACTTAGCAGCAGCAGCATATTTAAATCCAAGTGCCACCAATGCAGGGCCCTAAGAACAGGATGGACTTGACCCTGGTAATAAGTTCCCTGAGATGCCTTGGCTAGAAGAGGGGTAGCCGGAGAGACAGAGAAGAGCAGCCACTGACCCAGGAGGGGGGCATATCTCTCCTCTAGAGCAGGGGTCCCCAACCTCCAGGATCTAATGCCTGATGATCTGAGATGGAGCTAATGTAATAATAATAGAAATAAAGTGCAGAATAAATGCAAAGTGCTTGAATCATCCGGAAACTACCCCTCTCTAGTCTGTTGAAATATTGTCTTCCATGAAACCAGTCCCTAGTGCCAAAAAGGTTAGGGGCCTCTGCAGAGGAGCTGTGTGCATTCTTGGGGCCTTTATTACCAACAGGCAGTGTTCAGCGAGGCTCTTGCCTCCTCCAGCCCCTCCTCAACTGCAAATATATTGAGCTGTGTTGGAGGCAAAGTATATTTTTTGCCATATTGGACCCTCAGGGTGATGGCTACAGTGGAGAAGGGCCAGGGAGCGGTGTCAGGCTTTGAACCCCTCTTCCAGCACCTGCCCCCCCACATCCTCCTGAGAGCTGCCGCCCGGCAGGCAGCTGCCACCTCACAATCCAAATGGTCAGGTTTGCTTCAAATCTGTGTTCAGGCGTGTCTGACTCTTTGCAACCCTGTGGACTATAGCCTGCTAGGCTCTTCTGTCCATGGAATTGTCCAGGCAAGAATACTGGAGGGGGTTGCCATCTCCTCCCCCAGGGGATCTTCTCTACCCTGGGATCAAACCTGTGTCTCTCATCTCCTGCGTTGATAGGTGGATTGTTTATCACTATGCCACCCGGGAAGCTTCTGTGTCAAGGCTAGCATTGACCGAAGCAACTTCCAACCGTGGTTCTTTGCAGACCAGTGATTCTGTGTATTTGAAATTCAGTTTATGGCCACAGCAAACTCTCCCCTCCTCTGCAGTCTCCCCCTCCCCTACCAGCACTGGGCTCACCACTGTACCAGAGTGGAGAATACAAACATTCATATCAGTAATATTTGTGCAGGTTAAGCATATTTATGTATGTTATCTCATTGGAGGCTCTTAACTACCTCTGTAAGCTAAGTGTACAAGCCAAGGAAGAAATCCAACCTCAGAGTGATGGTGTAATCCACCCAGGTTATGTAAGTAGAAAGAGGTGGCACCAGAATTCGCAACTAGAGGTATCTGGCCCCAAAGTCAGAACTCTTAATCCTATGCCACGCTGCCCCTGAAGTTCCTGATGCTAATTTAGATGTTAAGGTTTTGACTTGGTAGCCTAACAGCTGATTTTTACTGTCCTAGAGTATCGCATCAAAACAGGGTTTAACCAAACAACCAGAAAACACATGTCTTCACTAAGGATGTATGACCCTTGGGTCCAGATCAGAACTTTGAAATACTGTTAGGGCCTCCTCTGCCCCCATCTAAAGCACCGTAGCCATTTGTGGAACACTTAATATGCACCATGCCCTTTTCATGTAGAACTCATTGTGAAATGGAGATTGCTGTTGTCATTTTACAGTTAAGATCCTGTTTGGGGTGACATGGCTAGTTAATAACAGTTGGAGCATTCACAGCTAGGCTTCTCCAGGCCTAAAAACCACTTCTAAAGTATCTGATTCTTCCTGCTATGTCATACTGCATTGAATTCTTTAATGATGCTGAAGGAAAAATTGTAGTAAAGAGCCTAAGAAGGCATTTTGACCCTTCTCTTATGACAGTAGTTAACACCTGTTGTCCACTAGGATTGTGTCTGGCTGCAAGGAATAGAAGGCTGACCACAGTGCTTAAGCAAATATAGCTTTATTTTTCTTAGGGAACAAGAATCAGATGGATGATCTAGACCTCGTGCAACTTCTCAAGCAAATACTCAAGGACCTAGGCCCCTTCTCGCTTTCTGCTCTGATATGCTGAATATAGAACTTTTGTCTCTGTGGTTGCAAGATGGATATCTTGTCTCTAAGCATCAAGTCTGCATGCCAAGCAGGAGGAAGTTTAAAGGATAAAAATCATACTGCAGTGGAGTCTGTCTCTATCAGCGAAATGATAACTCTTCTGGAAATTCTGCTCAGTAGACTTTAGCTTACATCTAACTGGCTGCAAATGGTCACTTGGCTACATGTGGCTACAGGAGAATCTGGGGTGTGAATATTTCTAAGGAGGTACATGGTGTCCTGAAATAGAGTCAGAGTTCTGTTAATATAATAAAGGAGAGTGGAGATGGGTAAGAGCTAGAAGTGTTTGCCACCAATTTGCACTAGGCTGAGCAGTAACGACCTCAATAATCCCTTACATTGATCCAGGCTTTTAATTTCCCCAAAACACTTTCATGTGCATTATCCCTTTTAATCTCCCTTTTAAAGTAGGGTAGGGTATGAATCACCAGGAATCATGCAGGTCTGACATCAATATTTCCCATTTTACAAAAGAGGAAACTGAGGCTCAGAGGGTTTAAGTCACTTGCTCAGTCATAGGACTAGTAAATGATAAAACCTGGAATGGATTCAGTATCCTGGGACCCACTGTGACTTTAAGTCATTTTTTTCTCTCTGCCTATCAGTTATCCAATGAATAACAATAATCCTACTAACTTCATAAGGTTGTGAAGAATCAATGACCACCACCCCGCCAACTGCCTGCATATCTTAAGTGCTCAGAAAAAAAGGAAAACGAGCATTTTATGGACCCTAATACATTTTCCTGATCATCTCCTAAGCAAGTTAGTATCCTTCCTCCAACTTACCATTTCTTATTAAGCTGGAGTATAGAACGTATCAAACTATTTACACCTTTTCCCTATGCATGAGGGATACATAATCCCCATTAAACTGAGAGGTCTGTGAGGGCATGTTTTGAAGGAACCTATTTCTAGGACTCATGTTTCACTAAGGAAGCTCCACTTCATTTCTTAGGAGGAAAAAAATACTTGAGAAACCTTTCTATCCCAACTCTTTACCTTTTAATCATCTCACCTTATGAAGGAAAACTAACTTCCTCCCTCCCCTTCTCCTTCCGTCCCTCCCTCTCTCTCTTTCTCCCTCCTTCCCTCCTTTCCTTCCTCTTTTCTCTCAAGGTTTTTTTCAATGGAATGGGAAGAAATTCCTCTTGATTGATAGAGTTAATGTGTTATAAATGACACTTCTGGTGCAATTACTTTACAATATTGTCATGATTTTTGCCGTATGTCAACATGAATCAGCCATGGGTGTACATGTGTCCCACCATCCTGAAGCCCCCTCCCACCTCCCTCTCCACTCCCTCCCTCTGGGTTGTCCCAGAGCACTAGCTTTGGGTACCCTGCTTCATGCACTGGTCATCTATTTTACATACAGTAATATACATGTTTCAATGCTATTCTCTTATATTGTCCCACCTCCGCCTTCTGCCACATAGTCCAAAAATCTGTTCTTTACATATGTGTCTCTTTTGTTGTCTTGCATATGGGGTCGTCATTACCATCCTTCTTAATTCCATATATGTGTGTTAAAATACTAAATTGATGTTTCTCTTTCTGGCTTACTTCACTCTATTATACAAGATATAATAGGCTCCAGTTCCACTCACATTAGAACTGACTCAAATGCATTCCTTTTTATGGCTGAGTAATATTCCACTGTGTATATGTACCACAGCTTCTTTATCCATTCGTCTGCCGGTGGACATCTATGTTGCTTCCATGTCCTGGCTATTGTAAACAGTGCTGCAGTGAACACTGGGGTACACGTGTCTCTTTCAATTCTGGTTTCCTCAGTGTGTATGCCCAGAAGTGGGATTGCTGAGTTGTATGGCAGTTCTATTTCCAGTTTTTTTTAAGCAATCTCCACACTGTTCTCCATAGTGGCTGTACTAGTTTGCATTCCCACCAACAGTGTAAGAGGGTTCCCTTTTCTCCATACCCTCGCCAGCATTTATTGTTTGTAGACTTTTTGTTAGCAGCCATTTTGAACAGCGTGAGTTGGTACCTCATTGTGGTTTTGATTGCATCTCTCTGATAATGAGTGATGTTGAGCATCTTTTCATGTGTTTTTTAGCCATCTATATGTCTTCTTTGGAGAAATGTATGCTTAGTTCTTTGGCCCATTTTTTGACTGGGTTGTTTATTTTTCTGGTATGGAGCTGAATGAGTTGCTTGCATATTTTGGAGATTAATTCTTTGTCAGTTGCTTTGTTTGCTATTATTTTCTCCCATTCTGAAGGCTGCCTTTTCACCTTGTTTATAGTTTCCTTCATTGTGCAAAAGCTTTTAAGTTTAATTAGGTCCCAGTTGTTTATTTTTGTTTTTATTTCCATTACTCTGGGAGGTGGATCATAGAGGATCTTGCTGTGATTTATGTCAGAGAGTGTTCTGTCCATCTTTTCCTCTAAGAGTTTTACAGTTTCTGGTCTTACATTTAGATCTTTAATCCATTTTGAGTTTGTTTTTGTGTATGGTGTTAGAAAGTGTTCTAGTTTCATTCTTTTACAGGTGGTTGATCAGTTTTCCTGGCACCACTTGTTAAAGAGATTGTCTTTTCTCTATTGTATATTTTTACCTCCTTTGTCAAAGATAAGGTGTTCATAGGTGCATAGATTTATCTCTGGGCTTACTATTTTATTCCATTGATCTATATTTCTGCCTTTGTGCCAGTATCTTGATGACTCTAGCTTTGTAGTATAGTCTGAAGTCAGGTAGGTTGATTCCTCCAGTTCCATTCTTCTTTCTCAAGATTGCTTTGGCTAGTTGAGGTTTTTGTGTTTCCATATGAATGTGGGTGTTGGGAAGGGTCAGAGAGATACTATTGGGAAGACTTTATTTTTTATAATTTTTTTAAAAATTTATTTTTGGCTATGCTGGTCTTCTTTGTTGCATACAGGGTTTCTCTAGTTACGGTGAGCAGGGGCTACTCTTTACTGCAGTGTGCAGGCCTCTCTTGTTGCAGAGCACAGGCTGTCAGTGCATGGGCTTCAGTAGTTATGGTGCATTGGCTTATGCACCTGCGACATGTGGAATCTTCCTGGACAAGGGATTGAACTCATGTCCCCTGAATTGGCAGGTAGATTCTTAACCACTAAAGCACCGTGGAAGCCCTTGGCAGGATTTTAAAATCTGAGTCTTAAAATCAACCAGATATGCATTGTCTTTGTTTTGGTTCTCTCAGAGGTAAACTCTGAGACAAAGTTTCAGATGCTAATACTTAATTTGGGAGGTAATACAAGATGCACTAGTGGGAGCGAGGGAATGTGAAACAGTGAAGGGAAAAGGACCAATAAAAGATGCTTTATCAAATACACTACTTTTTAGGGGAAATGGCACATAATACCACTGGGAAATTCTAGGAGCCAGTTTT
This sequence comes from Cervus canadensis, assembly GCF_019320065.1. NCBI lineage: Eukaryota > Metazoa > Chordata > Mammalia > Artiodactyla > Cervidae > Cervus > Cervus canadensis. Next base: position 83,006,603 of record NC_057387.1, on the reverse strand, counting down.
GAACATCTACCGCAAGGTTATTCCACCCAAGGTGCAAGGGAGCGAGGCTATTTCTGCTTGTCCTGTGGTGGACAGAGAAGTTTTTGGTGGCCAAAGAAAACATCAGGCAAATTTGCAGATGCTGGCATTTGAACGATGGACTGATCTCAGAGGAAATGGTGAGGTTGAGGCAGTAAAGGTAGGATGACAATACTGTCTGCTCTAGTCTACCTCTTGGACTGCTCAAGTCTACTTATGCCCAAGTTCCCTGCAACTTGTCACTGACTCTGCAAGACTGTGACCTGCCATAACTCTTGAAGCAGACAAATGAACAAAGAAACAAAAGCTCAGCTGCAGAAGGGGCAATAGGATGTAGTCTCTGCCCCTGCAGCTGTCATTAAGGCCATTTAATAATCATTCCCTCCCCTCATTCTAAACTGCACTTACTCTTGGCTAGCACTTCCCGAGCTTACACTTCTTGGCTAGTGTGGGGTAACCCAGTTTCTTATCCATGAGGTGTCAGAACTGTTAGTCACTCACCTCTGGTACCATAGCAACTCCTTTTAAAAACTGGCTTCCCTACTGGCTTGAGAAGTTCAAAATAGTGAGGGAGCAAACATTTTGCACAAGTTCCCCCAGGGTGTCACTGGGAGTGATGGTGACAAAGGCCATTTCTTCCCCACTCTCCTTCTTGGATCCAGGTATTGTACCTGTCAGGCATGGCCATCACCACAGAATGATCACTGGTTCAAAATATAAACTGTATTTTCTAGCAAGATGGCACTCTAACACTGCAAGGTGTCATCCCAGAACGTGCTTCAGCTGTGCTTTTAAGGGCCATTCAAACTTTCTATCAAGCCAGCAGCTTTGAATGTTGTGATATATGGCTGCATCAGTGGAGCTCATGGTCATATGACATGACTATTGCTTACAACTGCTGACATAAATTGGTTACCTGGTTCCGAGATTCTGTTATGCAGGAGCCCATGAATCCCTTGGGTGGTGGTGGTAGTGGTGGTGGCTGAAAAACTGTGGGAAAGAAAGGCAGACTTATACCTGGAACATGTATCTATCCCAATTAGAACAAATCACTACCTCCTCCAGAATGGAGGAAGACCGATAATCATTAGCTTGCCACCAAGTAGCTGGTTAGTCTACTCAAGAGATGGTGCCATGATCAATGTTCAGATTTGGGCTCTGCTGTCTATAGGTTAGACATTCAGCAGCAGTGGCTCGGTCTGTCTTTGTGAGAGGAGCCAGTGCTGTGGGGCCTGGCTTCCACTCTTGACACATAGATACTTGGTTTTTGAGTCCATTGGGCAAGCAGTGTGGTGGCTGAGGACAGAAACCTCGCTGCCTACCTGGAGTGAATTGTGATATCCAATTGGTTGTTTAGTTCATTCTCTATAGCAGATGATTTCTTGTGGGGCTAGATATGAGACATCCAAGCAGAGCTGCTGGACAGAAGCAATATATTATCAGGCTATACCAGTATATGAAGTTGACTCCTACTGAATAGTCCTGGACTTTTACCTACTTTGTGGGTATCAGGGATTCCCCAGAAAACTCAAAGGTGTGAACCGAGAAAGAAATTTAGGTATAAAAGAGGTAGGTGACATAATTACTACTAATAAATATGAAATTTCACCTTGGAAAAGATACATGAAGTTCAATTATTGATGTGGCCATTAGGAAGTTGCAACTTGTGAATTATTGTGAAGTGGTAAATGGAGGATTATTTGAAATTGGACACAGTTTTATACCAGATATGGATGAGTGTGTCTCATAACACATGCAGTACAATGAGGTAGCTGGTACATGTTTGAAGTGTGTACATGTGTTACTGTTGTTTGGTCTCTAGTTCATGCCCAACTCTTTTGTGACCCCATGGACTATAACCTGCCAGGCTCCTCTGTCCATAGGATTTCCCAGGCAAGAGTACTGGAGTGGGTTGCTGTTTCCTTCTCCAGGGGATCTTCCTGACTCAGGGATCAAACCTGCGTCTCCGGCATTGGCAGGCGGTTTCTTTACCACTGAGCCACTTTGTGTATTCCTATGTGGCTTTATTCACCTGGGTGTTCTCATAGCTTACTTAGTGTTTCTTGCAAGACAAAAACACTCACAAGCAAAAGTGAAATTGTTGTTATGCTCAAATTGTCCCTAAAATGTCGATCATTTTGGAACAAATTTATGTTTTCAAAAGAAGCACTATAAAAGAACTGACTGCATCTCTACAAACGTTGGTTATGTAGCAGGCCTAGAATCTTCTTAAGGTTTATTTCCCATCCTCTGTTGTGCATGTGTCAGAGGAGGGCATCCAGGTGACTTGTCATTTTCTGCCCTGGAATTCTGACTAACATGAGGTCATCAATACAGTGGACCAGTATGACCTGCCGAGGAATGTCCAGATGATCAACTTACCTCTTCTTAATGGCATATCCAATAGTAAAAGTTAATGGAAAACGACAGCAACCAGAGTAAGACAGGACAAATGATTCAAGCTCCTCAAGAATGAGGAGTCAGATCACACTATCAGGTAAGGAACCCAGTCATTTGAGGTCCCGACTGAGAACAAAGGAAATAAGGAATAATAAAGAAGTTATAAATACCAACTATGGCCTTTGACCCATGAAAGAAACAAGGATGGTAGCAGCTATTATTATCATTTATTTGTTTGTTATGAATACATACACATACATACACCCATGCAAATAAATATATATACACTATTTTCTTTCTCTCCTCCTTTCCCCTTATTAGCCCACATGAGGACTGATGTTGGTAATTAGTGTTTCAATATGGTGTTTAATTTAGAAAATATTCAGGAGTAGCTCTGATTACCTCTGAGAAATTCAAATATATACAGAGCTGGGTGTGGGTGCTGAGTAACCAGAGGGGTGGACTGTGTTGGTTATTAAGCTATGACTGTCTCTCAACTTCAAATCTACTATTTCTTATACTGTTTTGCAGTGCTGGGACTGGGACTGTAAAAATGCATTTCTCTGTTATTAGCTGACTCCATGCTAGTTTCTGCAAGACTAGAAGCCAAAAGAGGGAGAAGGCCTTCCGGTTCCCAGTTTCCTTCCTACTCCTGCTACTGCTAGCCCAGCACAGCTCCTCACCCTGGAAGCAGTATTTGGCTCAGTGTCAGGCTGTTTCAGTTTCTAACCTCTTGTCTCACTCCCAGAACCAACCTCTTTGCCTCTCCTCTGAGGAAGAAAGTCCAGAACAACTGTGTTCCTCTCCTTGGGGGTTTGAATCTTGGTTCCAACATCACTGGGCTGTATAAAAGTGTATATTTGGAGTTGGGAGGCAATGGTTTGATAACCTGTGCATGCTACTTATAAAAACATAAAATATACAAGCAATAAGAGCTGGAGAGGATGTGGAGAGAAAGGGAACCCTCTTGCACTGTTGGTGGGAATGTAAATGGTACAGCCGCTATGGAGAATAGTATGGACATTCCTTTAAAATGCTAGGAGTAAGACTACCGCCAGTCAGTCAGTCAGTCAGTCGTCAGTCAGTCAGTCGTGTCCGACTCGGCGACCCTATGAGCTTTAGCACGCCAGGCTTCCCTGTCCATCACCAACTCATGTCCATCCAATCAGTGATCCATCCAGCCATCTCATCTGGAGAAGGGAATGACAAACCACTTTAGTGTTCTTGCCTTGAGAATCCCATGAACAGTATGAATCTATCATATAATCCAGCAATCCTACTGCTGAGCATATACCCTGAGAAAATCATAAGTGAAAAAGACACATGTACCCCAATGTTCATAGTAACATTATTTACAATGGCTAGGACATGGAAGGAGAAGGAAATGGCAACCCACTCCAGTGTTCTTGCCTGGAGAATCCTAGGGACGGGGGAGCCTGGTGGACCGCCATCTCTGGGGTCGCACAGAGTCGGACACGACTGAAGCGACTTAGCAGCAGCAGCAGCAGCAGGACGTGGAAGCAACCTAAATGTCCATTGACAGATGAATAGATAAAGAAGACGAGGCACATATATACAATGGAATATTACTCAGCCATAAAAAGAATGAATTTGAGTCAGTTTGAATTTGAACTGAGCAAAATTAGAGTCAGTTCAGCTCTAATTTGATGAACTTAGAGCCTGTTATACAGAGTGCAATAAGTCAGAAAGAGAAAAGCAAATATCATATATTTATGCATATATATATAGGCAATGTAGAAAAATGATGTCAATGAACCTATTTGCAGGGAAGGAATGGAGATGCAGATATAGAGAACAGACTTGTGGACACAATGGAGGAAGGAGAGGGTGGGACATGGAGAAAGTAGCATAGACATATATATACACCATGTGTAATATCCATAGCTGGTGAGGAGTTGCTATATAACACAGGGAACCCAGCCGGCTATTCTGTGATGACCTAGAGGAGGGGTGGGATGGGGGAGGGCAGGGAGGCTCCCAAGGGAGGTGATATATGTATAATTACAGCTGATTTGCATTGTTGTACGGCAGAAACCATCACAACATTGTAAAGCAGTTATCCTGCAATTAAAAAATAAATTAAAAAAACATTCCGCAAGTGTTTGTCCTTCAGAAATAACCCCCTCTTGGATCATAAAGTGAGCCTGCTGACCCTAGAAAGAGGGTGAACTTCTGCCTCAGGGCACAGAGGTACCTACCTCTGCTCCTACTGGGGACAGAAAGTACTCTGTTTTTGTGGAAAGCCTCAGGGTCTCTCCAGGTCTGAGAGGGAAATAAGGACTACCTCGGGGGCTTTCTGATGCAGTAACAGAACACAACAGGGCGGGAGAAGACTGGATGCCACTACCCTCAACCCATAGCCTGAGACAAGGAATTGAGGCAGGGCTTTGTGCAAACCTTTGTTTCCAGCCTTCTGGCAAGCTGGAAAACAAAACTTTCCACAGTGTCCATCTTAATTATGCATGAACACAGTTGATTTGCATATCCAAATATGCACCAACGTGGAGTGAATGGATAATCGCTGCCTGGTGGTTGGCTGCAGAAGAATGAAAAAAATGGGCAAGGCTTGCAATGTCCTCTAACCTGTGTACTAACCTGTCTGATCCATCCCCCCTAACAGAACTGTGAGGATTGCGGAACTGGCTAAATTCGAATGTCTTTGCTTTTTTCACCCTTTCTCTCATTCATTACCAGGCCTCACCAGCAACTTCCTTGCAGCCTCTCATACTTCTTGATACCTTTAGATTTTCTTAGCCTTTCAGAGAATAATTTGATGGGTAAAATCTACCACTAGGTCACAATGCATGCATGCATGCTCAGTCACTTCAGTTGTGTCTGACTCTTTCCGAACCTATGGACTCTGAAGCCCACCAGGCTCCTCTGTCCATGAGATTTTCCTGACAAGAATACTGGAGTGGGTTGCCATGACCTCTTCCAGGGGATCTTCCTGACCCAGGAATCAAACACACATTTCCTAAATTGTAGGCGGATTCTTTACCATTGAGCCACCGGGGAAGTCCCCTGGGTCAGGATGGGCCCTTGGCAAATCTCTGTATTTGCTTGGACCTTAATTTCCCCACTTGCCAACAAGGAATTTGGACCAGATGATCTTTAAAGACGTTCCAGGCCTACAAATCCTAAAGCTGTATGAAAGTGAAAATCACTCAGTTGTGTCTGACTCTTTGAGACCCCATGGAATATACAGTCCATGTAATTCTCCAGGCCAGAATACTGGAGTGGGTAGCCTTTCCCTTCTCCAGGGGATCTTCCCAACCCAGGGATCGAACCCAGGCCTCCTGCATTGCAGACAGATTCTTTACCAGCTGAGTCACCGGGGAAGCCCAAGAATACTGAAGTGGGTAGACTATCCCTTCTCCAGGGGATCTTCCTGACCCAGGAATCAATCTGGGGTCTCCTGCATTGCAGGCAGATTCTTTACCAGCTGAGCCATCAGGGAAGCCCAAAGCTGTATATTATGGACTAAACTGTATCCCGTCAAAATTCACATGTTGGGGTCCTAACCGCCAGTGTTATTTGGTATTTGGAAATGGAGGCTTTGGGATCATGAAGGTGGAGCCTTGATACTATGGGATCTGTGCCTTTATAAGAAGAGATACCAGAGAGCTTCCCTCTTCTCTCTCTCTCTCTCCCATGTGAGGACACAGCAAGAAGGGAGCCATCTACAAGCCAGACAGAGCCTGCACCTGAAACTAAACCCTGCTCGACCTTGATCTTAGACTTCCTGACTCCAGAGCTGTGAGAAAATACATTTCTGCTGTTCAAGCCACTCAGTCGATGGCATTATGTTATGATAGCCTGAGCTAAGGCATTGTGACTCTGCTTTTCTGATCTGGGCAAGTTCTGTCTCCTCATTGCTCTGCAGTTTTCTCGCTGGTAATTGAGGAGTTTAGGTTTGATTAAATTTTAGCTAGGGACCTTTCCACATTTGAAGTTCTCTGATTCTTACTCTTCAGTGTCACTGGTGGAATGTACTGCTCCTTCTGGAGGTACTTTCAAAGAATTGAAATAATAGTCTTCTCTTCCCTTGCTTTCCCTTCTCTCTCCTCCCCTTCTTTTCTACTCTTCCTTACTTCCCCTCCCCCTCCTCCTCCTCTCTATTTCCCTTCCTTCCTTTTGGTTACAAGTGACACAAGCAAACTTGAATGTAACCATGGAGAGGAATGTTTTGTCCTTAGGAAACCAAAATCAAGGAACAGTCTAACTACCAACATTCAGGAATAGCAGGCATGCAACTGGGCCTTGGGAACTCTAGGACGTAGGTTCAAAAGCCTTCTGCTCTTTTCCATGTTGTAACTTCATTTGCTCTTACCATAGGTCAGTATTTTCCCAGGGTGAGACACATAGTAGGAAAAGTCTTGAGTTTTACATCTGCCTCTAGGAGGGACCAACCTTGGCATTCTGGGTTTCTGTTTCAAAAATCCCAGAAAGGGGAGTTCTTAGCCAAGCTTGGTGCAGGTGCCATCTCTGAACCAATCAGCTGCAGCTCAGAGTCAGGGGAGTTTAAAAACCAAGTCTCACTTACTGGAGCCTGGGGTGGGGCAGCTCCCAGTGGAAGGGAGCATGTATATACTGATTCAGCATTCCAAGGAATATGATTATCCTAATGGAACAGATTTTTCATGGTGGAATATTAGGCCACAGTGAAGGGGTCTTGAGAATGGAGTTGTTGGCCTCAAAGGTTGAGAACAGCTGAGGGGCAGGTAGGAACTATGACTATCTTAATTTTATTCATGATGCAACTAAAGCTTAGAGATTTAGTTAAATAATAAGACAATGGTAGAGCTGAGACTGAAACTCAGGGAGTCTGATTTTAAAGCTCATTTTCTTCACCTCTAGGTTATCATGCCCCAGAGCTAGAAATTTCCAGCCATGCTTTTTTTTTTTTAACAGACACTTATGAGGCACCATGGTAGGTGCGGAAATGAACAACAAAGACAAGATTTCTCTGTCCTGAAAAGCAGTCCAGTAAGGATACAAACCAGCATGTAGTCATTACACATAGAAGAATTTCGTACCCACAGTGAAAGCCTTTCCTTAGTGGTCTGATCTGCTAGAGAGCAGAAGGTACCTGATGAGGACACCTCGAGACCTAGCTTGTTCAGGTGAGCCGTGGAGTCATTTCTCTCTAGCCACATGCCCACCTAAGAACTTCTTGGTACTGAGGAAGCAGACAGGAGGGCTGAGGCTGTGGTCTCTAGAGGGGGCCACACCCTGCCTCTTTGCAGATCGAGAGCCACAACCATCATGACAGACTCCAGCTGGTAGGTAGGTACATGGGCATTCATTATATTTTCTGAATCTTTTTTTTTTTTTTAATATCTGCAATCTCTCAAAATAACAATAAATCATGTTGCAGGAGAATTTCATGATATGAGAAAATATTCACAACATAACTTTAACTGGAATCAGTCTATTGACAAAACAGTTTATTTAGAATATTTCTAATTTGGGGGGGAAAAGTAAAAAAGATCAAAGTTATTTACCTAAGTGGTGAGATTTTTGAATATTTTTTTGTATTTACAAATATTGTATGAGCAGTATGCATTACCTGTATAATTAGGACATAAGTTAGCATAGTATCTAATGTGATTGCTCCAAAGTCTGAAGCTCTTTTGTTTCAGTATTGTACTTTCCACAAACAAGCACACGTGGTTGCTCCTGATGGTGACTTGACAGCCCGCCATCTTGCAATGTGTCTCTGAATGATTCCTTTGCATCTTTTCACAGCATCTTATGTTCTCTGTCTCCTTTGCTTGAGGGAGTCCAGCTCCATGGCTGTGGAAAGGAGGCCATATTTTTGGCAGAAACTGAAGCGGAAAGCAGGGTAAAGGCAGATATAAACCAGATCTGAAAGAGACACGTGCACCCCAATGTTCATCGCAGCACTGTTTATAATAGCCAGGACATGGAAGCAACCTAGATGCCCATCCGCAGACAAATGGATAAGAAAGCTGTGGTACATATACACCATGGAATATTACTCAGCCATTAAAAAGAATTCCTTTGAATCAGTTCTAATGAGATGGATAAAGCTGGAGCCCATTATACAGAGTGAAGTAAGCCAGAAAGATAAAGACCATTACAGTATACTAATACATATATATGGAATTTAGAAAGATGGTAATGATAACCCTATATGCAAAACAGAAAAAGAGACACAGATGTATAGAACAGACTTTTGGACTCTGAGGGAGAAGGCGAGGGTGGGATGTTTTGAGAGAACAGCATCGAAACATGTATATTACCTAGGGTGAAACAGATCACCAGCCCAGCTTGGATGCATGAGACAAGTGCTCAGGCCTGGTGCACTGGGAAAACCCAGAGGGATCGGGTAGAGAGGGAGGTGGGATGGGGGATCGGGATGGGGAATACATGTAAATCCATGGCTGATTCATATCAATATATGACAAAAACCACTACAATATTGTAAAGTAATTAGCCTCCAACTAATAAAAATAAATAAAAAAAAAAAGAAAGAAAAAAAGATGGAACGGCTGCAAGAAGAGATATAGCCTCAGTGATTCAGGCTGATCATGGATCCGTATAAACAAAATGTGCCCCTAAGTGTGCAGAGATGGTGCTTTATGGGGTCTGGAAGGCCTTCACATCCACAAATGTGTTTTATGGTCACAACAGAAACTTGCTATTCCCACAACAAGCCACTATTTCAAGTTCCTCTGTCTTTGCATTCACTCTTCTCTCTCCACCTGTAAAAAATCTAAATGATTCACTTGAAGTACCTCCTCCGTGAAGCCCTTTCTTGAACCCAGGCAGAATTTACCACACCTTCCTCTGTGCTCCCAGAATGCATTGTATATACCTGATATTTTCATAGTTACTGACGCTAGGTATTGAAATAAACCTATATTCTGCCTCCACACCCCCACCTGAACATGGCCTCCTCAAGGGCAGAAGTGGGGTCTTATTCATCTATGTGTCCTCAGCATTTAGCACCTTGCCTGGCACAGAGTAGGTGGTCAGTTTGGTAGACATGATGTAAAGGCAAGCAAGGAAGTTAATGTCACCTCCATTCAAGAAAGGAGTAAACTGATGCTCACTGATGGATGCCTAAAATCCCTCAGCTAGTAAGTGATGAAGTTGGAATTTGAATCTAGGTTAGTTTGGCTGCCTAACCTGTGCTCTTTCAGTTCTGTGATTGATAGTCATCTCCATCACCATCACCATCGCCGTCTTCCCACTGATAGCCCTGGGCCTGGAACATAATGAATTCTAGTTGAATGAATAAATTCACTACTGCCATCATTATGATTATCACTTCCCCTTCTTGCTACCTAGTAAAGCTTCTTTCTCACACCTCTTGCCATAAGCATGTATTGACTGTTGAAACATCTAGTACATCTTAACTTCTTCTGTATCTCCTGTGCTGCTAGCTAGCACAGTTTTGACCTGTTGGCACTTAACAATAGACTCATTGACTTGACTTGTTGACCTTCACATTCTAGAGTGAGGAAATGTGCTCCAACTGAGAACTCAGCACATTTCCAGGAAGAGGACACACAGCTTGAGCCTGAGGACAAAGCTGTCACTCTTCACATCTCCAACCAAAAGTTTAAAGTTAGTCTGGTAGAGTGGAAAGAACCCTGAACTTGAGAGCCAAAGCTCTTGGTTTATGTCCTTTTGCATTGATTTGCAAAGTAATTTTGGACAAATCCCATTATATCTCTTAGTCTGTTTCTTCATGTGTGAAAACAAGAGAGGTAATATTTTTTACTCTCTTCACAGATGGGTATGAAGGCTTATATAGGATCATGTGTGTGAAATTGCTTTCACTCTGGGAAGTCTTCCACATGGGCAAGGCATTCATGTTATTAAAAATAGAGGGAATAGAGCCATGAACTAATGAAACAACCTATCCTCTTCCTACTCCTCCTCATACTTTGCTAAATCATAGATCTCAAGTTCACTCTCCTCTCTTTAGAGCCATCTTGGATTCTAACATCCTTTGATTGTGTGTGCATACACTGTGTGTGTGTGTGTGTGTGTGTGTGTGTGTATAAGAGAGAGAGAAGAAAAGAAAAAAGACAAGGAGACTTGTCATATTATTCTGGAGTTCTGGAAAGCATGTCCGAAAGGGATCTCAGGATTTGACTGGTACACACGCAGCTCTTATTTGACGGTGTGCTATTTTAAACAGTTCTCAGTTGGGAGGCTGGCAGCTCTGATTGCTTTTCAAAGCCCTGTCTTTTATCACCATCGTTTTCTTCATGCATAAATCCAGTCTGCATCCCCACCTTCTGTTTCCTTTCTGTCTTTGAGCTGAGAAGTAAGCAAGAAGCAATTTAGTAGCTGAACTGGAGGGGGACTGGGTTGCGTTAGAGAGATCCTTGGTTAATTGACTTGCTTGTTTTCAGATGAGTCATGTTCAGTCTGAGTTTTTCCTTAACTAGATGTTGGTGGTGGGGTTTTTCCTTGTTATGCTTCTTTCTTTTCTTGTTTCTTTGTCAAGCATAATCAGTATTGGTTCTGATGGAGCACCAGCCTGACTTTGTAGGGAACTGTCTTTATCTTCTTTCCTGAAATTAGAAGGAAAAATGCCACACTTGGCTGCATTTGGATGAGGGCTGAACTTCTAAATCCCCAGCTGTTCTCTTCCCCAAGGTCAAGCTTAGCCAAATCTTTCTAACCTCGCATTTTCCTGTTCTCCCCACCTCATCTGCCCAGAGATAGTTAAGGCTCCTGAGGGGATCCTTTCAAACAGGTGTTTACATTCTTAAATTTCTAATCTGGATATTTCTGGAAACAGGTAAACAGAGCCTCTGAGTTCAGCAGAAAGGTCTGAGCAGCAGGGGATGGGAAATTTACCTGCAGAGCAAAAGACTGAATTAAGGTTTGGCAGCCGTCAGTTGATAGAGGAACATAAACTGTTGAACACAGCTCCTGACACCTAACTGGTCTCATAAATGTTTATGGGTGAAGGGAGGGAGGGAGAATGGAAAGAACTGAGGGGAGGGAAAGAGGGACACCTCCTTTACTGACTCCCTGTTCACCTGATGTAGATGTTGGATTTCAGAGGTCTCTGTCCATCCTCTGCTCATCCTCTCTAGACACAGGCTGCTCAAAATGAGCTGTGCACCTGCATCACCTAGGAGCTTCTTAGATATGTACACTGTCAGACCCTACCCCAGACCCACTAAATCAGAATCTGCATTTTAACAAGATTTAAATGCCCATGAACACATCTACTCTTACAGCTTCCAGTATGTGTTTCCTGGTGACTTCTAAACATGCTTATGTAACCCTGCTGCTCTCAGAAACATCAGATTCACATCTCTAAATGCCTACTGCCTACTGGACTGTCTTCCTTGAAGCTGGCATGGGGTCATGTCAAACTTTATAGGACTAAAAGACAGCTCTTGAAACTCAGAACTACTTCGCTATTTTTTCTTTTCTCCAGAAGCGTCACTGACCTCCACAAAGATCCTCAAGCCCCAAATGTGCATGTTACTTTTCATTTCTCTCCTTTCCTCACCTCCACATCCAATTTACCAGCTGGTCTGATGCATTATTCTTCTAAGTGTCTATTCAACCCTCTCATTTCTCTATTCTCATTGCTGTAGAACTAGCCCCAAACACCCATTTTTGATTTGCACTACTATTCCCTTCCATTTTATCCCCATTTGCCAAAAGAAATTTGCCACTAAAGAAACCCAACCTTTATCTCTTCACTTCACTGCTTAAAATCTTCCAGTAGGTTCCTATTTCATCTAGAGTATAATAAAAAGAAATCATTACTTCAGTGAAAATTTCCCAGGATGTCTGTGGCCTAGATACATCTCTGACCCAAACTTGTATATTTGCCCACTCTCCTACTGGGCTCCACCCACAGAGCTTCATCTTAGGGCTTCTATATGAGCTATTCTCACTATCTTGAATGTTCTTTCATGATCTTACCATACTAGTTCTGTTAACTCAAATCACAGCCCAAATGTCATCTCTTCAGAACAACCTTTCTTGATCATGTAATGTAAATTTGCTTCAGTTACTTTCCATGATAATCACCTGCATAATACTCGTCGCTGATTTTGTAATGTTTGTTGTTACATGCATATAAGTATATTTTCATATTTCTCCCTTTGAACGTAAGCTGCTTTTAAAAAGATCTTGAGTGTCCTCTACCAGCTATGGTGTTATGACAGACAAACAAGCAAGATTCCTACAGATTTTAGACAACATATAGACCAATACTATCGTTATACTTGTAGATTATTGAATAGGAACTTTGCTGGTTGCCCAGGATTGGCAATGAGAACCCAAAGTTCATGTCAAAGGGAATCAAGTGCCAAGTGAATGAGGGCAGACACTACTTTGAGGACCTTGGAAACTTCAGTGTTTTTCCCAATTTTCATCTCCGTCTATTTCTACAAACCTTGCATAAATAAAAGACTGAGGAGGAGAGGAGGATGCCCAGAATTAGAAGTTGCTGGCTTGGGAGGAATACTGTGGTCTTTTCTTTCCCTCTCTAGAGGCTATTCTCTCCAGCTAAGTGAGGAAATTTCCAAGAAAAGTATTACAGAGATTGGGGTGCTTCCAAGAAGGGAGATTGGGATCTCATTTTTGGTTATACAGTTTATCACTACAGTGGACTGGCTTTCTAAGCAGGATGCTCTTAAGACTCTGTGTTTGCCTAAAATAGAAGCGGGCTTCCTTAGCGGCTCAGTGGTAAAAGAATCCACCCACCAATGCAAGACATGGCTTTGATCCCTAGGTTGGAAAGATCCTTTGGAGAAGGAAATGACAACCCACTCCAGTATTCTTGCCTGAGAAATTCCATGGATGGAGGAGCCTGGCAGGCTACAGTTCATGGGGTTGAAAAAGAACTAGACACAACTTAGCAACTAAACAACAACAAGGATGGAAGCATCACTTGATTTTATACAACACAGAGGAACTGAATGGCAGCCTAGAGTTAGTCAAGGGAAAAAGAGGGAAGTAGCCCTAGGTAAGAGATTCTTATACTATACTGTACCCTACCATCCCAGAGGAGGAAGGGAATAGGGGGAAGTGGAGGTATCTAGAGGCCATACAAGCCTTCTCTTCACCCACAAGTTCCTGGTACCCAGGCCTCCTAGGTCAGGAGTGAGAGGAAGAAGTGAGCATCAAGTCGGGGTGAGAAAACTGATCCAAACCTGGCTAACATCCAAACCTGACATTTTAATTCATGAAAGTGACCCGGAAAATCAGAGGTCTGTAGGACAGTTATTAAGGGGTAGATTCATCTAAACTTGAGGGAAAGAGTGATGGGAGAAAAATAAAACTCTTCCTTGGTTGCATTCCATCAAGTTCAATCTGGTCAATAAACTAGCTGCAAATTTCCACTGATAGTCTACAAAGTATCCAATCCACCTAGGGATAATTAAGGATTGAACCATATAACCTTCTCATTCATATTTACCACTGTATAGTAAATCTGAAACTGAACTGTTCCACTTTTCAGGTGGAGACTGGCTGGTGAGTTTGCTGAAGGCTCTTAGAGGGATTGTATTAAGGAAAACTGAGTGGTGCATTTGCTTCTCTATTTCCTTTTAAAGTTTGTTTGAAGTCTGTGTGAAATCTCTTGACAACCTGGGAACATTTTAGATCAGAAACCACTTCTTATTTATTATTAAATATTTAGTTTCTCAAATAAACCACTTACAAATATCTAGTTTTACTTTTGGCTGGGCTAGGTCTTCATTGCTGCAGCCAGGCTTTCTTGGTGAGCAGTGGCTACTACTCTGTAGTTGCAATGTGCGGGCTTCTTATTGCGGTGGCTTCTCTTGTCACGGAACACAAGCCTGAGGGATTGCAGGCTTCAGTAGTTGCAGCTCTCAGGCTCTTGAGCACAATCTCAGTAGTCATGACAGTAGCATGGGCTTAGTTGCCCCGTGTCATGTGGGATCTTCCTGAACCAGGGATCAAACCTGTGTCCCCTGCATTGGCAGGCAGATTCTTAACCACTGGACCACCAGGGAAGCCCCATAAACCAATTTTTATTTCATAATTTCTTATCACACCTAGGAAAGGACCTGGCATACAGGAGACATTCAGTAACTATTCATGCAGTTAATGAGGAAATGAATTTATTGATTCAGCTTGATTATTATAACCAGGCTTTGCCCAGGTGAGATTTTAGATGACGTTAATTGAGGGTAGGGAGGTTAGGATGCACATTCCAATGATGCTATTCCCCGGCTGTATGAATTTGGGCAAATAACACATTTTTCTGAGGTTTGTTCTTCTCACTCATAAAATAGCAACATCTATTCCTATGTCACAGGTTGTCATGTGGGTCAAATGACGTAGCACATATGATAGCAGTTATCCTAAAATCTGTTTCTTTAAAAAATTTTTAAAGTTGATTTGTCGTATTTCTGTTTTCACTCAGTTCAAGAAATCTCTTTTGATTATTTATTTATTTTTTGGCTGCAAAGCATGTGAGATCTTAGTTCTCTGACAAGGGATCAAACCCCCACCCCTCCTGCAGTGAAATCTCAGAGTCTTAACCTGTGGATCTCCAGGGAAGTCCCCAAAACATGTTTGTGAAGCTGTGGAATAGAGCACAATCTTCCTGGACTCTACTGTCCATGATGGTCTGACAAGCATCCCCTGGTCTCTCTTTCTCCCTCCTCCTCTGTGTCCTCCTAGATTATAAAGGCAGGCTGAATCCGCCCTCTCAGACACATGAGAGACACGTGTGAGTAGGCCGAAAGACCTTTAAGAAAAGACCAATATTTGCATATCTATTATAACTACTCACGGTTCGACTTGTTTCATTACAATTTCTATTTGGATAATATGTAAGGTCAATACTGTCACTGTTCTGGAAAATTCATTTTTTATTAAAGCAAAATGCACTGTATTTATAGAGATAACACCTTAAATGCTACAAGAGAAGGTGCACCAATTACACTGGTTCCCTTGATGGAGCAGGTTTACGTGCTCCATGTTTTATAATGTTACAAGAAGAGGGATCTTTGCTTGTATCGGTGTGTCTCAAGTGTTATCCTTTGGCTGCATGTAAAATAGGATCGATGCCTTGACCATCTTGTTTAAACCTGGGAGCACTGAGATAACCACATTGAGAAAAGGGAAAAGGAATAACTGAAATAAGGAAGATCCGATGTCTGCACCTTGACACCCATTTAATCCCACTGCATTTCTATCAGTTTCCTCATGAGCAGCTTGCTTGTCTCTCCCATTAGAGCATGAACCGTCAGATAACATGTACAGTGTCTGGCACCTACTAGAGGCTCAATAAGTGTTTGTTTGAATGAGTGGAGATGAATGCCTGACACAAAGCAAGAGCTTGGTAATGGTCTGTTGACTTGTTTTTCTCTTCAGGAGATAAAATGGCAAATGAAGGAAAAATACCTAGACTTCGAGCCAGGAAATCTTGAATTCAAATCCTGGTTTTTATTGCTTACTAGATATGTGGCAGTTTATTTAGCTCAGTAGAATTCAGTTTTCTTTTTTCATTAAACACAGGGAACACTTGTAATGATCACAGTTCCTGGCACACAGTAGATAAAAAATGCATTATAATTCCCATTCCTGTCTCCTTCTTTCCTTTTGACTAACAAAGAAGAAAGTAGAATTGTTGGTATTTTCTTACTTGTCATTCTATTCTACCTGTGTTAACAAATGTAATTGAAATAGGAGAAATCTTTGTGTGTGTGTGTTGTGGTATTTTCTACAAAGGCTTTAAGTTGGTTTTGTTTTGTTTTCCCCATCCACTAATTTCCAACTCAATGAACAATTGACCAGCCTTGTTAACTTTGGTATAGTGAAGTCTAGGGTTCCTAAAGCAGGATCTTACACATAACTAGAGTCTGTGACAGAACTAGTATGAATGTAACAGTGGGGTGCTCTAATTATTTTTAGTATGTCACGAGGTTTAAGGGAAGCAATGTTTACCTGTTTTGAGGTTTCACTTGCTAACTCAAATGTCAAATCTATGTGTGTTTGCTTGGAAGGAAATCAATTCGAAACTATAGCTTTGGTTATTTCCTAGTGATCAAGACCTCAATAGATGTTTTATTCTGTTTTGAATCATTATAACATGGGAATATGTTTTCTTTATACCCTAAAAATGAAGTTTACTTGAGAAAATACATATTTCAAAACATGGAATTCATGAAGTGGGCATGAATGAAGAAAAGGACCTCTGGAAAAAGAGTTGTCTGAATTTCCTAGGATAGAACCAATGTTGCAGAATGGTATAACTCCAAACAGTGGTGTTTACTAGGCTATAATGTGATGGCGCCTCTTGGAGTTGGATAATATGTCAGTCTCCATCAAACTCATTTTTTTTTCTCGTAGTCTCTTATTACTGTGCTAGAATGAGGTAGAAAGAGCAGAGTTTGGAGAGCTAGAACTGGCATGCATTAGTTGCTGCCCTTTATCAAATCTCTAAGCTCTGACTCGACTTGTTCATCCCTAAGTGGTGGTTCCTTTGTCTACAAATATTAGATACACACCTGATGTCTGTCTACTCAGAGTTTGAGCACATGGATGGGTAACTAATTCTATTTCTTCATCAACATTTTTCAATCTTCAATAACCATTTCTTAGTCTTGCTAATAGGAAGGGGATTACAGGCTTAATTTCAAGTATGGCACTTGGATGAAGATATCAGCATGTACACATGGATCACCTTTTTCCAGCACAAATGAATTCAGAGAAGCTGGGGAGGTTTCTGGGCACAAACAGAAAAATGAAAGTTTCCGGAGAGGAAAGCAGTGCTTTTCGCGTGTGTCCACTGGAAGACGTGCCTTCCATATGCTATCACAGTAATCCTGTGTGTCAGGACAAACTGAGACATCTCTGGGATCAGTGGGTGCCTTGGACAGGCCATCAGTAAGGCATCCCTTTACACCAATGAATTTAAAGGACAGACTGGTACTACAAGGGTGGAGGAACAAAGAAGGAGAACCAGTGATAGGTATGGCCAGTTGCTCCTATTTTTCTGAACAATTTAATACTTTCCCTCTGGCCCTGAACTTGCAAGCCCTTCCTAATGGCTTCCTCACTCATGTGCCCACATCCAGGAACAGCCCTGAAGTTGCCTAGGTACACCCTCTTTAGAAGTGTTCATCCAGAAAGACTCTAGTGGTCCCTTTATGGATCTCAGCAGCCCCACTCCTCCCCAAGAAGATCACAATTGTCCTTCCTGCCTTGTACAGTGTTTCATGTTATGCGCATTCTCGTTAAAGTTCTCTTGCTTTTTAGCAGTGTCTAGTGTGGTCCCTGCTTTCAGAGTTGTTACAGATGAATGAGAAGGCCAAGAGCTAGTTTATCCTATGATCCACCTTTGAACTTTCTCAGTTGTTTCTTATATTTGACTCTTTGAAGGTTGGGACCATGATTATATCTAGGCTTGTGCAAGAACCCTGCTTAAGTTTAAGGTGTGAGCACCTTTCTTTAAAAGTATACCTGTTTCCTTGAAGTAGTCAAGTCCAGATGTTGAGCTAGAGAACTTCATTTTGGACTGGTCTTGGATAGTTACTGCTGACAACTGATATTGACAACACTTTTCCCAAGGCACTTCCTCAGGCCCCTTGGCTTGCATCCTGGGTATAGGAATATGATTCTAAGGGACTGGGTACCACTTCATGGAACTAACAGAAAATCAAGGATTCAGGCTAAGGAGCTCAGATACTCAAACCAAGACCAAGGTTCTAGCATAGTCAGCATCCTCATGTTATGTGCCACTAAGATCCTGGACTCACAAATTTCCCCTGAGTAGGAACAGTTTAAGTTTCTAAAGACTTGAGTGGGCTTGAACTGCAGGTGGGGTGCAAGGTGCCCCCTTGGAAGTGAAGATTCCTGTGGAGTGTGAACCAGATTCTCTTCTCACTCAGAACCCTGTTCTGAACTTACTTTTCCATAAAACTTACCCAGATGAGCTGCAGCCAGCCAAGCACTCCAATCTCCCTAACAACATCTTGATGATCTAAATCAAGGTTATCCACTTTTCTGAAGTTTCCTGCCAAGTCTTCCTTTGTTCATTCTAATTCAGGGTCTGAAAACCTTTCAAGAGTGGCGTGCCAAAGACTTCATTTATTCATTTTAATTGAGGGTTTCATGTGCCAAAAAATGTTCCAACATGTGTAAAGTTTCATTGTAGTGTGAAACAAAAATCACTGCATAACCACACCATTAGAATCACAGAACCAAAATGCTAGATTGAGTCCAAAGACCTCAATATAGTGATAGGGAAACAGGCCTCCATAGGACAAGGGTTTTACCTGAGGTCTCATAACCAAGTTAGGGGCAGACTCAAGATCTTCCATTTGAAGCCCACTTAATCTTCCATTTTCTTTTTATTATATCACTGTCTGTTTTTTAATAACAAATTTGAGCCTCAAACAATAGAACATCTGCTGTCAATACCAAAAAAACTAAAACCTGAAACAAATTCAGGAGGGCTTTTTTTTTTTTTTTTGGTAATTCTTAACAAGGATTTCTCCGGTATTGAGAGACTTCTAGCCTCATGTGATTTAACTGATCTCAGGAGAAGGCTTTGATTTGGTGGAAAGAACATAGATTTCCTTGAAAGTCTCATAGACTGAGTTTGAATTCAGTTCAACCACTCTATTTTGTAATCTTCAGTACATTACTTAACTTCTTTGAGACTCAGTTTATTCAAAGGTAAACAGGGAAAAATAATAACCTCTTAGAGCTGTTAGAGGGTGTGCTTGTCAGGGTTTTATAGGAACTAGAACTCATAATTGGGTGGTCCCATAGATAGAATTTAATATAAGTTGGTCATGAGCTGGTAGAAGGAGCAACATAGCAACCTGGGGAAGGTGACGTAATCCCAGGGTTTGAAAGGGTAGGAAGCCACTGGACTAAAGGCAGTGTGTAGAGCCTTGGTTTCAGAGCCCAGTGTTAGCCAGGACCTGGCAGGCTGCCATTCCTGGGGCAGGCAGTCAGGACTGGGAGGTATTGAAGAGGCTGCCTGGCAGGAACTCAGATCATGGTTTAAAAGGCTTACTTCGGGGCTACAGCCAAGACTCTGCCTAAAGCAAACAGGGTGAGGTGAGAAATTCTCTTGACTTCTCTTTTCCTCTCTTCCTCCAGTCTCCCCTCCCCTTGCCTCCAACTAGCTAAATCTTGCCTTTTGGCAATGAGCCTTGGGCTTGAAGTTGGTGAGGGTTAGCCTCCCTGTGGCAGAGAGTGGATTGGAGAAGGGTGAGAACTGTTGCTGAGAGCAAACAGGAGTTAAATGATTTCCTTCAAATTAAGCATGGTACAGGAAGGGTTTTTTGCAAATAACATCTTTCATAGTATCTCAGTACAGGAAATAGATACAAATGGAGCTTCTCTGAATAAATGACAACTTCTCAGAAGGTTATAGGTGGCATGGGGTGGTAGAAAAGCAGAGAAAGCTCTTTGAAATACAGTGATTCTTTCCAATCATCAAGCATATGTAGACATCCTGTCTACCATATCCTGTCATGCAACCACCAGTTTGATGAGTTCTAATGATAAGAACCTCATTTGATTGGGTTACAAATAACATTCCTATCCTAGAACCTCTTACTAATGAGCTATGTGACAATGGGCAAGTCACTTAACCTCACAAGACCTCAATAGAATCGTGTAAAAATAGTTAGCCTCCTCCCCCTTGTGGCACAATTATTGTACTCCAGGACACTGGGTTGAACCTCAGAGGACTGTCCTTACCAGCTGGTTCAGAATTTTTTTAGTCTGAGTGTGGTAAGTGTCAACTGCCCACCAAGGTCAAGATGGCTGAGTGTGGCTTCCTATGTGCACCCTATTCATAGTAATCATCACCATCCCCTGTGTTTTAGAAAACGCATCTCTATTACATATTTGGACTTCCCTGATAGCTCACTTGGTAAAGAATCCACCTGCAATGCAGGAGACCCCAGTTCAATTCCTGGGTCAGGAAGATCTGCTGAAGAAGGGATGGGCTACCCATTTCAGTATTTTTGGGCTTCCCTTGTGGCTCAGCTGGCAAAGAATCCACCTGCAATGCAGGAGACTTGGGTTCAATCCCTGAGTTGGGACGATCCCCTGGAGAAGGGAAAGGCTACCCACTCCAGCATTCTGGCCTGGAGAATTCCATGGACTGTCCACGGGGTCGCAAAAAGTCAGATATGACTGAGCAAATTTCACTTTCACATTCACCACATATTTAATCTTCAGACAATTCCATGAGTCATTTGATGAAATAGATGATTTTGAAGCTCAGAGAGGTTAGGTAAGTTGCCCAAAGTCAAACAGTTAATAGGCAGCAGACTCAGATGTGAACTGAAATCCAAGTCCAAGTTTAGTCCTTTCGCTTATGGATGGCCCTCTGCTCCCCCAGTGTGCCTGCTGAACTCTTGAGTTTCAAATGTTTCCACTCATGATATTCATTTTTTCCTTTTAACAGGAAGTTGTTCTTGTTTTCCCTTATCTTTACCTGAGGATGCTTGAGGTCTAGTGAGGTTAAATGACTTGCCCACAGTTGGGATTCCCTGGTGCCTCAGAGGGTAAAGAGTCTGCCTGCAATGCAGGAGACTTGAGTTCAATCCCTGGGTCAGGAAGATCCCCTGGAGAAGAAAATGGCACCCTACTCCAGTATTCTTACCTGGGAAATCCCATGGATGGAGGAGCCTGGCAGGCTACAGTCCATAGGGTCGCAAACAGCTGGAAACGACTGAGCAACTTCACTTTCACTGTCACACAATGCATTAGTAAGAGGTTCCAGGACAGGAATGTTATTATTTTTAACCCAATAAGCTTCTCATCACTAGAGATAATCAAGCTAGTGGTTGCATGCCAGGATATGTTAGAACAGATGCCTATCTATACTTGATGATTGGAAGAATCATTGTATTTCAAAAGGCTGTCTCTGGAACACAAGTTTTTTTCTTTTCTTTTCATTTCTTCCCCCAATTTTATATTTATACTCTATAATTGTTATGTATGTATGTGTGTATTTGGCTGCACTGGGGCTTAGTTGCGGCATGCAGGATCTTCCATCTTTGTTGTGGCGTGTAGGACCTTCAGTTGCATCATGTGAATTCTTAGTTGGGTATATGGGATCTAGTTCCCTGACCAGGGATCAAACCTGTGAATCCTGTCTTGGGAACACAGAATCAGCCACTGGACCACCAGAGAAGTCCCTGGAACCCCAAGTTTCTGAAGAACGTTATTCAGAGAAGCTCCATTTGTGTCTATTTCCTGTATGGAGATACTAAGTAAGATGTTATTTGCAAAAATGGGTTCAGGGCTTTAAAACTTGAGCAAATTGACTGAATGGCCTTAAAAATCTTTTTTTTTTAAAGCTCTGATCACACAATACCATGAAATAACAAGCACCGGCATACATCGCTATTAAAACTGCCATATGGGGGTCCTGTGTGGGGGATAGGATCCTCTCATAAAAGCTGAATAAACAGCTATTTTTTGAGTTCATTGGGTGATGGCACAGGGCCTTCATTTCCGCTCTGGCCAAGGAAAATTGTGATCAGGCTGCAGGCTGCCTGCCCATTCATCTGCAGCAGGAAATGGATTTAGCGTCTGCATGGGCTGGACTCCTGTATTTATCATTGAGTTAGGCCTAATCAAAATGTTTTCCGTTTCACCTGGCAAGTGCAGAGGGCTTAAAGGAGGGTCTGAGCGATGGTGTTGGGGCCCCATCACTTTCTCATCACTGAGCTGCAGTTGTTAAATGTCTCATTCTTCCTCAGTGTCTCACTCAGAGCTGAGACAGCCAATCTCTCCCAGTGCCCCTCCCCACCTCCCTAGCAGCTGCTCTTGGCAGCAGCAAAAATCTATGGAATTGACCCAGGAAGGGGAGGGAGGAGGGCAGATCATGACCCAAGGAAGGCTCAAGTCAGGGGTAAAGCTCAGAACTGATAAATGAAATGAACCTCCAAGGGGGAGCCTTCTTGGATAATGAGGGGCTGCGACCTCCTGGGATTGGGGGAGGATGGGGAGGAGAGGCCAGAGGTCCTCTTAAGCATTGGGGGGAGCTTAGGAGGGAGATTGGAATCACTCTGCTCCCTGGAGGAAAACAGAGGTGGGGGGAAGGGGCTGCTGATTAGAAAGAAAATGTGACAGCCACGCAAAGCTCCCAGTTGGATTCATGCATTTTTTGCCGGGATGCGGGGAGGAGGTTTCTTGACAGCCCCCATTAGAGAAGGAGAAATGGAGGAAAGTAAGCATTGCTCTGTTAGGGGAACCCCCAAGACTAGGGACAGGAAGAGCCCCTGCTGAATTCATTACTGAGGGAGCCCTGTTTTCATGAGAAAAACAATGCAGAAATTCTTCCACTTTGATGCAGCAAATTCTGATTTGGACTGTACCAGAGTGGAATATCCCCATGTGGCCTTCAGTATCCAAAACAGGCATAATTCTTTTGCTTTGCTGATGTTATAGGTGGCGTGGGAATAGTGAGAAAGCAGGAGCCTGCAGCTGAGTTTGCTTTGGCTGGGAAATGGGTTGTTGCAAGTAGCGATGAACAGTACTCAGAGAGGCCCTTGGACGGCAAGGAGATCAAACCAGTCAATCCTAACGGAAATCAACCCTGAATATACAGTGGAAGGACTGATGCTGAAGCTGCAGCTCCGATCCTTTGGCCACCTGATGTGAAAAGCCAGTTCATTGGAAAAGACCCTGATGCTGGGAAAGATTGAGGGCAGGAGGAGAAGGGGGAGACAGAAGATGAGATGGTTGGATGGTATCATCCACACGGTGGATGTGATTTTGAGCAGACTCTGGGAGATAGTGACAGACAGGGAAGCCTGGCACACTGCTGTCCATGGGGTCACAAAGAGTCGGACATGATTTAACAACTGAACAACAACAAAGATAGGCCAAGCACTGTGGTCCCTGTTTTAGGGTGATGGAGAAAGAGCCATGGATGTCTTTTGAGCAGGGTAGTAAGGAGATGAAAGCTATGCCTCAGAAGATAATCCTGACAGCCTGGTGGAAGGGGGGTTGAAGGGACTGAATGGGGACTTTTTACCTTTTCATTCATGGATGAGCAAATGTATCTATTGGACGCCAGGCAGGGAGTCCCTTAGAAGCCAGTCACAGCAGTAGTGTAAGGGAAAGGTTAAGAGCTCCAGCCTGCCTGGAGAAGGATGGTGAGGGGGTGGTTGAGAATGAGAATATTTTGAGTGTTTGATGACAGCCTACGTTGTGCCCAACACACATCACCTCATTTTACCCATGCAACCATCCAGCAAGATAGGTATTAACATTCCCTGTTACAGATGAGAAAACAGACTCAGTGATGTTAATTAACCTCTCAGCATGACTGCAACCAATACACACATTTCATCTGCCAAGAAAAGAGAAAAGTCTCCCTTTTCCATCCACTCACCTCAGGTTGACATCATTTTTCCTCTGGAGACAAGAGATTTTTACATCCAGAAGGGCCTTTTTGACTGCCTTGTTCTCCCTTCCCCATTTTATGGAAGAGAAGACTGAGGCAGGGAGTAGAGGCAGAGCCAGCTCAGGTCTGACTCCTCTCATTCTCCGTTGTC
Source organism: Cervus canadensis (assembly GCF_019320065.1). NCBI lineage: Eukaryota > Metazoa > Chordata > Mammalia > Artiodactyla > Cervidae > Cervus > Cervus canadensis. Next base: position 82,982,634 of record NC_057387.1, on the reverse strand, counting down.
CGTGTGAACCATCCTCTCATCTGAGGCTCACACTGTGCTCCCAACAGGCAGGAAATTCACTTACGCCGATTATGTTCCTGGAGCAGGGCTGATGTCAGATGATGTGCAGAGATGATGTGATTGTCTAGGATCCATCCTGTTCTTCTCCACCCCTCTGGGACACCAGTGTCATCTTTCATCACTTTTATCTCCTATGCTTGATGATCTTCATCTTTGTCACCACAGGTACTTTCTTTATATCACCTACTGTGTGCTCAGGAGCCCCCTTCTTTAATATAAATTAATTTAGCCCTTACAATAACTTTATGAACTGAGCAGCATTATTATTTTTTGCCTATATTCATTTTATTCTATAATTCCTTTTTTATTGAAGTATAGTTGATTTTACAATGTTGTGTTAGTTTCAGGTCTACAGCAAAATGATTCAGTTGCATAAATACATGTATATTCTTTTCAGATTCACTTCCACTATAGGTTGTTACAAGATATTGAGTATAATTCCTTGTGCTATACAGTAAGTCCTTGTGGGTTATCTATTTTATAAATACTTGTATACCTGTTAATCCCAATCTCCTACTTTATCCCTCCCCCGCCTCCCCTTTGGTAACCATAAATTTGTTTTCTATGTCTGTGAGTCTGTTTCTGTTTTGTAAATAAATTCATTTGCATCATCTTTCTATACTCCCCATATAAGTGATACCATATGATATTTGTCTTTGTCTTTGACTAACTTCACTGTGTATGATCATCTTTAGGTCCATCCATGTTGCTGCAAATGACATTATTTCATTATTTCTATGGCTGAGTTATATTCCATTATACACACACACCACATCATCTTTATCCATCCATCTGTTGACAGGCACTCAGGTCCCATGTCTTGTCTATTATATTAGGTTAGTGTAAACCTAATTGTAGTTTCAGACCATGAATTTTAAATCATTATAACTAGGCTCAAGCACATCTTTATTAATCAAAAATAGGAACCATTACAATCAACACATTTTTGCCAATGAGAAATAAGTTTGTTTATTCCTGTAGCATAAAAATCTGTGCTTTGGGATTTGACAAACTCTTTGAAAGCATTTTCTGCCTCCTGCTGGTAGTAGAAGTGTCTTCCCTGCAAAAAGTTTTTGAGATGCTTGAAGAAGTGGTAGTTGATTGTAAGAGGTCAGGTGAATATGGCAGAAGAGGCAAAACTTCATAGCCCAGTTCATTCAGCTTTTGAAGTTTTGGTTGTGTGATGTGTGATTAGACGTTGTCATGGAGAAGAATTGGGCTCTTTCTGTTGACCATTGCTGGCTGTAGGTATTGCAGTTTTCAGTGCATCTCATTGATTCCTGAGCATACTTTCCAGATGTAATGGTCTCACCAGAATTCAGAAAGCTGTAGTGGATCAGACTGGCAGCAGACCACCAAACAGTGACCATAACCTTTTTTTGGTGCAAGTTTGACTCGGTGTTCATTGGAAGGAAGGGTGTTGAAGCTGAAACTTCAATACTTTAGCCACCTGATGCAAAGAGCTGACTCATTTGAAAAGACCTTGATGCTGGGAGAGATTGAAGGCAGGAGGAGAAGGGGATGACAGAGGATGAGATGGTTGGATGGCATCACTGACGCAATGCACATGGGTTTGGGTGAACTCTTGGAGGTGGTGATGGACAGGGAGGCCTGGCGTGCTGCGGTTCATGGGGTCGCAAAGAGTTGGACACGACTGAGTGACTGAACTGAACTGAACTTGACTTTGGGAAGTGCTTTGGAGCTGCTGCTTTGTCCAACCACTGAGCTAGTCATCACCAGTTGTCATGTAAATCCACTTTCCATTGCTCGTCACAATCCAATCGAGAAATGGTTCATTGTTGCATAAAATAAAAGATGACACTTCAACATGATTTTTTGATTTGTGGTCAGTTCAAGATGCACCCACTTATTAAGCCTCTTCACCTTTCCAGTTTGCTTCAAATGACAAAGAACTGTTGAATGGCTGACATTAAGTTCTTCAGCAACTTCTGTAGTTGCAAGAGGATCAGCTTCAATTTGGTTGGCTCTCAATTTGATGTTGTCAACTTCTGATGACCAGCTACTATACTCCTCATCTTCAAGACTCTAGTCTCCTTTGCAAAACATCTTGAACCACCACTACACTGTACATTCATAGCAGTTTTGGGCCAAATGCGTTGTTGATGTTGCAAGTTGTCTCTGCTGCTTTCCAACCCATTTTGAACTTGAATAAGAAAATCACTTGAATTTGCTTTTTGCCTAACATCATTTCCCTAGTCTAAAATAAATATAAAAGAAAAAGCAAGAAATAAGCCATTAGCAAAAAAACATTAAGTGAGAAATGTGCATTAAAATGATGTATAACATAGCCACATTTAAGAATGTATTCCAACATCAAACGCCAAAGTTCAACAATGCAAAACTGCAATTACTTTTGTACCAACCCAACAAATAGCATGAGCAACATTGTTTTGACAGTTGAGAAAACAGGCTCAAAGAGGTTAAATAATTTGCCTGTGGTCATGCCACTAGGAAGTGGCACAGCAAGATTCAGACTCAGGACCATTCCAAAGCCCCCTTCATGAAAAGGGGGCACTGCTCCTGTATATGGGCTTCCTTGGAGGCTCAGATGGTAAAGAATCTGTCTGCAATGCAGGAGACAGTTTTGATTCCTGGGTCAGGAAGACTCCCTGAAGAAGGGGTTGGCTACCTACTCTAGTATTCTTGCCTGGAGAATTCCATGGACAGAGGAGCCTGGTGGGCTACAGTCCATGGGGTCACAAAGAGTCAGACACGATTGAGTGACTGACACATACACACACTCTCCTGTTTTTTGCCATCTTATTAACAAACATTTTGGAGTGCCTGCTTGTCACATGTCAGTGACAAGTACTGGCGACTCACAGCAAAGCCAGAGATTCATCCTGTGCTCTCCCTGAAACCCCAAAAGGAAGAAGAGAGGCTAAACAGTAATGTTTCTCGTCTCTCTTAATAATGGCTATAACACTTGTGTCCACAGCACTTGAGAGTTCACAAAGCAGTTCATATTCATGACCTTAGTATGCCCACACAGCAACCCTAGGAAGCATCCAACTTCTGTCCCTCTCTTCCCATGTAGAACACAATATGAGAATTAGAGTGAACAGACTCATAGTGCCTTCAACTAAGTGGAATTTTTTATGCTAAAGAACCTGGCTTTGTTTGTTTGTTTGATTTGGTGCCTGGAACTTGCTTTGTTCCAGTGATGTTTGTACCTGATGGGCTATCAAGTTATGCTTTTGGCCTTGTTTTGCTCCTGTTTTGCTGTTTGACCTTAAACTTAGACCAAGTACCAGTGTTGACGATTGCAGAGGATTGTTTATTTTTCTTTCCTTTAAACATAACCTTCACTCTACTTATTTTTGACTTGTGTACCATGCAGCATGTGGGATCTTAGTTCCCTGAGTAGGGACTGAACCTGTGCCCCCTGTAGAGGAATCTCAGGGTGTTAACCACTGGACTGCCGGGAAGTCCTGAGGGACTGTTTATTTTTTCAACATGCAACCTTAGGGAACAAAAAGAAAAATTTCCACCTTAAGTTATGTTGTCAAAGCCAGTAGGTGCAGTGTCTTTAGGGCAGTTAAATCCTGTAAGTTCAAATTTACCATTAGGTGACAAGTTGACATTCAGATTGTCCTTTATCTGATCAAAAATGGATAAAGGCTTTTTAAACAAAAAAAAGACAGACTCACATATGTTGGCTGAAGTGTGTAAGGCCACACCGCTGGTAGTGTCATCTAACTTCTCTCCCCCTGCTCTTCACACAGAACAACACGGATTCTTTCTCTTCTTTCTCCTCCCAACTTGTTGTCAGCAAAACCTAACCCTTCCTTTTACCTCTGTTGACAGTCTCTAGTCTCCCTTGTAGCTATAAGCTGACATTGTGAGTTTCTCACTATAATCAGGCTGTCCATATTCATACTTTTCACACCTGTGGTTCCTTATGTGGTCTTCTTTTCTCCTTTGGCTTTTGTGTGACTTGAGTGGCCCCTGAAAACCATTCTGTTCCATTTCAGAGTATAAGTCTAAGGAACTAAAGCAGGCCCAGTAACACACAAAGATCTCCCTTATTCTCTTTTCATTTATTTATCCATCCATCCATTCATTTTATCTGCCCTCCCTGTCCCTGTCTTCCCTCCTCCCCTCCCTCCTTCCCTTCGTTCTTTTCATTTCAGTTTTCCTGACTTCCTGTCTTCCAACTATCCATACATTCATCCAATAAACAAATGTTTACTGAGAATCTGCTACATACTGGACACTGTTCTAAGGACTAGGAAAATAGCGGAGATAAAAACATACAACTTTCTTATTATAGTAGAGCATACAAAATATAAGTAAGAAAGCATCTCAAAATTTCAGATAAAGACAATTGCAGTGAAGAAAATAAAATGATGAGGTAAAGCATGCCTGCAGGATGATGCCTTAGTTTGAGTGTTTAGGGAAGGCCTTTGTGGATTCAGAGATATTTGAACTGCAACCAGCTCTTTCAAGATCTGGGGGGATGATCTTCTAGGCAAAGGGAATAGGAATTATGTAGGCAATCTTCTACCCACTTTCACTACAAACTCAATGAATTAAGATTCACTTGTTATTCATAACAGCAGAAAAAGTGCAAGGATTCTTGCTGACCCAGACCCATTGTATAGAGAAAATGATGAAAGACAAAATTGTTCAGGGGTCCTTCTCATGACCACTGGGGATGCAAGTAGCAAGGATAACATGGTGTGATCTAAGGGGATGAGCTTTGGGAAGAAATCAGGATGCCTAGGTTCTGTTCAGCTCCACACTAACCTCTTGCGGTAGCATAAAAAACTCTCTTTTCCAGTGCAACCCTTTATTGTCTAAAAAAAAAAAAAGTAGTTATAGTATTTTCATATAGAAACTGATGTGGAAAATAAGCAAACTAATAATGCTAAAATTTATTGAATGCTCTCACCATGCCACTTAGAATTATTCTAAGTGCTTTATATGCAACAACTTTAATCCTCTCAGCAACTCTATATGTGCTATTATTATCTAAATATTAAAGATGAGACGTTCAAAGCACAGAGTGGTTAGGTAACTTGCCCTAGTCCCACAGACAGTAAACGGTGGAGCTGCATTCAGATCTAGGTCATCTGATTTGAGTGCCCTAGCTCTTAAGCCTTGTATAGTAATCCTTAGCTCAAAGGGCATAGAGCAGGTGACCTGGTTGAAGTCAGGAGCCTTAACCCTCCTGCCTCCTTCTTGTCTTCTTCCCAAAGATGTGGCCCTGGGCCTTGACTCTGTGAGGAAAAGTTCTGAAACTCTTGAGGACAAGGAAATAGTAAAGAATTTTCCAGGCCTAAAAGCTGGTTCCAGGAATAAGCAGGCCTCCGCTGGGATCATGAAATGGGACACTGGGACCATTTCTCATCAGAGATCACAAGTGTCCAGGGAAAAGGCTATGATTAAGGATGGAACTGGGGCTGCCCTGGTTGCTCAGGCAGTAAAGAATCTGTCTGCAATGCAGGAGGCCCAGGCTGATCCTTGGGTTGGGAAGATCCCCTGAAGAAGGGAATGGCTACCCACCCCAATATTCTTGCCTGGAGATTTCCATGGAACAGAGAAGCCTGGCGGGCTACAGTCCATGGGGTCACAAAGAGTCAGACAGACTGAGTAACTAACACACACACATACACACACATAGGGTTGGCACACATGTAGTGGCAAGGTGATTTCACGTGGTGAAATCCATGTGGCTTAGGATCATTTAAGATTTTCCAGGAGAGAATGATGTCTGATTCTCTCTGACCCTTTCTGAGGCAGACCTGGGAGGAAAAGGGAGTGCATTGTGATCAGGGCACACTGGGCTCTCCCCAGACCACCTCTGCTAGTGTTTTCTCCTCTTTCATTTAGCCTAGATGCAGTTTCCTCCCTCCAGTTTTCCAGACTGATATTATCACATTGATTTATATGGACCGAGGGATTCTCCCTTTCTATCCTGGGTTAAAAAAGGACAAGTTTTCTTAGCTCCACTGAAGTGAGGTTAGCAGGGAGTATGGTGTGATTAAGCTCATGGATTATGAAGTCAGACTGAAGGAATTTAAATCCCAGTTATCTCTCTCGTAGCTTCTGGTCTTGAGTGACTTTCAACTTCTCCAGTCCTTAGTTAGCTCACCATAATGAGGACAACACATTAACATGCTTAACTCACATATATTTATAATTGTTAGAATTGTTAAAAAATTAAATGTGATAATAAGTGTAACACACTTAGCATATTGACTGGCAATTGGTAACTGCTCAGTAAATAATCATTTTTTAAAATGATGCACATATTAGAAAGAGAGGGAAAATGGTATTTTTACTTAATACATATTCTTTACCAAAATTTAACTGAAATTTGATATTGGATGAGATTGGTTGGTCCAGTTTACATTTAGTTCATTTATTTAAAAAATTTGCTGAATATTAAAAATTACCAGGAATTTGATCAATGTGAAACAGCAAAGAAAAAACATCATTTTACCTCATCCATCCCTTGTTCTTTATTTGACCTCAATCTTTAGCCATTTTTTTCTCCATCTTTGCATGCATTACCTATGTAGTGGGGTAGAAAGTGTAACAGTCTCAGATTTGGGAAATCTGATTATAGATATAAATGGAGTATTTGAAGATTGTGTGACACTGAATAAATAATAAAAATCTTTTTGGGAATTCAATCTGTAGCATTTTGGACTGATACCAAAAATCACTTCCAAGTCAAAGATTCTATGATCCCATGATTTCCTTAAGTGGAAATTGAAAGTAATTGAATTCACCAATGATCCCCAGTCTCTCCTTTGGTAGCTTTCATTATCCTTAGACATGATTGGATACTCCTGGGGGAAAAGCAAGCAAGAGTTTAAAGGAGTTAACTGATGTTCCTAGAGCCGTCAGTTGTTGTTTAGTTGCCCAGCCATGTCCAACTCTTTGTGGCTCCATGGATTGCATCAGAACCCAGAGCCATCAGACCTAGGTTCAAATCCAAGTTACACTATGTAGCAGCCATGTGACTTTGGAGAAATTATTTCCACACTCTGAGCTTCAATTTTCTAAATTTTAAAATAAAGACAATAAACATTTTAATCATGTGTAGTTGTTGTAAGGACTGAATGAAAATCAATGTATATTTAATATGTTATACAGTATTAACTTTATTATATGTCCCCTTACCATTATTTCTATGACCTCATTTGTATACCTCCTCTATCCCATCCTGTACTTACACTACATTCTAATTACTTGCATATCTACATCTTTCATTAATTTTGAGCTCTTAGAGGGTACAGACTCTTTCCTCCTTTCCTTTGCCCAGTGCCTGATCCAGTGCTGCAAGTATCTTGATAAGTAATCAATAAAAGTCTATAGAAACCAACTAAAGCATGTAAGTACATAGATTCATAAATGTTTCTCCCCAATTTATTTTTCAAAGACTAAAAAGAGAAAAGAAAAATAGAACTGCCTAAGCAAAATATGTACAGATGAAAAGATATATCGTTGTATAAAATTTTCAAAGACTTCTTCGATACAGAAAATAAAAATAAAGAAAAACTCAGAGTTCTAGGAGTACTTGGACGAGAGTGTCCAGCATCCTAGTAAAAGAGAAAATGCCAACAGCCAATGCTAGTTGATTCAGCACCATGGACAGCCACACCATCATTTCAGTGGTGCCAAGAGGTGGGGCTGGAACACATGAGGCAAATGGAAGACTATTGATGAATCAATCTAGAGAGGTATGCAAGAGCCAAGTAAAAGACAGGAGGTTTGGACAAAGCCTATCAGTAAAGAAGTATGGACAACCTTTATTCAGGGAGTGACAGGGCCAGATTTTAACCCTATAAAGAATACTTTGGATGATTGTATTTGAACAGCCAGTGTTAGAATACAAGAAATCATTTAGAAGAGAACGGCAACAGTTTGAGCAAACAGTTATGAGGGCATGAGCTGGGTATATGTGGTGGGAGGATGAGAGAAAAGAAAGTGTGGGAAATAATAAAGAAATGGAATCAGTGCTTTTTAATGGAAGGAGACTGAAGCAGGGGTAAGAAGCCTTCAGGACTTTTGTTTGGGCTATGAGCTTTGCTATAAAGTATACTGGAGAGATAAGGAAATTGACAGCTAAAAAATATTGAAGTCAGAGTTGATATACTGAGTTTGAGATGCTAATGTGACATTCATGTGGAAGTGTCCAGTGAGCAGTTAAGTATACGGGTTTGGCATTCAGAAGAAAGGATGGGATATAATGAACATTGAATGAAAATATTTTGTGCTGCTATATTATGCTAATCTGACTCAGATTCTATGTATTGACTCATTCACAACCTCATTAGGATCTTGCTGATCACTGGTGCCCACAGGCATTGCCTATAGGTGGTAAATCTATAGCCTGAGGTCATATCCAAGATGACTAATTCATTGAGACACTTTTTAATCTTTTGAACTATTCCAAGATTCAGTTCAGTTCAGCTCAGTCGCATCCGACTGTGACCCCATGAATCACAGCATGCCAGGCCTCCCTGTCCATCACCAACTCCTGGAGTTCACTCAAACTCATGTCCATCGAGTTGGTGATGCCATCCAACCATCTCATCCTCTGTCATCCCCTTCTCCTCCTGCCCCCAATCCCTCCCAGCGCATCAGGGTCTTTTCCAATGAGTCAACTCTTCACATGAGGGGGCCAAAGTATTGGAGTTTCAGCTTCAACATCAGTCCTTCCAATTAACACCCAGGACTGATCTCCTATAGGATGGACTGATAGGATCTCCTCGCAGTCCAAGGGACTCTCAAGAGTCTTCTCCAACAGCACAGTTCAAAAGCATCCATTTTTCGGTGCTCAGCTTTCTTCACAGTCCACCTCTCACATCCATACATGACCACTGGAAAAACCATAGCCTTGACTAGACGGACCTTCGTTGGCAAAGTAATGTCTCTGCTTTTTAATATGCTATCTAGGTTGGTCATAACTTTCCTTCCAAGGAGTAAGCGTCTTTTAATTTCATGGCTGCAATCACCATCTGCAGTGATTTTGATGAGCCCCCAAAATTAAAGTTCTCTGAATGTTGGATGCCATGATCTTAGTTTTCTGAATGTTGAGCTTTAAGCCAACTTTTTCACTCTCCTCTTTCACGTTCATCAAGAGGCTCTTTAGTTCTTCACTTTCTGCCATAAGGGTGGTGTCATCTGCATATCTGAGGTTATTGCTATTTCTCCTGGCAATCTTGATTCCAGCTTGTGCTTCTTCCAGCCTAGCATTTCTCATGATGTACTCTGCTTAGAAGTTAAATAAGGGTGACAATATACAGCCTTGACACACTCCTTTTCCTGTTTGGAACCAGTCTGTCGTTCCATATCCAGTTCTAACTGTTGCATCCTGACCTGCATATAGGTTTCTCAAGAGGCAGGTCAGGTGGTCTGGTATTTCCATTTCTTTCAGAATTTTCCACAGTTTATTGTGATCCACACAGTCAAAGGCTTTGGCATAGTCAATCCAAGATTAGCCATCTTCAAAGTTTCTCAGATTCTTCCTGAGTTGTGGCCTCTTCCGCTTACAAATATCTAATTGTCTTGTCCATATTTTGCTAGAAGCTCAAGTGCTGCTGTCTTTAAGAAGCTTCATATATGCAGATATTCTAAAAGCTGCAACTCATGTTATCTCTCTGGCCATCCCCAAATCAAATATTCAGAAAACCTCAGGGCTAGGAAGTGCTTTTGCAGAAAAGTACATTTATTAATGAAAAATGTGTGGCCAAAGCAGAGAAAGTGACTTACTGAAGTTCCAATTCACTCAATAAAATGTTTATTTTGCCATGTGCCAAGCACCTTCCTAGATGCTGGAAATAACGATGGTCCCCCTGAAAGATGTGGATGCTGCTCTCTTTTAGTGAGTTTATAGTCCACCCAGAGGGAGATAAACACCACTAACCAGGACACTGTCATGTAGCCTAGGGGAGTGATAACTAAGTTAAGATTAGATATCTTTCCCCACTGGCAATGTTTAGCAGAGCAAGGATTCTGATATCAGGTTTGTCTAACTCTTAATTCCAAGTCCTTTCCAATATATCACTTGTCTTCTTTATTAATAGATAATATAATTTGATTATATCATAGTTGAAGAGTAGTTAAGGGCATGAGTCAGATTACCTGGATTCAAATCTCAATTCCTCATTTATTACCTCTATACCTTGGATAAGTTACTCACCCTATCTGAATATTAAGTTCCAGTCATCAGTAAATTGCAGATAATTTCTACTTCATAGGACATGCTGTGTTTAATATATGATACTTATTTTATTTATTTTTACTTTTTAATATTTTATTTGTTTTTATTATATTTATTTGGCTAGGCTGGGTCTTAATTGCTGCATGGGCTTTTCTCTAGTTGCAGTGCAAGGGCTTCTTATTGGGGTGGCCTCTCTTGTTGTGGAGCATAGGCTCTAGGGTGTGCAGACATTGGGAATTATAGCACATGGGCTCAGTAACTGTGGCTCCAGGGCTCTAGAGCACAGACTCGGAAGTTGCAGCACACAGGCTCGGTGAAGGCATGTGGGATCTTCCCAGATCAGGGATGGAAGCCACATCTCCTGCATTGGTAGGTGGATTCCTTACCACTGCACCACTAGGGAAGCCCTGTGGTACTAATTTTTATGTTTTAGACAAACTCCAGTGTTCTTTGGGCTTCCCACGTGGTGCAGTGGTAAAGAACCTGCCTGCCAGTGCAGGAGATGAAAAAGATTCAGATTCAGTCTCTGGGTTGGGAAGATCCCCTGGAGTAGGAAATGGCAACCCCTTCCAGTATTCTTGCCTAGAAAATTCAAGGAACAGAGGAGTCTGGCAGACTATATTTTATGGGGTTGCAAAGAAATTAGACATGACTGAGCACACACACACACACACACATGCACACACACACACATACACACACACACACACACACACACACACACACACAAAAGATTCTTTACAATTTAAAAACTGGTCTCTATTGCTTTCTGCTAAGGGAAGCTGGGGATGTGAGTAGAAGAGCATGAGACTGGGAACTAGGATTATTGGATTTTAGTCCAAGCTTTGGTCCCAAATAGCTGTCAGTTTGGGGCAATCATGTGACTTTTCTGGACCACAATTTTTCCATCCTCCAGTTGTAATCTCTGACGTGCCTCCTCTTTAACTGGTGGACTGTTACAAGGAAGATGGGTCTTATTTGGAAAGACCCTGATGCTGGGAAGGATTGAAGGCAGGAGGAGAAGGGTATGACAGAGGATGAGATGGTTGCATGGCATCACTGACTTGATGGATATGAGTTTGGGTAAACTCTGGGAGTTGGTGATGGACAGGGAGGCCTGGCATGCTGCAGTCCATGGGGTTGCAAAGAGTCAGACACGACTGAGGGACTGAACTGAAGTGAAAAGACTTGTAAAAATAAGGCTTGACACTCTGTCATATGTCACACTTTCCTCCTTTCCCTTAACTCTTAATTTCTGTACTTCAAGTTACCGCATATTGCTTTTATCCAACAAATGGTACTATGTGGGTAATGTACTACATTTGCTAGATCTGCATGGGGCCCAGAACATCTGGACATAAATTGAGGAAAAGACACACTGGTGGCCACCCAGCTGTTTTATCACCACAGCCCTCAAAACACAACATTTTGCATATGCAATCTGGAGCAAGATGAAAATTTCAAACAACATCTGATGAGATTCATCTTTTTCCAGGACCTACTATGTGCCAGATTTTTCCACCTATGGAAGACAACCCTGAGAAGTAGTCATTCCATTTCACAGATGAGAAAACTAAGCTTTAAAGTGACTTGATTGAGGTTGCACTAATGGCACATACAGATTCCAGCTCAACGTCCAAAGTCTGATTTAGTTCATTCTTGACCGAGGATTTAATTTTTTGTTTGGAGTAGTCATAGCACATCATCCTGGTGACATGTGATTTTGTGACTTGGGATGTTGAGAAGTCCAACACTCTTTTCAGTATAGACTCATATCTTTTCTAGATGAGGGAGAGACTATGATGATTAAAATGCACAGGTTCACCTTAACCCAGCTGCTGCCCTTCATGAATCTGAGGCTCTGCAGTTGTATCATTGTTTCAATAACCTCATCACTGGCATCCTTTCAGAGTGAGTGGAGTGGGGTTGGGGGGAGTTGGTAGTGGAACCAAAAGAAGCTGAATTCAATACAAGCTGAATACCAGAGACTCCTGAACTGAGGGCTTTTTGGGTCAATGAACCTGGCTCATGAAGGTGACATGTCTTCCCTTCTTTACCCTCATACCTGAACTTTTACTATTGTCCTGGAAAAATTGGGGAATGGATGTCTATAGTACCTGATGAAAAACAATAGAAAGGAACTTTGTGTGTGAGTTGGGAGAAGAACAGAGAGAAGATGGCTAAAGCAGAAAGCAGGAAACTCTAAGATTCTCTGAAAAATATATGAAAGCAACGTTCTTTAGAGAAAAACACCAGACTGTATTAAGTCAGGGATATGGGGCTTTCCTGGTGGCTCAGATGGTAAAGAATCTGCCTCAGTGTGGGATACCTGGGTTTTATTCCTGGGTTGGGAAGACCCCCTGGAGAAGGGAATGGCTACCCACTCCAGTATTCTTGCCTGGAGAATTCCATGGACAGGGAAGCCTGGCATGGGGTCCCAAAAAGTCAGACATGACTGATCGACTAATACTTTATCTTTTTTTTACTGATCAACTCTCTCAGTTTTATAGCTTTTACCATAGAGTTAGTAAAATCAATGTTAGTTTGTTTCACAGAGTAGAAATAATCTTGAAAAACTTAGCTTTGATTAGAATTTCTAAAAGCAAATCCTATTCTTCCCTCTTAATTCAAATTATAAAATTGCAGATGTATTCAGCAGAAAAATAGTGACCTAGGATATCATAAGATTATTCTTAAGATTTCAGGATATCTTATAAAATCCTGCATTCAAAATTTTCAGTATTAATTTTAGAGTTAATAGCACTGCACGTTCTTCACTGAACAGCAACTAAAATATTTCTGTTTGGAAAATTATCTTCAAGTCTTATAGAACAGGGATATGCTAAAAATAGCACTAAAGTTTTAGCTTGACAGATAACATTAACTGAGGTGAGGAATAAAAGAGAAAGATTAAGCTGGCTCAGGATGGGAAAGATTCATGAGTTATCCACATACAAGTAGAAAGAAATTTTATAAGGTTTAGTGAAAATGTCAGACTCTCTTTCTCCTGGGCCTTTGAACATTTTCCCTTTTGTCTGGATAGTTTTTGCTGTATTTCAACATGTTCCGAATTTCCCCAAGCTCTGGACTCTACTATATTTTCCCACAGCACTTACCACCTCCTAATATAATATAAAATATTTTCATTATATGTTTGTTTGCTTCTCCCATGCTCCTCTGCCAATGTAACAGAAGAGGGAGGTTGCTGTTGCCACCACAGTTGTATCCACAGCACCTAGAAAGGTCCCACTGTGCAGAAAAACCTTGATAAATATTTGTGGGGTGGATGAAAATATACTTTGTAGCACATCTCCTGCCTGAAACTTATCCTAAACAAGTTTCATCTTGCATTCACTCTATCACAGCAATTTTAACACCATATATTTAAAAAAAAATTAAATTGAAGTACATTTAGTATAGAATTACCATTTTATTTTGTATTATTATTTGTTATACTTTATTAATGGGGATTGATGTGGATAATTTGCAATCTAGAAAACATTTAATATTTAATAAAAATTCTTTATATATATCCACTTTCTTTGTCTATATGGAGGAGGTTCTCAAAGAATAGTACTTGTGAAAGAAGCATGTTTTTTAGATTATTTTATCCCATTTTAAGTCATTGGAAATTTGAGAACTCAAATTTATAGAGATTGGCAAAAAATTTTTTAAATATTAATCTTCTAGACCTTTGCAAATGATAAGTAATAGCTATAAGTTTATCACAAGACAGAGATAGTATGGTAAACATTTCAAAAGTTACACAATTTCAATGAATGCATTTCACAAACTATCAAATATATCCCAATGGAGAAGTAATTTTTAAAAGATATGGTATGCTGACATTGGGCATATTTTACATATATATATTTTTATTGGAATATAGTAATTTTACAATGTTGTACAGCATAGTGCATTAGCTGTGTGTGTGTGTGTGTGTGTGTGTGTGTGTATCCCCTCCTTCTTGGCCTCTCCCCCATCCCATCCATCTAGGTCACCACAGAGCACCCAGCTGAACTCCCTGCAGTATACAACAGGTTCCCACTAGCTATCTGTTTTACACATGGTAGTGTATATATGTCAATACGAGTCTCCCAATTCATCCCACCCCTTCCATCCACACATCTGCTCCTAATGTCTATGTGTCTGTCTTTCCTGAAAATAGGTCCCCATTTTAGAGTATACAATTTGGCAGTTAATTCACAAACTTAGTAGATTTAGCACATTCACAATGTTGAGCCAACACTCCCTCAATCGAATTCCAACTCATTCTCATCAGCCTTAAAGAAAACCCTGTAGCTGTTTAGGAATCAATCCCCATTTTCCCCTACCTCTTAGCACCTGATGCTTTCTGTGTCTGTTTTATACAAAAGGAATGGAATAATATATAACCTTTTGTGTTTGGGTTGTTTCGGTTCAGTTCAGTTCAGTCGCTCAGTCGTGTCTGACTGTTTGTGACCCCATGGACTGCAGCACGCCAGGCTTCCCTGTCCATCACCAACTCCTGGAGCTTAGTCAAACTCATGTCCATCGTGTTGGTGATGCCATCACCATCTTATCTTCTGTTGTCCCCTTCTCCTCCGGCCTTCAATCTTTCCCAGCATCAGGGTCTTTTCAAATGAGTCAGTTCTTTTCATCAGATGGCCAAAGTATTGGGAGTTTCAGCTTCACCATCAGTCCTTCCAATGAATATTCAGGACTGATTTCCTTTAGGATGGACTGGTTGGATCTCTTTGCAGTCCAAGAGACTCTCAAGAGTCTTCTCCAACACCACAGTTCAAAAGCTTCAGTTCTTCTGTGCTCAGCTTTCTTAATAGTCCAATTCTCACATCCATACATGACTACTGGAAAAACCATAGCTTTGGCTAGATGGACCTTTGTTGGCAAAGTAATATGTCTGCTTTTTAATATGCTGTCTAGGCTGGTCATAGCTTTTCTTACAAGGAGCAAGCATCTTTTAATTTCATGACTGCAGTCACTATTTGCAGTGATTTTGGAGCCCAAGAAAAGAAAGTCTGTCACTGTTTCCATTGTTTCCCCATCTATTTGCCATGAAGTGATAGGACCGGATGCCATGATCTTAGTTTTCTGAATGTTGAGTTTTAAGCCAACTTTCTTTCAGTTAGCACAGTGTTTTTGAAAAGTGCATTTTTTTTTCATTTTGAAAAGTGCATTTGAAAAATTCATTGTGTTATATGTAGATGTATATCTTCATTACTGTTTAAGCCTGAGTAATATTCTGTTGTGTGTATGTATATACAACATTTGCTTACTTGTTCATCTTCATCTATTGATGGACATTTAGGTGGTCTCCACCTTTTGGTTATTGTGAATAGTGCTGCTATAAATAGCCCCATGCAACAATTTGTTCACACCATATTTTGATTACTTCTTTTCTAATCTCCAAATTGTGGACTCC
This sequence comes from Cervus canadensis, assembly GCF_019320065.1. NCBI lineage: Eukaryota > Metazoa > Chordata > Mammalia > Artiodactyla > Cervidae > Cervus > Cervus canadensis. The sequence continues at coordinate 82,966,951 of NC_057387.1, read as the reverse complement.
ATTAGGGCAGGGATTGAATTGGTCTTGTTCACAAATGTATCCCCAGATGGAGTTGTGGTCTGGATAATATTTGTTCAATGAATGACTTGAATACAAAATGTCCAAGTCTCTTGAATATTTCATTAAAAGAGAATTACTGGAATTTCCTAAGTTAATAGGGATATCTCAGCTTTAAAAAAATTTAAGAACACCATGGAAATGAAAGAATATCTATGCCTTAATTCCACATAAGGGTTTCCCAGGTGGCACTAGTGGTAAATTCCATATAAAGGCTAACTGCAGGAAAGTGAAAGGGAGGTGAGGGTGGCTGAGAGGAGTGAAGGACTCAAGTGGAGAGGAGAGGAGGCAGCAGCAGCTGACAGAGGTGTAGAAGCGTGGGGGAAGGAAGGGTGTACAGAGGGCTGGGGGGGAAGGGTGAGCAGAGGGCAGAGGGCTCAGAGATGAAGGACACCAGGCAGTTCTCAGGTTGCTATATGCCTCTCAAGCTGAGAGACGTTGAGAGAAGTCCTCTCTGCCCCCAAGAAACAGCATTTTGTCTTTTATTTTCAAGCATCAAAGTTGATTTCTGACATAAAGGTTTGCTTTAGTGTGGAATTCTGAAGGTGTTCCCCAGGTGTTCAAGAGTGACTTTGGCTTTTAGAAGAAACTTTTGAAATGAAAAGTGGTCTTCACACTGTAGTCACAATTTAGGAAAAAAAAATTGTTGTACCAAAACATGCAACAAATTTACCCTTTTAATAATTAATAAGGGTACATTTACAGTGTTGTTAACTACATAAACATTGTTGTATAGCAGATCCGTGGAACTTTTTCTTCTTGCATGACTGATACTCTATACCCATTGAACTTAACTAAGCATTTATAGGACACCTCCTGTGTGCCTGCAATTAAAACAGACCATTGCCTCTCTGGGTAATTTGCTCCTTCATCCATTTACATCTAGAGACTCTGTTCATTTACATATATTAATAAGCCTGCATTTTTTTGTAGTGCTTTACAAGTTATAAGGCACTTTCCTTATATTTCCTTATAAGTAAATTATAAGGTACTTCCTATTTACTCCATTATTTGATCCCCTCCCAAACTATTTGATTTTACAAATGAGGAAACCAAAGTCAAGAGAAGAGTAGTTTATCCAAGATTTTAGAGCCAGAGAGTTGCAGAGCTAAGATTTGAAGTTGGTTTTTGAAAATGAGTTCTTCCCAGTGGATTATGCTATCATGACTCATTTCAAATAGCAATAAAGAGTGATGTTAGCTTTTCCTCTTGGGTTACTTAGAAAAATGAAAAATATTTATAAAATAAATTTCATTATCTGGTTCAAAATAGCTTTTAAAAATTCACTGTATAAAAAAAAATTCACTGTATAAGTTGCTTTTTTCTCTTAACAAATTCCTCTGATCCAAAGCTTTTTTCTTATTTAGCTTTTATTTATTGTTCTAAACAGTATTACTTTGCAAGTATTAGCCATTGCATTGGACATGTGCTAAAGTGCTGGAACCAAATTTGGTCTTGAATCCTATATTTGTTGCTAAATTAGTTGTGTGACCTAGGAGAAGCCAATAACCTTAAGCTTCAATGTGCCCATCTGTAAAATGGTGATTATAATAATAGCTACCTCAAACTGTCCTAATGAAGAGTAGATGAGATAATGCATCAAAATTGCTTAGCATATTTCCCTGGCCCATAGCAAGCTCTCAACAAATGAGAGATGTTATTACTATCCTAAATATGAAAAATGAATATTTTATCCAATTGAACCCATTTTTAGTAAAGGACTGAATCCTTGCAGCCAGAAAGTATGGAAAGAGTCCAGAATTTGAAGCCAAACTGAAGTAAGTGCCAATCCCGTTTCTGCCAGTTAGGAGCGGTATGGATTTTGCTCCTTACTGCACATTGAGGATGATAATACCTAGCTAGCTAACTAGATTCTTGCGAGTATATTTTTAAAGACCCTGAGATATCATAAGTGTTCAATAAATAGAAGCTAGTATTGTTATTATTATAAATATTATTATTTCAAATAAAAAATCCCAGTCTCACATACCAACAGACCTAGAGACTCAGAGAAGACACCAAGGGGAATGCCAGCTGAGTGCAGAATTCTATCTTTTGGGATCAGAACTCAGACAACCCTTAAAAACTAGACCTGAAAATGGTTGTGACAATTAACAAGATATATCTTATGGCCTAGATTGCAAAATGTCAAGGTCATTATTATGTCATGGATGTTTGTCTCTGCATCTTATTCTTCTTTTTAGTCCAAAGCCTTTATATCTAATTTAACTGATGTATTGATCATCCACTACACGACTAACCCTGTCACTGGGGGAAACACAAAAACACGCGTGCTGATCTCTCCTCAGCTGACATTCTTGGAGGGGTTTTACTCAATTCCATAACATTAAGTGCATCTATATCCAGATGACTACCAATTTATTTCTTCGGTCCCACCTTCTCCTCTTGACCCTTCAGACTCATCGCATTTGCCTATTTCCCATGTTCATGTAGGTGTGAAATATCTCAAAGATAATGGGGCTAAAGCAGAACTGTTGACATATTCTCCACCCTGCTCCATAAGCCTGCCTTTACCTCAATATATCACATTCAATAAATGACACCAAGTTCACCCAACTACTTGGTCCAAAGTTGGAACAGTCTATGACCTTTGCCTTTCTTTCACAGCCTATATCCAATGTATCAGCAAATATCATCAGTTTTACTTTCAGAATATAATCCTAATCCAGCCATTTCTTACTGATTTCCTCCATTCTCATCCCAGCCTCAAACATCAATCTTTTGTACTTGCTTGACCGAACCCCTTACTTCCAGCCTTGCCTCCAGGTCAATGACTATGACCACATGCATGGTACACAGTACAACTCCAGGGACACCTTCCACATTAACTTCAGTGTGAAGATGCCCCTGAAGTACTGCTTCCCAGGGACCTTACTTGCTTTCTTCCAGTCTACTCTCCATGGAGCAAAAATTTCAAATTTAAGTCAAAACATATTGCTGCTCTCCTCAGAATGCCTCAGCGCTGCCTTTCACACCTATAGTAAAGTCTGCAGTTTTGTAAGATGCCACAGAATCTGGCTTCAAACCACACCACCTCATTTAATTCTCCTCTTCCACTCTCTCACCTTCCTCTGGTTACATAAATCTCTTTGCTTTTCCTGTAGACCATCTCAAGTACATTCCCCTCAGGGCCTTTGAAGCTGCTGGTCCCTCTCTCTGGGATCCTCTTCCTACAGGTATTTGCATAGTGCATGCTAAGTCACTTCAGTCGTGTACATCTTTTTGTGACCCCATGGACTAGAGCCCACCAGGCTCCTCTGTCCATGGGATTCTCCAGGCAAGAATACTGGAGTGGGTTGCCTTTGCAACCCAGGAGATCTTCCCAACTCAGGGATCAAACCCATGTCTCTTATGTTTCCTGCATTGGCGGGTGGGCTCTTTACCACTGAACCACCAGGGAAGACCCATTGTGCACCCTCATCTAAGTCAAGTATTTGCTCAAGTGTTCCTTCTCAGGGAGGGCTTTTCTGATCATCCCACGATTTAATGTGATATTGTTTTACCCGGCTTCATTTTTTGTATAGAATTTACTCTACCTTGCATGATAGATTTACTTATTTATTTGGTTTTCCTCTGTCTCTCCCATGGGAATTTAACCTTTATGAGGGTAGAGATGTTTTCCCCCATTTTACTCAATACCGTATTCTAGGAAGGGCTTAGTGCATAAGTGTTCAGTAAATATTTAGAGATTGAATGAATGGAACATGAAATTTATTCATTGGTTCATGAATTCCTTCCTTCCTTCATTGAACAATCATTCACTAATAAGCTATTCTGTGCTAGCATATCACATACATCATTTCCTCTCACCCTAACAATAATGTGATCTTGATTTTTACAAGTTAACAGGGTTTTGCGGAGAGGAAGAATCTGGGCTACACGAGGTATTAGTTTGATTGACTTCACTGCCCATAAACTTTCCACTCTAGCAAATTATCACTTACCTAGCCTATGCTGGCTAGTGGTTATGCATGGCACTTGATGAAATAAAAAAATTGGAAATGATTTAATCATGACAATATGTAGAGTTTATTTAGGTAGTTTATCAGTCAGGTTTTGCTGCAATAGTAAACAACCTCTGTCTCAGAGGCTCATGACAACAGATATTTATTTCTTATTCACATTATATGAAAGCTGTGGGTCAGCTGGGTTCAACTTAGCTTATGTGTCTTCTTGTACTGCAACCTAAACCAGAGAGTGGCCACTAGCTGGGAATGCCCTTTTCACAGTGGAGGTGGGCATGAGAGGGAGCAAGCCAAACCCTGCAAGCACATTTAAAGCTCCTGATTGAATTTGACAAGTGTCACATATTCCTGATCTCCCATTGACCAAAGTATGTCACATGGCCAAGCTCAAAATCAGTGAGGCCAGGATGCAGATTCCTCCCTCAGTTTGTGTAGGCATATCACATGTAAATAGGTGGGAACATATAATCCTATTATAGAGAAACAGAGAAGAGTTCAGAAAAATAATCCCAAGTCTATCATAGAAGAAGAAGATATTTTTAAAAATGAGATCCATGGGACAAAAACAATAAAAGCCCCCTTTAGTTATCCTTGTAGAAGAGAATGGTTTAGGGTCTGTCTTCACATTGGCAAATTTGAATCGACATTATTCTTATTTCCACTAGCAGTGAATGGTTTCAGAGGGACTTCACTCTTGCTTTTTTTTGTGCGTTGACTCTGTGAAGACTTTGAAATCTTATGCTATGCTAGACACTAGGGAAACAAGATGAACTTCACAAAAGATTTTTGGGAAAACAAGCTGTTAAATTGTTTGTTTACAGTTAGAGCTATACATTTTTTTTAGCAGCCAGTATCTTTGGAACCCTGTCCAAAAGAGCTTTTTCTCTTGAAGCTATGGAAGCCAAACTAGCTCTGATGATCAGGGAATTAAAATGTCTCATCAGAGTTTATACTGAAGCATTGACTTTTAAATGAACAATTAGTTGTAACCCTCACATATAGTAGTATCTCAACCTCTCTCTCTCTCACACACTCACACACTCAGTGTTGTAGGTGCCCTGACATATGCATGCTCTTTTGCATCTTTTCATCCAGACTTTGTGTATAACTCTTTAGCTAATATCCTTTATCAAGGCTTTAGTGGACCACTATAATATTATTTATTCAACTGCACCCCTCTCATTTTCCTGGGAAGAGAGTATTTTTTCTTCTTCTGAGAATGATGCCTTTCCTTTCCCCTACTATAGCTGTGCAACCTGCAAGAACCACTGCCTGATTTATACGTGGGCATCAGATCTCAGCCTGGCCAATATGAGCTCTTGCTTTACATTTTTGGAGCTGGGATTAGGAAACTGCATCAGTGCCTCTCTCCAGAGGAATAAAATGAGTGATGTGAGCCTAAGAAGGCTTAGGCCTCTATGTTTCCTCTCTTGTGAAAGAAGGCAGCCCGAATGAGAGAAAATAAAGCTGACATACTGAGGGAGTCAGAGAAAAGACATGGGCACATGCCATTATGGGTAGTTTTCAAGTCCCAGGTCCAATCGCTCTTGATGTCCAGCTGTCTTACTGCCCTCATTGTATCTGATTATTCATCCCTTTCTTGGATCCTGTGAATAATTAATGCCTTACCTTTTGGGGCAAAGATAGTTTAAGTTGAATTTCTGCTTCTTGCAAACAGGTCATTCTTTGGAGAATAACGGCATTTTAAAAACTGTCCTTGGGGGAAAAAAAAGAGAGAGACACTGAAGGTATTTCAGGGATGGGCAGGAAGAGGGGGTCCCTGGTAGAGAAGTTTGGGGAAAACCAGCAGGGGGTGGAGTCACAGATGATTTAGAGAGGAGGGCTTTGAGAAGAAAGGCATAATCTGCAGTAGGCATGCACACTTCTGAGAGAATTGGCAAGATGGGGACCAGAAATATTGGATTTCATCACAAGCAGGTCACATAAGCACATACAATGGAGAGGTGGCCGCGTAAACCAGCCAACATGGATTAGGGAGTAAACGGAGCTGAGGAAGACCAGACTGTGAGTGTAAAGAATGTTAGGAGATTTGACAGTAAAGAAAAGGCAAGAAATAAGATCAGCATCAGTAGCTTCCTTTAAGCAAGGTTTTTAGTTTTTTCCTTTCTCAGTGTGGAAGAGATACAATCAATAAATATTTGCCAAGTATGTATTACATTTCAGATACAATGCTATATGTTGGAATAAAAAGATGAATAAAACACTAGCAAGATTGAATAAATTATGGTTAATCCATAAAATGGAAAACTAACAGCTCTAAAAATAAAAGGACTATTTAAATAATAAAATCTATTGAAATATTAATTTAAAAATCAGGTTAAAAAAATCAGCATGTACATATAGTCTAATTTTTACTGTATACCTAAAAATAGATATGTACCCACAGAAGAAAGGATAGAAGAATGCACACAAAGATATAAGTGGTGGTAAGTAGTGGTGTTCAGATTTATGGACAACATTTATCCTTTTCTAATCTACATTTTCTAAATTTTCTGTATTTAGCCTATGCTACTTTTATAGTAAGAAAAATACACAAAAATAATATATATCTAAAAATAGTTGTAATACAGACCCTGAAGTTGGTCACCAACTAATAGAAGAAATGACAGACTAAACAACCAGGTGCATGCAACCCTACTTATTAAATCCAAAGACAAGAGTTTCCGTGGGTAGAGAGTAATTATATCTCCCTGGTGGGACTGGGGAGCCTTCTCAGAGGAAGTGATATTTCAGTTAGGTCTTGAACAATGAGCAAGAATTGGTCTGGCTAAGAAGACCGCATATATTAACACATATATATGGAATCTAGAAGGATGGTACTGACTGGAGCAGCAATGGTAACGCAGATGTAGAGAACAGACTTAGGGACAAGGGTTGGGGAGAACAGGGAGAGGGTGAGATAAGTGGAGAGTAGCATGGATGCATACACACTAACATGTGTAAATAGACAGCCAATGGGAATTTGCTGCATGACTCAGGGAACTCAAATGGGGGCTCTAATAGCCTAGAGGGGTGGGAATGGGTGGGAGGTGGGAGGGAGATTCAAGAGGGAGGGGACATATGTATACCTATGGTTAATTCATGTTGATGCATGACAGAAATCAAACCAAAATTGTAAACCAATCATCAGTCAATTAAAAATAATTTTTTTTTTTAAAAAAAGGCCATGAGAAAACAAGCATAAAGTAGGAAAGTCCATCAAGCATTCAAGGAATTTTAAACATTCTGAGGGCAGAAGGGAAGGGGCAGAGGGAAGGTGGCTCCTGGAGCAAGAGGTATTTGGTACCTATTAAGGACTGGGACACGATCCTGTAGTTTAGGCAATGGAGAATGAGCAGAGAGTCAAGCAAGTCTTTGTAGAGAACCCCTGAGCAGACATACATGAAGAGGATGCAGCAGAGCTGATGGAGTCAGTGAGGAGGCTGAAAGTCCAAGTGTGAAAGGGTGAGGACTTGAACCAGGAAAATGGTAGAAGGATTGGAGAAGCAGGGCTCTATTAGAGAGTTATTTAGGAAGAGAAGGTAATAGGGTTTAATAGCAACATTAATAGCTATTGCATGGGTGCTCTGGAAGAAGACCTTTGAGATGGATTTTGGGGTGCAGGATGAAGGGAAAAAGAACGTTGTATCGTTATTCAGAGGGAGGAGTCAGATTGCATCGCAGATCTTAGCCCTAGTTTTTTTTTTTTAAGGGAGATTCTTTATTGATATAAGATTTTACTCATTTGTATATATTTATTTCTCATTCATTTACCCAGTCCATCATTTATCTTCTTAATTAAACAATGAAGGAATATATCACCAAAAACAATAATTGAAAACATTACTGATGTTACATATACCTCTGTGCTCTCTCCCATCTTTCATTGTCTTCTCCTGTCCTCTTAAAGATGTTACTGTCCTAAACTTAGCCCAAATTTCAGGGCTTGGGAGCAAGTATTCCCCATCACAGCTGTACTGCATTGGACTCAAATGGCCATGCCTTTCTACCCCTGCCTCAATCAATCATGAGATATGACAATCCCAGAAAAGATGTGACCTCTGGTGAGGTGACTCTGCAGGCAGGTCCTAAAGCAACTGGAGGCAGGGGAACAAGTCTTTCTTTGAAGGGGCCTGGGCAGTGCATCTCTGTGTTTACGGCAGCTAACAACTGTGTATGGCATGCTAGTATTACATTGCTCATTTCACCTTCACCCCACACTACAAAGGAGTCAACACCACCATCCCCATTTTACAAATGGGGGAAGGCGCACAAAGAAATCAAGAAATTTGCCTAAATTCATTTAGCTAATGAGCAGTAGAGTACGGATTAAAATTTGAATTTGGCTTTAGTGCCTATGTACTTAACCACTGGCCCACACTACCTGTCACTGAGAGTGTGGGGAAGGGGACAGGGAATTATGACCAGAGGCATGGGTGGATTGGATCTGCTAGTTCTTCTATAACGGTACAGCTGGAGAGTTTGATGTTGCCTGCCTTCTTATCTTCCCTCTGCCTGCCCACACTTCCTCCTCCCCCTCCCTTTCTTTTTTTCTCAAACAGTATTTATTATCATAGGAAGGAAAGTCAAAGTCAATAGAGTACAAATTGATTTATTAAACAAAGTCCAACATGGGGATTAATAACATAAATACAGACTTCAGTGAAATTGTGCCCTTGTGCTTATTTTTAAAGCTGTGTTTCAAAAAGGGCTATACATACAAGTTATGGATAATTTTGATCAAATGATAAGAATAGACACTAGTTAGTAAAGGCAAATTCTTGTATTCTTAGATTGCCAATATGTAGGTGTTCAAGATTATTCCTTCCTTCATTTCCAAGTGGCACATTCACTTCAAAGCCTGGTTCACAAAGGGAAAATTTTAAAGCACACAAGCACCATTTAGTATTTTCTCAAAGCCATTGAGTGATATTTTATAATGTTTTCACTTAACCAAGGGCCGGCCAAGTGTCGGGGGTGGGACAGAGGGCTGAGGGGTTTGGAGGTGGGCTGAGGGGTTTGGAGGTGGGCTGAGGGGTTTGGAGGTGGGCTGCGGAAACACGGGGACCCAAGAGACAAAGTAACCAAGAAGACAGCATGAGCCTCACAGACTTGGACTGGAGGATGAGCGTCAGCTTCTCCCACTCACTGGCTCAGTAATGAGTGAGGTCATCTCATGCTCTTGAGCCTCACTGTCACAACTGAAAACGCCCGTGTCGTCAGATTGTTGTCCGAGTTAAAGGAGATGGTGCCTGTGAAAGAGCCTGGCTCCCCGTAGGTACTAAGAAGCGCCATCTAATGGGAATGAGAAATGACGTTTCAGCCATTTATGATTCAAGAGAGCATCTTTCTTGCATCTTTCTCCTCCTCCAGCCTGTCCTCTTGCAAGATGGGGATTTCTGCCTTCAGGGGCCCCTAGGGGCTTCAGGGGTGGAGCACTAGCCAAGAGGATAATTCCTCCCTTGCACTCAATCAACCTGGCATTCATCTGCAGCCAGGGAGAGCAGCCAGACTGATTTCTTGAGGTAAACACACCGAGCAAGCAAGACAGGCCCCACGGAGTTATTTAAAACCCCCATCTGAGAGAGAGCATCTTGAATCTAAAGTTCTTGCCTAAATATAAACGGCAAAGCTTATTCAACATCAAATCAAATCAATGATAATTTGAGGACTAATTAGCATTTGGGTTTTTTTTGTTGTTTTTTTTTTTTTTTTTTGGCAACATGGTGATGTGGTGTATAATGCTACGTGACTGGGGAGAAGCATGTAATTATGGAGCTGAATACATTGTCTCCTGGAGAGTGGGGAAGGAGCATTCTCTAGCCAAAGAGGCCTGTTGTTGGCCAGAGAGTGGATGGGGGTGCAGGCAGGTGGGGCAGAGTCCATGTCTGAATCTGCTGAGGCCAGGACATCGGCAGCTCCTGGGTGGTCCTGCTTCCCCTCTGACAGAAGGTTTTTCACTTCTAATTGGATCAACAAAGCTTCACCTCTCACTTTAATTCTGGGCGGTAAAAGAGGAGATGAGATGATTTCAGAAAGGAGTTAAACAAAGGGGAACTAAGATTTGGTCCATTCTTGCTAGAAGCCAGGTGTCAAAACAACCAGAGCATATGGAGTATTTTCATGTCGTTATGGGTAACCCCTTTACGTGTGTGTCGTTTGCTCAGTCAGGTCCGACTCTGTGACCCCATGGACTGTAGCCCACCAAGCTCCTCTGTCCATGTAGTTCTCCAGGCAAGAATACTGGAATGGGCAGTCATTCCCTTTTCCAGGGGATCTTCTCGACCCAGGGATTGAACCCGGGTCTCCCACATTGCAGGCAGATTCTTTACCATCTGAGCCACCAGGGAAGCCTTATAGAATACCAGTTTGATCCTTAGAATGGCCCTATGAGATCAGTACAATTGTTTTCTTTATTCTGATGAGAAAACAGGTTCTGAAGGGTTAAGAACTTTCCTAAGGTTCAGATCAGAGCTTCCTATGCTTAATATACTTCTGGTTCCAGATTTTTGGTGCTTATTTCTATGCTGTAAATATATTGTTTGTTCAGTCTCAAGAAGCTTATGGAAGGTGGTATGTTCTCAGAGACGAGAAGGCCCTAGCTTAGCAAGATAAAAAGATTCACCCAGTGTCACCAGGCAGCAAGTGGCCAAGTCTAAAGTCTAAGAGAAAGGTGAAATTAGAACAGAAAAAATAATTACAAAGAAATATTAGCTCTGATTAAAAAAAAAAAGATAAAATTCAAAGAGCACATAATGCTTGTGTAAACGGTTCACATGGGGTGAATAGTCCCCTGAAGCAAGAGACATAGTTGAAATGCGGTGTCTACAATCTGTTCCCCTGTCTCCTTGAATCTACTCCCTTAGGCCTGGGGTTTATCACCACATGCCCCAGGATTCAGGTGCCCAATCCACGACTCTGGCCTGAGATCTGCAAGCAAGAGAGGACAAGAATCTCTAAAGTGCTGAACCTGACCCAGTGGTAGTGCCTGCCTCAGGTGTTAGGTTGAGAAAGATTCTGAGGCCCATTAGGGCTCAGCGGGAAAGAGGGACAAGTTTGCCAGTGGTATTTATGCTGGTGACATATGTACCAGGCCCTGGCCGTGCCTATGTTCTGGTTAATCCAGCTGCTCCTCTAGTTTCTCTTTGCACAGTAAATATATATAGCAGGATATATTCTAATGAGACTCAGGTTGAGACAGCTGAGTTCTGTAGGAGTCCCCAGCATGCACACTCAATGCACTCAGCAGTTAACCACATCCCTTTTCTTCAAAGGACTCTGAGATACTTCATTTTAACATTTAGACGTGATCAACCAAGAGGCAGGTGTCTTGGAACAGAAAAACACAGTAAGAAAAATAAAACTCTTTGGATTGAACTTTTTTCCCCCCAGATTGAATATTAAGAGGCCAGAGAGAGGCTGCTTTTCTAAGCATGATGAGGGTGATTCAAATTATACTCACTCAACTGGGGATGGCCTGATGGGGGTCCAATTGCTGAGCACCATGTTGGACATAAAAAGTGAGACAATTAGTTTTCTCAAGAATCTATCAAGATGTCTTAATTGGCATCAGGAAACAAGAGCTTGCTTGTTCTCTCTATTTTTAATATGATGAGGAAAAATTCAAAGAGCTGAGGCCTGAGGATATTGGCACAAGCAATTGTCATGAATAGATTAGCAATTGCATTAAATTACGGTCTAGATTACCATCTGATTTTGACAAGAAATCAATTCTTTATTGAGCATCTACTGTATACCTGTATGCTAGATTTTCCTACAAAGACGGATGATGCATTATTTATAATATGTATTCAGTTAACATATAGAAGGTATTTGGGCGGCCCTACCATCAAAGATATGTACAAAATAAGGCTGTTAACATAGAATTAGATAATATATGTGGAAGAAGGAAGAGGCAAAATCACTAGTTATGTAGGCTAATATGGTCACTATTGCTGAGAATTCAGATTAGCTCTGAGCTTCCTGGCAGACAGGTAAGATGGAGACTTTGATGATGCTTGTTTGCAGTACCAGAGGAAGTAAGATGACTTGAAAATGTGAACTTTTTGTTATACTAATTTCTAAAAGAACTTGGATGGGCAGCTTCCTAAGGGCAGTGACTGAGTCTTATTTATCTTGAGATCTTGGTCACCTGGCAAAGTACCTGGCATGTACTGGATATATAACAGAAGAGGGTTTGTTGAATTTATTCCACTGATACATTGAGAATAAAGAGAGAGATGATTGGAACTCAATGGGCATGAATCTGAGCAAACTCTGGGAGAAGGTGAAGGACAGGGAAGCCTGGTGTGCTGCAGTCCATGGGGTCACAGAGTCGGGCATGACTCTGAGACTGAATAACAGCAATGCCAATTTAAAGCAAGTATGCGACTTTCTGAGGATGAGCCAAATACAAAGGTAAAACTCAGAATACTGAAAGGAGCACAGGCGTAGAGGCAGACCATTGAGTACTTTTGGCAATAGCATCATCCAAAGGCCCCTGAGGGGAAATAACAATCTTTACTCTGCCACCAAATAGTGACAAAGGGCAAGGAGACTGATGGGTGTGTGAGGGCTCTGTCTACATACTGCTATGGCAAGAAGGAGAAGGGGGCCTTATCAGTCAGGGTGCAAACTGGAAACAAGCCATTGTAAGTGTATGAATTGAAATACATTTAATGTAGGGAATTAGGCACATAGGTAATGGAGGGTCTAAGAAGGCAAGAGGGGCTGGTGAGGCAACTCAGAGATCAGCTGCATCAGGGAGCCACTAGAGCTTTTAACCTAGAGGGAGGAAGTGGTGTTGCTAAAGCTGGAATCACCTGGGGGGAGCTGAAACCATAGCACAGCATGCCAGGTGGTGGCTTGAGCTATGTTGAGGATGCAACTACTGCTAGAGATGCTGCCCTAAGAAGAGGGCATGGGGTAGCTGGCTTTCCCCTCCCTCACCCTCTAATCTCTTGCCTCCCATTGGATGTCAGATGAGTACTTCTTTCCTACAAAAAGTGACCAGGGAGTTCTACGTTTGTATAAAGAGCCCTAGGTCACTGTTCTCAGTTTATTGCCCCAGGGGAGTATCAGAGACCCAAATGGGGCCAATCAGTTTTGATCTCTTGGAATTTTAGAACAGGAACCTATAAAGAGAGGTCAATAACTTAACCAGTAGCTCCATTTGGAGTCATACTTCTTGTGATACAAAGATAAGTCATTCTGCAGAAAGAGAAAATAGTAAAGAAATTATGCAGAGAGGAGTGAGAGGAGTCCTAAGAGTGTTTGAACCCTCAGTTCAGAGGGTCTCTGCTACATTTCTGCCCATGAATTTCATGAATCATAACAAAAAATTGTATCATAAAGCCCCCCTTTTGTTTATGCTAGTTCAAGTTTGTGTTCTGTTATGTGCAAACAAACAAACAAACAAAACCTAATCTACAAAGGATGTGAAAATAGAATATGAAGCAGAAAATGTGTTTGAGAGTAAAATATCAATAGCCACTGACACTGGGGTATATAACCTGTGAATTTTATTCTGTAAACAGTGGGGAGCCTTTGCAAGTTTTTGAGGAAGGAAGTCAAATGCATCTTCCTGTGTTAAATGAAAAGACCTTAGTTGACACCTGAGGAAAATGGGAACCCCTCTCCTTGTCAACCCTGTGTGTGAGAAGAAACAATCAGTAACCCTAGAGGTGTGTTCTTTCCGATAACCACCCGCCCCCAATATCCCGACCTACATGAATGCCTGCTACACATTTCCCTGATTCCAAAACCTCCTTTCCTGGCAAATTTGTTGTCTTACAGTTATCAGCTCTCTGCCTACGAGAGAATTGTTCTTCTAGAACCACTTCTATCACCATGGAAAGATGCCAAATGTCTGCTAGTTGAAGAAGAGGGTTATATGCCACACATCAGAAAGAAGACAAAGATTTACAATGCATGCTTGGATTAGCTAAAAAAATTCATTCTTTCTGCCTTTCAGGTCTTAAATTTCTAGGTGAGTAAAGATGGAGATTCCCTGGGGAAGGATAAGAGCCTGAGGCCATTAATCAAGTGGATGCGGGGAGGCAGTGATGATGTGGATTAGGGAATCAGAAACCCTGAGCTGTGAACCCAGCTCTCATACTAATCTGTTCTTTAGCATAGGCCAGTTCTATCCACTCTCTGCTCCTCAGGTTCCTCATCTGTAAACTATAGGAGTTGGTAACTTTAGAGGTCTCCCATTTGATGCTTCTCTGTGTCTGAATATGCCTTAGAGGCAGAGACATGGCTCCAGGTCTGGGTCACAGTCTCTGAGGACAGCCCACTTCCTGGGCAGCTCCCTAGGCCAGGCCCGTACACACATCTGAAGGGGTCTTTCCCAGGTTTTGTGGCAACTGCTGCTGCTGCGGCTAAGTCGCGTCAGTCGTGTCCGACTCTGTGCGACCCCATAGACGGCAGCCCACCAGGCTCCCCCGTCCCTGGGATTCTCCAGGCAAGAACACTGGAGTGGGCTGCCATTTCCTTCTCCAATGTATGAAAGTGAAAAGGGAAAGTGAAGTTGCTCAGTCGTGGCCGACTCTTAGCGACCCCATGGACTGCAGCCCACCAGGCTCCTCCGTCCATGGGATTTTCCAGACAAGAGTATTGGAGCGGGGTGCCATTGCCTTCTCCTCCTGGAGGCTAAACATCTGTGGGTTGTCCACTCAGAATGCAACATCAGCACAGACTTTTAAGTGATGCCTCAAAGTTCCATCTGGAGATTTCAGGAGGATCCATTTCCTCCGCTACCAGCTCAGATTCACTTTGCATTAGTGGGAATAAGATGTCTAGCATGAAGTGAGAAGTGAGGAACTATTTAATGGAATAAGGAACAAGCTCAAGTCTTCCCTGAATGTTCCAACCCACCCTCATCTCAGACCTCCCCTGACAGTTATGGGAGCTCAGTCCAGCCCTGGGTCACTTTGTCTCTTGAAATTCTCCCTCATTTTTTATGTGTGTCCAGTTCAGATCCCTAGCCTTGCTTGAATCAGTTTTAGTTCAAGGGCAAATATTTACTGGGAATCTCCTCTCTGCCAGGCATTGTGCTGCCCATTGAAGGTAAAGAGACTGAAGGTGCAGTCCTTGCCTTTGAAGAACTCACTGTCTAGAGAGGAATTGTTGTTTAGTCACTAAATTGTGTCCGACTCTTTGCAACCCTTCCAGGCTCCTCTGTCCATGGAATTCTTTAGGCAAGAATCCTGGAGTGGGTTGCCATTTCCTTCTCCAGGGGATCTTCCCCACCCAGAGACTGAACCCTGTCTTCTGCATTGGCAGGCAGGTTCTTTACCGCTGAGCCACCCGGGAAGCCCTGATGGAATACAGACAAGTAAACAGATGTTTACATGAAGTATGGTAGGATAAAGGGATGTGTTTGTTTTCTAACTTGTAACAAAGCACTTGTAACAAATTTAGCAGCTGAAAATAATACTCATGTCTTAGCTCACAGTGTATAGGTCAGTACCTCGATGAACTCATATGGGTTCTCAGCTTTAGGGCCTCATAAGGTCAAGGTCCAGGTGTCAGCTGGCCTGGGCTCTTATGTGGAAGCTAAGGAGAAGAATTCACTTCCAAATCATTTACGTTGGTGGCAAAATCCAGTTCCTTGAGGCTGTAGGTCCAGGGTGCTTGTTTCTTTGCTGACTGTTCATCTCCCTAGAGGTCAGTTACTTTCCTTTTCACATGGCCCCTTCCCTTCATCTCCAAGGCAATGGAGGATGGAGTCTTTCTCGTATTTCGACTCTTAGCTTTTCTCTTCTGCCAAATCTCCTTGCTTTCCTCTCCTGCCTTTTCTTCTGCCACCAGCCTGAAAAAGTACTGTACTTTCAGGGGTTCTTATGATTATATCTGGCTCACCTGTCTATGCTCCTTTCTTTAAAAACCCAGCTGTGCCTTATAACACAGTCATAAGAGTGACAGCTCATCACATTTACAGATTCCAGGGGGATCTTCAGGGGGATGGGGGATCTTCAGGGCCGTTCCAAGAAATTCTGCATGCTATAAGGTGGGTAGAGGATGTTAGGAAGCACAGAGTGACTGAGAACAAACACCCTGATTCCCACAAGATCATGGAAAGGCCTTTGGCAGAGGATTTACTTGATTGGATTTTTGGAGCAAAATTCCACTTAAGCAGGGAGAGAAAGGGAGTGAAGGGAGCTATTTGGAAAAGACCAATGGAAGAGCACTGGCAAGCTCAATATTCTCTTTTCTCCCCAGCATCTCACCCATTGCTGTGCATATTAGAGTGTTTGAACAACATTTTCTTGACATATTTGCTGACTGTTTATAGGTTGTTGTAATGATGAAATTATGTAATGCTTAAAGTACTTAAAACAGCATTTGGAACAAACTAAATGATTACCGTGAACTAGCTATTGTCATTTTACAACTCGAAATAGGAGACCTCTTGCAAATAGGTCTGGAATATGTATTCATTCATTTAACAAATATTTATTAAGAACATACTAAATGTCATTGTGAGGCCATGGGAGGACAGTGGAGGGCAAAGCAGATGATCCTGACCTCATGGAGTTTACTGTCTGGTGTGGGGAGGCAGACAAGCAAAGGGATGGCTCTAACATGTATGTCAAGGGCTATATAGGTCAGGTGCCACCCTGGTCATGTCTCTGATCCTTAGAAAGTTGTTCCTTCCTTATCTGCCTAGTGATTAAGCATAAGCATCCTTCTTTAGGTTGACTTTCCTCTCTGATCCAAAACCCTCCTCATTCATATTCTTATTATCTTCCCCCACCACTTAATTCCTTTTTGCTTTGCCCGCCTTCTCTCCTGGATTTGATTTTCACAAAGATAGAAACTCAAGACTATTCACACTTTGTCCCCAGTGCCCAGCACCATGCAAAACCCTCAGTAAATCAATGCTGAATCAGTGAGCTCTCAGCTTAGACTCTGCTTTCCTGTTTGGATCAAACCCACCTTTTTAGTTTAGTTTAAATAAACATTTGCATAGCACCTGTTTTGTGCCAGTAAGTAAGCAACAGAGCCAAGATTCAAACCCGGACAATCTGTTGCACGTGACTCAGGTAGGGGTGCAGCTTCAGACCTTCCCACCCAGGTTTGTATCTGTTATGACAAACAACAAAACAAATGAACAAAAACAATCACCACAGCTACTTAGGAGCATTGTAGCAAGATTCATGTACTGAATTTACAGCACAGATTCCTACGACCACAGTGGGGAGTAAGAATTATTATCTTCATTTTCGAGATAAGGATTCTGCCCCAAGGGGAGGTTAAGTCACTTGCATGTGGCCACAGGCCACCATGCTGCAGACCTGAGGCTTAAACACAGTCTGTTTGATTCCAACCCTGAGCTCTTTGCAGGAAGATTTAGTGCTTTGACCAGTCATTTTCATTGATTGTTCCTTTTCTTTTGCAGTGACTTCCTCTGCTAGCATCATGGGACCACTCTCTCTGATACACTTTTAAAGCATTCAGGAGGTAGTCAAAATCTTGGTATTTCAGACACAAATAGCATAAACCAGCTCACCACGATGTCACCCTGTTCTAACAGAACAAAAGATCAGTTTCGCTGTGTCAGTCAGCTCATGCCCTATGTCTTCTGAGTCCTCATCTCAGGACTGCAGTCTTAACAGTGAAAGAACTATGAAATATGAAAGAACTCGTATTTTTCCAGGGCACCACAGAGAGCCTGAGTGGCTTCATTAGCTCATTCTCCATTGATAAGACTTCTCCTGAAATCATTTTTTTTTGTTACCCAAGAGAGATAGGTCCATGAACATGCAGCTACACCAAATAATGTGTAAACTCCAAGGGTCAGCTGTTTAGGCAAGGCCCAGCTATATCCAACTTACACCCCAGCACCCAACACAGGACCTTGCACACAGAAACTGCTCATAAATGCTTGTATGATGAGAGAAGAAAGGAACTAAAAACATGAAAATATATATTCCCCTTGTGTTTAGTAGTAGGGCTGTGTTTGAAAGAACGATGTGTTGACATTTGGCACAAATGGAGTAAATTAGAGCAGTGCCTATCAAACTATCTGTGGGGAAAACCTAGACTCCTCTTTCATTGCTAATCAACTGAGGATTGATACAGAGTCCTACTAGTGGCTTGTACTTTGTACCACAAGCAACCTGTCTCTGAATTCAACAGGACCCTAGTCAGCATCTTGTACAATAAATAAGACAAGACACTAATCACATACTGGAAAACCAAAGCAATGTGAAATTGCTATTATAAGAGTCTCTAAAAGCTCACCATCAATTTCTATACTTATCACATACCAGAGACAAACAATTAACAATGCAGCCTTGGTCCCTGAATCACACAGAGTAGCATCCTTTAGAGCATGGCCTTGGACTCACAGTTGGGTTAGAGTCTAACTAGACTGATTTCGAGGAAGCTACTTAACCTCTCTCAACCTCCCAAATTTCTTCATCTCTAAAATGAGGAAAATAATCATACTTCCCCTCTGGGGTTGGACTGAGCGTCCAATGGAATCATTCATTCAATATTCATTCAATAGAAATTTATTGAGCTCCTGTTAGGACACATACTCCTTTAAGTGCTGGAGAAAAAGTAATGAACAAAACAGACAAAATCCCTGTTTTCATGGAGCTGAGATTGTGGTGAGAGGTTTTATATGAAGTAGGTAGCCTAGTTCCTGGTCATTACCAACTGGATGTTATTTGGCAGGTCACTTCACTTTACCAAGAGTTTAGTTTACTAAAAATGGAGCAAAAATGACACACACCTCCTATGATTGTTTTGCAGATCCAGTGTGATCAGAGAGATGGTCACTTGCTGTGACAGTGAGTAAATATAGCTCAACATTAAGTGCGAAATATCATGTTTCTCTATCTTACAGCTAAGCATGGTGGATTGTCCCAGCAGTTGGGAGATTCAAGAAGTGGGGCGCTTCCACCTAAAACAGACAGGCACAGAAGCCAAGAGATCCAGCAGAGCCTCTAAAACCACAGAGAAGCCAGTATATAACCAGATACACAGCCATCAGAGCCCAAAGAGGAGCATGTCAGAAGGACTGAAAGAAGATGTCAAGACCAAAGAATATAATCAGGTTTGGGGGTTTTTGTTTGTTTTTAATATTTCCCTAGTTTTAAAGTAATGGTGAACATTAAAAACTACCAGTTTTTTTTTTAAATGCATCTTCTTTATCTCTTTTCCTTTATGACTTTTTAAAATTGGAGTATAGTTGATTTACAATGTTCTATTTGTTTTGGGTGTCCAGCAAAGTGATTCAGTTATATATATATAACTATATTTGTTTGTTTTCAAATTCTTTTCCCTTATAGGTTACTACGGAATATCAAGGATAGTTCCCTGTGCTATACAGTAGGTCCTTGTTGTTTATGTATTTTATAGGTGGTATAATCAAGTCTTTGGAGTCAGGCAGATAAGAGCTAGAACAGAATAGACAGCACTGTGTGGGACTTGCTTTGTGCCTGCAGGGCCATGTTGGGTGAACATGAGGCAGGGCTTAAGGGCATGGGTTAGAACAGACGCCCCTTCTAAGAGAGATGATACAGGATACAACTGGAGGGCCCAATCTGTAATCAGGTCCATGGAGTAAAATTAAAGCTGAGTCCCAAAGCCAGGAGTTCAGAAACCATGAGAAGTTAAGAAGGGAGCATAAAGCAGAGAACAAATGATGCTATGAGTCTAAATTTATGTTGGGTAACTTCTGTTAGCCCTTTTCAGACACTCTCTACCATTCTTCATCATGCCCTATGCCCCTGGAGGCAGACCAACACTGAGAGTAAATGAATCTCTTATCATCTGGTTTCTGAACGGGGACAGCCAATGGGGAAGACAGGTAGGAGACTGGAAGGGGGTGGGGAGGAGGGAGAAGGAGGTGAAGCCATTTGCTCCCGCAGATTCCTTTCTTCAGACCATCATGAGGTGTGTGCCTCCCTCAATCACGGGTCTGCGTCCCTGTTGTGTTTCTGTCTCTGTTAACCTCTCCTTCCCCTTCCCCTTCAGACCTAGAGACGTCAGGGAGCCCCTCCATAACTAGCCCTCGGGGAGCCTCACCATCCCCTGTGGTTTCCCTGTATGCTGCCCACAACTTTGTAAATAATCCTATTATCCTAATCGAGTATGCCATCTGTTTTCTGCTGGAACCCTGACTAGACACTCCAGGGCTTTTATCCAAATCTCTGTCTTGCTGTTTTTTGTTTTTAATAACCTATGGGAGGGTCAGTCTAATTTAAAGAGACAGTATTGGGCAGATATAAGGTAGACAGTAAGACAGGCTGGGTTCAAGACTTGGACAGTCATACTGTGGTCCTAGGTGATAACCAAGATAGATCCCAGAGGGTGAGAAAAAAAAACGCTAATATTTGACATTACTCTTAATGTCTGGTAGACACTGTTCTAAGTGCAATATATTTGTAAACTCCTTCAATCCTCAAAGGAACACTATTAAGTAGGTAGCACTGCCACCACTATCTTACAAAATGAGGAAACTGAGGGAGGCCAAATATTAATAACTTGCCTGAAATCACACAACTAGTAAGTGGCTGTAGCTGGATCTAAACCCAGAGAGTCCCATTCCAGAGTCCATGGTCCTAACCACCAGTCCTCCACTCTCTGTAAACATTCGTTTTTCATTTCCTTGTATTGTACCTGTCCTTTCCTTGTTCTCTTTATTAGTATGAAAATTGCTCATAATACTCTTTGTATTGGCTTTAGCACTTTAATAAGCTTTATCACATTCTGAACCTCTTGACTTAGTTCTTAGAGGTTCCAGAAGTTTGAACATCCAGCCCAAGATCCTATAGCCAATGAATGGTGGAGGCTGACTTTAAGTGCAACCCTACCAAACTTTTCTACCTCATAATCCTTGGACGTGTACAGGGCAAGACAGCATCTATCTTTTTCACTGCCATACCTCAGTGCCTGCATCATGACAGTAACTTGATAAACATTACACTGAATGAATTAAAGAATGTATGAATGAACGGTTTTGACATATCCTTTAAAATTCAGAGCTTATTAGAGAGTATCCAGCAAAACCATATTAGTTCCTTTACATATTTTTTGATTGGAACATTTAATTTAATTTTAATCACTGTGGTAGCATCAGAACTGCCTTTTTGCATTTCTCAACCCTTTCTTTGGGCAGGAATTAATGCTTGTTGGGTAGACTTCATCTGTAAGTTCACTAGCTTTCTTACCCAGCGATCACAGAGTTTGATGGCAGTGTTTACTTGCTTCCTTTATCTCAGATTAGCAATAGAAAGAGGTTAGATGCTAATGCTTTTATTAGAGTAAGTCATACTTGGGTTGGAATCTCTGCTTTTGGTCACTTTGCTGTGTGTGGTTTGCCTAACCTCTGGGTGTCTCAGTTTCTTTATCTATAAAATCATTATGTCTGTGAGCCTGTTTCTGTTTTGTAAATTAGTTCATTTGTATCAATTTTTTAGATTCTACATGTAAGTGTCATCATATATTTGTCTCTCTCTTTCTGACTTACTTCACTTAGTATGATAATCCCTAGGTCTATCCATGTTTCTGCAAATGGCATTATTTCATTCTTTTTTATGGCTGAGTAGCATTCCATTGTGTGTATCTATATCACATCATCTTTATCCATTCATTTTTCAGTAGACACTTAGGTGTTTCCATGCCTTGGCTGTTATAGAAATAGACTCATAGACGTGGAAAATAAACTTATGGTTACCAAAGGGGAAAGGGGAGGTAAGGGATAGATTAGGAGTTTGAGATTAACAGGTACACATTACTAGATATAAAATAGATAAACAACAAGGACCTACTGTATAGCTCAGGGAACTATATTCAATATCTTGCAATGTCTTGTAATAATCTATAATGGAAAAGAATATAAAATAATACATGAAAAATGTATATCTGAACTACTTTGCGATACACCTGAAACTAACACAAGCAACGTTGTAAATCATCTATACTTCAGTGTAAAAAATTGTTATAATGACAGTATCCACTTCACAAGGTTGTGGCGAAGATTAAATGATATAAAGTATATTTATCAGTTCAGATCCACCAAGAAGCAGATGTGAATACAGGGTTATTAATATAAGTACAAGAGACTTATTGTGGGGGGGGGGCACCTCTGAAATACACAGGGGAAGAGAGCAGGCGTCATCACGGATAGCTGCAGACTGTGATGCAGGTCTGACATTTGTGAAAGGAGAGGAGGAAGGAAGCAGGGATCCGTGGAAGGAACGCAGGCTCTGAGTAGGTCTTGGTCAGGCTGAAAGGGAGCTCTGAGCCCAAGATTGTCTTTAGATAATTTTTGCATTGAGCAGAATTAACCTAGTCTCCCCGTGGCCTCGGTATTTGATAAGAGATTCCAGGGAACATGGCTGCCAAAGTATGCAGCATAGTGCCTGACCCCAAGTAATACTCAATAAATGTTAGCTTTCGGTTGTTGCTGTTGTTTAGTCGCTCAGTCTTGTCTGACTCTTTGTGACCCCATGGACTGTAGCCCACCAGGCTCTTCTGTCCATGGGATTTCCCAGGCAAGAATACCAGAGTGGGGTTGCCATTTCCTCCTCCAGAGGATCTTCCAGACCCAGGGATCACACTTGCATCTCCTACATTGGCAGGCATATTCTTTACCACTGAGCTACCTGGGAAGCCCTAAATATTGGTACCATTACTTTTAGGAGCCCAAGGAATGGAAGCAAGTATTGTTCATTACACTATGTTTACTGTGTGCAGGCTTGTTTTAAATAGAAATTATTCACTGGACACTTGTTAAAGAAGGCAAAACATTTTATTTGAGCTATTGCAGTAGGGAAGGAGAGCCCCCCTTTATAGGACTGGGCTCAATTCTGAATACAGCAAAGACAGCTGGAGATTTATAGCCAAAACACAGAATAAGGAAGTCAATGGATGGAAAATTACTAAGGGAAACTATGTCAGACATCAAGGGTAGAGGAGTTTTTACTCAACTCATTTAATAGCATTATTGCTAATGGAAGGTCAAGGACTTAGACATAAAGGATGGAAGATGAGGAACTTGATCACATGTCAAAGGTAAGATTCTTGCTGAGCTGACTTAGCAAAGCTCTTTGCTTGGTTTGGCAAGTCAAGGATGGAGCTCAAAGTTAAGGCCTAGTGGAGACTAGGGTAGGGCTCAGAGGAGCCTGACTAAAGTTTGGACAAGGACAGAGTTTTTGCCACCTGTCACCTCTCCTAGATGAAGGGGACCTTGAGGAGGAATCATATCTGTGCCATCTTTGCACCCAACCTTCACCTGTCACCTAGGGTTCAATAAAGGTTTATGGAATGATTGAATATCAGCTTATGAGTGAATATTAGTTTGTGTAAGGAGTAGACTTACTAAACTTAACCTGATGGTTAGGACCAATGTAAAGTCTATGTGGATAATACCTGTGGCAGGGTGGTCAATGAGGCTGTTGAGTCTCTCAGTTTGAAACAAGCAGAGTCCTCTGGGCCTGAACTCAGGGTAGTCTGTGTACATAGGACCATGTCAGCCATATATTTCAGAAGAGACAATACATTATGCTCTAAGACGTTATAGGTAAAGTCTTTGTTGAGTCAAGAGAAGGCCAAAAGTCTAATGTCCATGTTCTTAATTCTAAATTTAACTTCTTTTCAGCAAGTGATTCAGAATATTTAAAAATCTATACATTGTACCTTCTTTAGTGTTGTCTTCTGGAGACCATCATAAATCAACATGAATTTCTTTGAATAGCATCCATTATTTGTTGCTATTGTTCAGTCACTAAGTCATTTCCGACTCTTTGCAACTTCATGGACTGCAAATGCCATGCTCCTCTCTCCTCCACAATCTCTCAGAGTTTGCTCAAATTCATGTCCATGCAGTCATTGATGCTGCCCAAACATCTCATCCTCTGCCAACTCCTTTTGCCTTCAATCTTTCCCAGCATTAGGGTCTTTTCCAACGAGTCAGCTCTTCGTGTCAGATGGCCAAAGTATTGGAGCTTCAACTTCAGCAACAGTCCTTACAATGAATATTCAGGGTTGATTTCCTTTAGGATGGACTGGTTTGATCTCCTTGCAGTCCAAGGGACTCTCAAGAGTCTTCTGCAGCACCACAATTTGAAAGCATCAATTCATTGGTGCTTAGCCTTCTTTAGGGTCCAACTCTCCCATCTGTACATGACTACTGGAAAAACTATAGCTTTGACTATATGCAATTTCATTGGCAAAGTGATGTCCCTGATTTTTAATACTTTGTCTAGGTTTGTCATACCTTTCTTTCCAGGGAGCAAGTGTCTTTTAATTTCATGGCTGAAGTCACTGTCTGCAGTGATTCTGAAGTTCAAGAAAATAAAATCTGTCATGGCATCTACTTTTCCTCCTTCTGTTTGTGAGTATGAAGTGATGAGACTGGATGCCATGGGTCTTAGTTGTTTTTGTTTCTATGTTGAATTTCAAACCAGCTTTTTCATTCTCTTCTTTTACCCTATCAAGAGGCTCTTTAGTTTCTCTTCACTTTCTGCCTTTAGAGTGGTATCATTTGCACATCTGAGGTTGTTGATATCTCTCCAGGCAATCTTGATTCCAGCTTGTAATTCATCCAGCCTGGCATTTATATGATGTAAACTTAAATAAGCAGAGCAACCATACTTCTTTTCCAATTTTGAACCAGTCAGTTTTTCCATGTCTGGTTCTAGCTGTTGCTTCTTGACCGGCATAAAAGTTTCTCAGGAGACAGGCAAGGTGGTCTGGTACTCCCATGTCTTTAAGAATTTTCCAGTTTGTTTTGATCCACACAGTCAAAGGCTTTAGTATGGTCAGTGAAACAGAAGTAAATGCTCCCTTGCTTTCTCCATGATCCAATGTGTGTGTGTGTTCATTGCTTAGTCATGTCCGACTCCCTGCAACCCCATAGACTGTAGCCCACCAGGCCCCTCTGTCCACAGGATTCTCCAGGAAAGAATACTGGAGTGGGTTGCCATTTCCTTCTCCAAAAGGAACTACAGAAAGAAAGAAAGTGAAGTCGCTCAGTCATGTCCGACTCTTTGCGACCCCATGGACTGCAGCCTACCAGGCTCCTCCATTCATGGAATTTTCCAGGCAAGAGTACTGGAGTGGGTTGCCATTTCCTTCTCCTCCATGAGCCAATGAATGTTGGCCATGGTTACTCTGCCTTTTGTAAACCCATATTGTACATCTGGAACCTCTCAGTTCACATACTGCTGAAGCCTAGCTTAAAGGATTTTGGGCATAACTTTCCTAACATGTGAAATGAGCACAACAGTATTGTAGTTTGAACATTCTTTGGCATTGTTCTTCTTTGGTATTGGAATGAAAACTGACCTTTTCCAGTCCTGTGGCCACTGACTGCTGAG
Organism: Cervus canadensis; assembly: GCF_019320065.1. Taxonomy (NCBI): domain Eukaryota; kingdom Metazoa; phylum Chordata; class Mammalia; order Artiodactyla; family Cervidae; genus Cervus; species Cervus canadensis. The sequence goes on along the minus strand of NC_057387.1, from coordinate 82,941,567 downwards.
TTTTCCAAATTTGCTGATATATGGCATGCAGCAGTTTAGCAGTTTAGTTTTAGGATTTTAAATGGCTCAGCTGGAATTCCACTACCTCCACTAGTTTTGCTTATAGTAATGCAGTCCATCCTAAAAGAGATCAGTCCTGAGTGTTCATTGGAAGGACTGATGTTGAAGCTGAAACTCTAATACTTTGGCTACCTGATGTGAAGAACTGACTCATGGAAAAAGACCCTGATGCTGGGAAAGATTGAAGGCGGGAGGAGAAGGGGATGACAGAGGATGAAATGGTTGGATGGAATCACTGACTCAATGGACATGAGTTTGGGTAAACTCAGGGAGTTGTTGATGGACAGGGAGACCTGGTGTGCTGCAGTCCATGGGGTCGCAAAGAGTTGGACATGACTGAGCGACTGAACTGAACTGACTGAATGCTTCCTAAGGCCCGCTTGACTTCGCACTCCAGGATGTCCAGTTCTAGGTGAGTGACCACATTATTGTGGTTATCTGGGTCTTTAAGACTTCTTTTTGTGTAGTTCTTCTGTGTATTCTTGCCACCTCTTCTTAATCTCTTCTGCTTCTGTTAGGTCCTTATCGTTTCTGTCCTTCATCCTACCATCCTTGCATGAAATGTTCCCTTAATATCTCCTATTTTATTGAAGAGGCCTCTAGTCTTTCCCATACTATCATTTTCCTCTATTTCTTTGCACTGTTCATTTAAGAAGGCCTTCTTATCTTTCCTTGCTATTCTCTGGAACTTTGCATTCAGTTGGGTATATCTCGATTTTTCTCTCTTGCCTTTTGCTTCTCCTCTTTCCTCGACTATGTGTAAAGCCTCCTCAGATAACTACTTTGGCTTCTTGCATTTCTTTCTCTTGGGGATGGTTTTGGTCACTGTATGTTACAAACCTCTGTCCATAGTTCTTCAGGCATTCTGTCTACCAGATCTAATCCCTTGAACCTGTTCATCATCTTCAATGCATAATCATAATGGATTTGATTTGGGTCATACATGAATGGCCTAGTGGTTTTCCACACTTCCTTTAATTTCAGCCTGAATTTTGCAATAAGGAGCTCATGATCTGAGCCACAGTCAGCTCCAGGTCTTGTTTTTGCTGACTGTATAGAGCTTTTCCATCTTTGGCTGCAAAGAAAATAATCAATCTGATTTCAGTATTGACCATCTGGTGATGTCCACATGTAGAGTCATCTCTTGTGTTGTTGGAAAAGGGTGTTTGCTATGGCCAGTGTGTTCTCTTGACAAAACTCTGTTAGCCTTTGCCCTGCTTCATTTTGTACTCTAAGGCAAAACTTGCTTGTTATTCCAGGTATTTCTTGATCTCCTACTTTTGCATTTGAATCCCCTATGATGAAAAGGGCATCTTTTTGGGGGTGTTCATTTTAGAAGGTGTTGTAGGTCTTCATAGAACTGTTCAACTTCAGTTTCTTCAGCATCAGTGGTTGGAGCACATTATATTTGTGATGTTGAATGGTTTGCACTGGAAACAAACCGAGATCATTCAGTCATTTTTGAGATTGCACCCAAGTACTGCATTTTGTTCTCTTGTTGACTATGCGGGTTACTCCACTTCTTCTAAGGGATTCTTGCCCACAGTAGTAGATGTATTGGTCATCTGAATTAAGTTTGCTCCTTCCCATCCATTTTAGTTCACTGATTTTAAGATGTCGATATTCACTCTTGCCATCTCCTGCTTGACCACATCCAATTTACCTTGATTCGTGGACCTAACATTCCAGGTTCCTATGCAATATTGTTCTTTACAGCATGGTACTTTCACCACCAGACACATCCACAATTGAGCATCATTTTCACTTTGGTTCAGCTGCTTCATTCTTTCTGGAGCTATTAGTAATTGCTGTCTGCTTTTTTCCAGTAGCATATTTGGCACCTTGTGACCTGGGGGTCTTATCTTCCAGTATCATATCATTTTGCCTTTTTATACTGTTCATATGGTTCTTACAGCAAGAATACCGGAGTGGGTTGCCATTTCCTCCTTGAGGGGAATACGTTGTCAGAGCTCTTTACTGTGACCCATTCATCTTGGGTGGCCCTGCACTGCATAGCTCATAGCTTCATTGAGTTATGCAAGCCCCTTCACCATAGCAAGGCTGTGATCCATGAAGGGGAGCATCCATTATATTCCAGCTTTATTCTGAATACTGTTCTATATCAAATTGTAAGAAAGCAAACTTTTTTTTATTGCTATCCACCCTATGGATAAATAGATGTTCATTGAGGGAACAGTTCTTTCTGCAAGGCAGAATCTGAAATTAGACTCCGCACGTCCGTCTCCTGTCTTATGCCTTATTCTCTTTGGATTCTTTGTGTGAATAGACTGATGCTGATCAGCCCAAGTAGTCATTTGACTGTTTGCCTTGATCAAAATTGTGCTTTGTGGGAGCTGTAGGGGAAGCACATTATTTTTGAAATCCAGATATTGGAAATAATTAAGCAAGATCTGGATAGGAATTATCAAGATGTGCATTTTTCCAGCTGTCTGCTGATCCAAAATCCTACTCTCTTTATTAGTCTCCAGTGGGATCTTTCCTTCCCCTTCTTTTGCTGAGCTGGTACCTTTGAAGTATGTTACCTCTCCAGGCAGTTCCAGCTCTACTCCTGTCCATCTGCACACAGATTTATGAAGATGCTTAGCACAGGTATTGAAGCAGTCCTTAGTGCTCCTGGGTCAATTACTGGGTCTTTATTACCGCTGGGAAAGAAACCCACTTTGGGGTAATGTTCACTTTACCCCCATTCCAGCATTAATAAATGGACCTGCCTAGAATAAGGAAAGCAGCAAGGGGATGGAAGGAAGAGTAGACTCATACTTGAAGACCTGGGTTTGGATATATGATATGCCACAGTCTTAGTAGCTACATGTGTGTGCTCAGGCACTTCAGTCGTGTCCAACTCTTTGCAACTCCGTGGACTGTAGTCTGCCAGGCTCCTCTGTCCATGGAATTTTGAAGGCAAGAATACTGGAGTGAGTTGCCCTGCCCTCCTCCAGGGGATCTTCCCAACCCAGGGGTTGAACATTGGCAATGGGTTCTTTACCACTAGCACCACCTGGGAAGCCCAAGTAGTTACATAACCCGGGACAAATTAGTGTATCTGCTTGTGCCTTAGATCCCTCATTTATAAAAAACAAGAAAGGGTTGGGAAGAAGCAATACAGTTGGGAAGAGCTGCCCTATTAAAATGCAAAGAAGAGGTAATATGGAAGAGGTAATATGCTACACCAAACATTTCAGGTCCCCAGAGTGAAGCATATATAGTCCATATAGGCCTTTCACCAGTCTTACGCTAGCTGGGAACAATGCAAGATCCATTGTGTATGGAGTATCTTTATCTACAGCATACTTTATATAACATTATCTCAAATCCCAACAGCAACCCCACAAAGAAAAAATATCTCCATTTCACAGCTGAGAAAACTAGTGCTCAAAGAGAATCTAAGCCTAAACCTTTTCCTATTGTCAGCCTTCCTCAGTTCCATTCCAGTTTCTCCCACCTCACACTGCACAGCAATTACTCATTCGCTCACCTGACCCCTGAGGCCGTCTTTGAGGCTGTGCACAGAGTAGGTACTCAATAAGTTCTAGTGAATAAATGAGGGAATAAACTCTGCCTTTCTCGCTGGAAGTTTGACCAGGCAGACCCCCAAATGTGGGGAGTTGCTGGGACTCATTTTACGACTTAGGTCCTTGTCCAGCTATAGGGAGTAAAAGAGGATATTTCCCTGGGGCAAGACCCACAGCCAAGTGGGCTAGAGATGTCTGCATGGAAGGTTGGCAAAGTGGTAACAGGTCCAGTACTAATCAGCAGGTTTCTGAGCCCAGCAAGCGGTAATTTGAGGACATGTACTCACAGCAACCTGAAGCCCGGGTATCCAAAAAAGGGAATCCTCCATGGTTATCAGGGTGGCTAGATGGTAAGTGTGTCTGCTTAAATCCTTCCTGCTTGAGACTCAGATGCATTCTAGGCACTGTGTGTTTTGAGGGGAGGCAATAGTGGTCAAGTACATCACTCGTAGAAGGAGGAGAGAGGAGAACATTAGGAAATAATTTGGGGTCTCCTAGGCCTCCATTTGACCCAGTCAGTGTTGTGATGTCATGTGTCTTGGCTTCCCCTCCATCCAGCATATTTGCATTTAAAAAGGCTTATTGAAGAACAGCTAGTTCAATCCAAATGAATGAATGTCTAATTGGATGTGCTTTGTACACTTGGTTAAAGGACTGAGGGAGATCCCTTGTGAGGTCAGGCCTTCCCAGACACTATTTTTAGCTGTGTAGGTTGGGCTCTGCACAACAAGAGATGACATCCTGAATCTCACCCTGGAGGAATGTGTTTTCTGAAAGAACATTTTGCTGGATTGTCATTCTGTATGCACAAGGAACAGGATTTGCTCTGTAGAATAAGCTAAATGTTCTTAGAGTTTTCCTTTCTCCTTTTATATGGCACTAAATCCCTTCAATTTTTTAAAAACCCATCTCAAATGTTGATGCCTCTTTGAAGCTCTCTCTGATGTCCTACTCCATTTCCTGTGGAATTAACACCACCTTCCTTCCCTCGTGTTCCTATAGTGACATATTTGTCTAGGTTCCACCTTGACGCGGTCCCTGGCCAGCCCTGCAACTCATTTCTTGGCCCTCTCTCCTCTTGTTTATACTCTGACAATGCTATTCTCACATTCACCTCCACCCAACACACACACACACACACACACACACACACAGCAAAAATACCTCCCTGCTCAATGCTGCTTCATGTTTCCCTGGTTATGCAGATACCATCTGGAAGGCCTTTCCCCAGTCCTCTCTTTCTGGCTAGCTCTTAGACATCTTCCAAGACTCAGCTCTGGCCTGAAGCAGTGACTGCAGCTGTTTGATTCACCAGTGTAATCCAAACTCCTAGCATGCCACCTGGAATGTAGTAGAAACTCAGGAAATGCTCGTTGCATGCATTAATAAATGAATCTCACTCAAGAAACATTTTATCCAATACTTATCCCCCACACCAACCCCCAGCCTGAGTTCAGTGTCATTCCTTTCTGTACTATGTTCTCAGTTACCACTGTATATTGAAAAGTGTCTGTGTCTAGCTTCCCTTCCCCACCCCCCACCGTTAGATTCTAACCTTTCCAAGGGCAGGGGCCAGGCTTCTTTCATCTTTAGGCTCCTAGTGCCTGGCAAAGTGCCTGGCATGGCACGTGGGACCTAAATGGGCTTTCCTGGTGGCTCAGTGGTAAAGAATCTGCCTTCAGCGCAGACGACACAAGTTTGATCCCTGGGTCAGGAAGATTCCCTGGAGAAGGAAATGGCAACCCACTCCAGTATTCTTGCCTGAGAAATCCCATGGACAGAGAAGCCTGGCAGACTGCAGTCTCCATGGGTTTGCAAAAGTCAGACATGACTTAGTAACTAAACAACAACCCCCAGGCCTTAAATAAATTCTGAGCAGTAAATAATGGAATTGAACTAGATGATTGCTATTAATAAGATATTGCATTATGGTAAATAATTGTCTCTTTCTCTTTCACTTACTTGGGGCACCTAGCGTCTAATAAGTACTCCATATACAGTTATTATTTGCTTTGGAAAATAAACTACCTTGTAGAGAGAACATGAGTTAGACAGTGAGCTTCTGGTTCTGATGTTGCCGCATGGCAGCTGGGGACCTTGTAAAAGTCCCTGGTGCCCTTGGAAACTCAGTATTCTAATCTGCTAAAAGGGTATAAGAATTGTTACTATCTTAGTTTAGTTCTCCTACAAGTTGGCTCTCTGGACAGGGGCTTGGGTTATGTAGTTTATTTGGGAGTTGGTCTTAGGCTTCCCTAGTGGCTCAGTGGTAAAGGATCCACCTGCCAATGCAGGAGACATAAGAGGTGTGGGTTCGATGCCTGGGTTGGGAAGATCCCCTGGAGCAGGGAATGGCTACCCACCCCTCCAGTATTCTTGCCTGGAGAGTCCCATGAACAGAAGAGCCTGGCAGGCTACAGTCTACGGGGTTAGAAAGAGTCGTACATGACTGAAGTGATTTAGCGCACACTTGGGAAGCACAGATGAGGGAGTAGGGCAAGAGTGGCAGGGAAGAGAAGTGAGTTAATAATATATGCGTTAATGATGGGTCGCTCAGTGGACAAGGTGGGCCCAATCCCACTGGAGACATTTCAAGAAACCATGTAGGATGTACTTCAGAGCTGTCTCAAGAGACGGTCTGGAAGCTGGGGGTATTGCTCTACTGTCCTCATTCCCCAGGGGTTGAAGATTGTTTCTGGGGCGTTAGCTTCCTTCCAGTTGTGCAGCCAAGCAGACTTCGCTAGATGCTGAGAAACCAACGGGCAGGAGAGCAGTGAGATGCAGGGACTTGAGATGGGAAGCTGTCAGTGTGCCGGAAACCCCCACATACCTGAGATACAGTTGTGTCAGAGGTGGACCGAGGAGAAGCAGGAAGGAACACAAACAGCCTCTGTCCCCCAGCTCCTAATGTCCTGAGATTATAGGCCACATTCTTAGAAGGGAAGATGCTTTGTCAATTTAGCACCCTGTATTAGAGGTCAGGTATTTTAAATGGACTATTTCTTTATATTTCAACATCCCCTTCAAAACTTCCCTTTGCCCCTTCCTGATACCCCTTTCCTCTGCGATCCTCCCCCTGCTAGACTGCTGTCATTAAATTAGCCTAATCAAGCCCAGCTTGTTGGCTCCTGAAGGGTCCTTGAGGAATCCAGCTGAGTGCTGGTGGCACTCATTATTTCTCCAGGAGAATCCGAGCCCTCCCATAATGAGCACTCACTCGGAGTTCTTTGCTCTTCTGTCAAAGAGCCAGCTCCTCGTTTCCCCATTATCCACACAGGTGAGCCCAGACCCTGTGCAGGCACCCAGGAGGGGTGGTTTTTTCCTCCACAGGGACAGCACAACTGCAGAGCCGCTCCTTTTGCAGACCTTCCCTACCCAGCTCTAGAAATCTAGAAAGATCCTCATTATGTGGCTTCCCCCAGCATGTCAGCTCCATGGCGGGACACTCAGATTCAGCCATACAATGAGATGGCTATGTAGCTTGTTCAAGGGATTCTTTGCATCACTGAGGTGTTTTCCCTTGCACAATCAGTTTTAGGTTTTTAGGCTAGAATTAAATATTCTGTAAACAGAGATGCTGAGACAATGAGCTGACCTACTTGATAGGACTTTTGAGGTAATCATGATGATTTGATCTTTTTTGACAAAGAAAGGTTCTAAATATTCATATGCTTTGATCCAATAACTGTATTTCTTGGCATGCATTGTAAGAGAATAGTCCAATAGCAAGAGCTTTACACACAGAGACATTTGTCATAAAATTATTTGTTAAGTATAATGATGGCCAACAGTAGAGCAGTGGTTAAATGTTATGAAAAGTTTCTAATAGCATTTAAAAAATCATGCTCTCATAATGTTCAGAAAAATATAGATTCTAGTATTGCATGTGCAGCTCAATCATCCCAATGAAAACAAATCAAATAAAAATGATGCCTAGAAAAAAGGTAAGAATCTTACATCAAAATGTTAATGGTGGTTGTCTAAGGTTCTATGATGATAGGATACCTTTTCTTCTCCTGACTTCCCTATATTGTAACATTAAACAGGCATTTCAGTTCAAAGAACACTAACTTTTCAAAGTTACTTAAAAATATTTGTGTGCAAAGTTGAGTACAATTGCATAAACATATGCATGGAGGAGATTGTTAGATAGCATCCTGACTCAATGGATATGAGTTTGAGCAAAGTCTGGGAGATAGTAAAGGACAGGGAAGGCTGGTGTGTTGCAGTCCATGGGATCACAAAATGTTGGACACGACTTAATGACTGAACAACAAGAATGCATGTGAAAAAAAGACTGGAAGGGAATACAGAGATGATTATTGTGTGATTAAAAAAGCAGTGACCCCCCCCCCCCATGTTGTCTGCACATCAGAGCCCCCTGGGAGTCAGTGGAAAACACAGGATCCCAGATTTCATCCTCAGAGATGCAGTAAGTCAGATGGAGTCCTGGGGTCTCTCATTTTGATCTTTTTCCAGTGATTCTAAGAGTTTATCCATAGAGCAACATTGGGCAGCTACTGTCATTTGTGAATGTGGAGATCTTTTTTCTATATTCTAAGTGTTTTGTACTATTGCCAAATTATTTTTACAATTAGAAAACACAAAAGCACATCTGAGTCTAAGTGTTGAGCAATATGAAAGTGGCTTCCTTCCAGTTTTGTAATCTGCTCTTGTCTTTGAGCATGAAGAGTTTCCCTCCCTCCTTCAGAAGGATTATTTTAGTGTTGCATATTATTCTACCTAGTGTGTATACTATAACTCATTAGCCAGTCTTCTGCTCCGGAAGAAGTGTCACAGGAGGAATGACTGAAGAAATTAGAAATTTTCATTTTAAGAGCAAAGATATCTAAAAATAGAGCAAGTCTTGGGGAGCAAATTTGTTTCCCATGGTCCCAGCAGGTGAAACCTTGACCAGTGAGTGCAAATTACCATTAGGCGAATGATGGTATTCAAAGCTACACTTGGCACGTGCTTGGCTAAGATGTCTCAAACGGGGCCATGAGGACCAGGTAATTAAGATTATTCCTGACAGCTCTAGGAGCCTCCCAGCCCTAAGATGTACTGGAATCATAGTTTCATTTTTTCCCCTTACTTATCCAGAATACACTGCTACTCACCCTGGGCAAGCCTATTTGCAAGGCTAATATAATCAAAATTTTACTAAACTGATTGTGGTTTATTCCAAACAGTGCCTAATTCAAAGCAACTGCTTGTCCCCAGCTGAGTTGGGCCCTATTGTCTCTGGATATAAATAAATAAATAAACAAGCCCAATATATGAAAATCCAAACATAAGCAAATAAATTACGGGGATAATTATTTGCAGAACAAAAAGATTCCCCACAGGGCTCCTTTAAATTATGGGTTCTCCTACGGCTCCCCTACGGCGTAATTAAATTAACCAAAATATTGTTAACACCCAACCCTCCAGAGTCTCTCAGACCTTTCCTCATTCTCTTTCCTTCTACACCAAATCTCTTGATCTCTACCTGAAGGCCCAGTCCTGCCCAGGGATTTGAGTACCAACCAGCTTTCATGAATGAGTTCATCTACATTCTATGCATAGGTATCATGTCACCTTGCTCTGGCTTGGACTGTGGGGTTTCAGTCATGATGGGTTTCTGCATTAGCCTCTGGAGAGCCTGAGTCCTTGTTCTGCTAATCTTTTTGGATCAGGCCTAATTTTGTTCTTACCTGTTCTGCTCTTCTCCATAAACTATGTTAGCCAGGGTTAGACAATAACTCAATATGATGAACTGGTTAAAAAGTGTTGGGCAAGCCAAAAAGCCAAATGGGGCCAAGTGAGGCAACCCAGAGATTAGCAACAGCAGGAAATAGTTATTAATCTTGGGCTGAAAAAAGGAGGAGGAGGTGCAGTTCTCGGAGCCCAAAGCAGGGACTCTCCAGCGGGAAGTGGAGCCCAGGATGGGTGGAGGCTGCCTGCAGGGAGGTGGGACCACAGGGGGTGAAGACGTCGAGTGAGAGCTATAGAGTCCTCTTCCCAGGGCCGCCTCTTCCTGTCTCTAGCCTGTGCTTCTTATTGGATAAATTCAGCTGAGAGCCAGTTAGCAAGAAATCCTTGTAAATATAATTTATAGGATTCTTCCTCACTAATAACAACAGAACAAGGTGAAGGTGGGGAACGGAAACAGGCAACATTCCTGGAACAATAATTAAGAAACTGGAACTGGTCAGATGAGAGTTCTAAATCAGAATGAGGTGACACCAAAGCCCTCCAGGGTAAGGATAGAAACAGTAATTTTTTTTTTTTTTAATGTTATAAAAATAGGGACTTCCCTGGCGGTCCAGTAGTTAAGACTTCATGCTTCCTCTGCAGGGGGTGTAGGTTCAATCCCTGGTTGGGGAACTAAGATCCCACATGTCGAACAGTGTGGCCAAAACAAACAAACAAAAACAAACCCCAAACCCCCACAAAAGTAGAAAAATAACAATAATTAATGTTTACTTTTTATTTTTCTGTAGTCACTTTATATTCTAAGCACTTTATGTATACACATTTAATAGCACTATGAAGTACTTTCTACTATCATTATCTCACTTTACAGATGAGCGTGTGAAGACTCGGAAACATTGAGCAGTTTTCTCTGGGCTACGCAGCTAGCAAATGGCTGAGTCCAGACTTGAACTCAGGCAGCTTGGCTTAAGAGCCCGTTGCTTTGCCCTGTGACCCCACCTAAGTCCAAAGTCTGACACACTCACCCAATAGTTGTTTGACTGCAAAATTTTTAGCAGTTTCTCTAATCGCCAACTTCTTTATTTTAGAAAAACCGGTAATATTACCTGTTTCACTTAGCTGTTGTGAAGATTAAATGACATAATGCATATCGACTATTGAGCACATAGATAGCATTAAAAATTTGGGATTTCTACCTTAGATTGATTCCCCCCACTGGAAAGGAAAAGTACATGAGTGGTTTTCTAGGTTAGACCTAGTTCAGGTTCCCCCTGTTTTTCCTCCACTTTCCTCTAGCTCATCTTGCCTCTCTCTCTCTCTCTCTCCAAGGCTCTAATTCCTGGGTAGGGCCTCATTAGGGCTCATAACCAGAGTCTGTCTTTGGCACATTGTGACCACTGTCTTCCTTAGTGTAGAGAGCATTCTTGAGAAAACAGATTTTCTTGGACTAATGAGAATGTATTAGTCTCTTGTTTATTGCCATGTCTTAGTGCAGTGTTTATAATGAGGAAGGATGAATTTTCTGACGCTGTCGATGCCATCTGTACTCATCAAAGACCTATGTATACACCAATGTCCAAACTGTCCTTTAGTGTCCCTGATGGCAAATTCCCTGATGCCCCAGCCCCTCATTTCCCCATCCTGAAGCTACAGTGTCCTGAACTTAAAACGAGGAGACCAGGTACTTCCTTGCCCAACTCAAAGATAGTGGTGAGGATTAAATGAGATCACAGGAAATCTTAGAAGGCAAAATAATAATAAGAAGAGCTAATATCTCCTTAGTGCTTGCTGTGCCAGGCATATACACTGAATTATTACCACGACCCTGTTGAGTCAATGCTATGGTTAGCATCATTACAGATAAGAAAACTGGGGCACAGTAAGATTAATTATTTTGCCTAAGGTTAGAGAGCTAATTTGAACCCAAGGTAGACTGGGTCCAGAGTGAACAGATGTAGTAATTCCTCTGAGCCTCGGTCTCCTTGTGTTCGGCTGTTTCCATTCTAAACTTTGATGTCGGCAGGCAGTTTAGATCCCAATAGTCTATAGAGGAGAGGCATACAAATACCCCTACAATAACCCAAAAGCCCTCTTCTCAGAGGTTGAGATACACTTGGCTCAGACTCACCAGTCTTATAGCTCGTGTGAATCTAGAGCCTTCCGCAGAACTTCTGGAACTCCTGGCTTCATTTATTTCATGCTTCTCTCTCTGCCTGTGCTTTTCTGTTAGTCTTGAAGCTGACATATGCCAGCAAGAGCGCATAACTCCACACTTTGCAGGCTTCCATAGGCGATCGAGTATTTCTTAGCACATCATAGTTGTAGTTTTCCTGAATATTTTTGAGTTGTAATGTGGAGTCACGTGGTGGGTGAGACCTTTAATCCATGGCCACCAGGTGCCCATTACCATACCTTTATGCAGAGGCTCCCCACCCCACCAGTCTCTGGACCAATTAGAAAAGGATCCCTCTAGGTAGACAAAGGAAGAAAATCTGCCCCGTCTTTGCTGACTCAGGGTGACACCGAGACCCCAGGTTGGCAAGCAGAGTACGAATGTGCCAGATTTTAGCCCCCACTCTGCCCTCGAATGCCCCCCACCTCTTTATGCAGGCATGATGTACAGAACTGTATGTATTAGCTCTGCTTCTGCCATCTCAATGACCCCAGGCCAACTTCCTTGCTTCCTCTCCTGGCCAGTCTCTAAAAGTGGCAGCACCTCCCTAAAACTTAATTTCAACAACAAAGCTTCTCCATCATGCTCAGGCCTTGAAAAACATATTCCAGAACCTCCTCTTCCTTCTGAGCAGGTCTTCCCCGACCCATTTCTCCATATTACCATGTTCTTGAGCCAATGGCCTCATTCCCCTCTCCCCTGAAGAGGGCTGCTTGCTTTTCCCCCGGAAGCACAGGGCTGAACAGTCTCTGGTTATGTGGCAGACGAAGGTGGTCCCAGCAAGCCCAGTACATCACAATCAGTCTTTGGTAGACAAGAAGACAAATGTGCCGTTCCTAGAAATTCTAAGCAGTGGTGTTTAATCCTCCTGCAGTAATTATGCTCATCCATCTCTCTCTCTGCCCCCTGAGAAGTCTCAGCAAGGTGTGTCACATGCCATGCGCAGTGTTTTTTAAGGTGCATGAGCTTGGGCATCACCGTGTGAAGATTATACATTAAAGGCAATTAAACCAGTGACCTCCCAAGGTTTTGACTGTGCACCCCTTTGGTAAGGTATTTGGGGGCAAGTACCCCATAAATGCATATTTATTTGTATATTCATTATATACCTGTATGTTTATACTTACATTTATGTCATAAACATATGAAAATAAAAATGAGTATATTAAAATAAATATGAGTGGAAGTTCCAATATGCTCCTCCCACACCCTGGTCAGTCATCTGGCACACCTGCTGGGAGGCGCACAACCTACTCAGGTAACACTGACAGAGCTGTGTCACCTCCGGGCTTGGGGCCCTGGGAATCAGTCAGCCCTGTGTCCTAAGTCTCGCTTCCCCAGTTCATTGCCGGGAGATTTTGGACACATGATTGAACTTTAGTTTGCTTGTCTGTAAAATGAGGTTTGATAGTTTGAGCCAGATCTTGCCCTGGGTGCTACGGATTTAGAAGTTGGGTACAGGCCCATTTGTTAGGAGTTCAATTCAGACAATTTCCTGTCTGTGACAACTAACTTCAGATAACTTGGGAATCTGGTTGAGGGTGCTGACTCCTGAGCCTCGCTCAAAACATAAAATCAAAATCGTCTGGGATGGGGATTTCCCTGGTGGTACAGTGGTGAAGAATCTGCCTTGCAATGTAGGGGGATGCAGGTTTAACCCTTGGTAGGGGAACTAGGATCCCACATGCCAGGAAGCAACAGAGCCTGTACATTACAGAGCCTGTGCATCACAACTAGAGAGAAACCCGCATGTCGCAAGGAAGAGCCCACACGCCACAACTAAGACCTGATGCAGCCAGATAAAAAATAAAATCTTTGAGATGAAACCAGGGAGTCTACATTTTACACACTCCCTAGTGATCTTTATGTACATAAAAGTAAAAGAGGTAATCAGAGAAGTCAATAGATGTAGTGACATGGTGTCATGGAATGTGAAGTCATAAGAAGGGCTACCAAGAAGGATCAACTCTGAAGGCTTTGGGAGCCTAGAGGAGGGATACCTATTTCAGGCTGGACAGTTTTCTGGAAAAAGTGATGCAAGGCATTGCTCTTGTCTTTTCCAGGCCTGTCTCACTCAGGGTCAGGCTTTGGCTTGGGCCGCACCCCCCATGTAAGCATTTATTCGGCTCAGCCCTCTCATTCTGAGTCTTCACTCTTTCCAGCTTCCCTTAGCATTCCTGGCATGTGCAGTGACAGGTGTTACCTGGACTTGCAGAATGCCTGTCCTACTAGCTGTGGCGGCTTGGAAAGGTGCTGAAGAGTATAGGTCATGTCCATTATTGTTCTGCTGAAAACCTTGGGCTACCCTAAAGAGTTTAGTGTTGGTAGTTTATTTATATCCTACCTCATTCCAAAACAGGACTTGAAGTAGTTATAAATAATACAAGTCTTCAGTAGTTATAAATAATACAAAAGATGGTAAATGAGCAAAGATGGACAAATAAACGATCTTTGTAGGAAAATAGGAAGAGGACAGTGGTGGAATCAGTAAGCAAACTTTTTAACATATGATCTGACACAGCTGTTACATGTGTCCACAAATCTGGCTTTGCCTTTCTTAGTTGTCAGCACAAACAGGGAAGCAAATATTAGTTTGAGAATACTCATGCCATTTGAGCATCCACTTGAATAAGTAGAACTGGTTACCAAGAAGAAGCATAACTTTACTTAGAGCTGCCATGAAGATGTAAAATGTCTAGTGTATGATGGAGGGAATGATAGATAGCCTTAACACCTTTGCAGTAATAAGTAATCCATATATTTCTTTAAGAGTCTTTCAAAGTGTAATATTTATTTAATAAAAATATGTTACCTGAAGGCTCTTTGAGGATCATCTGTTCTACATGACAAGAGAGATGTCAGGCTCCCAATCTTCCACTATAGTAACATTCTTTGTCAGTTCTGATCTCTCCCCCAAAAAGCACTATCCAACTACATGTGGAAGTCTCCAAATAGTCTGGCACCAGGTCAACCTGAAAACTTTGTTTAATCTGCTGTTATTTCCTCAAGTGTCTTTTCTTTAGGAAGTCATTGAAATCACACCATCCTTCCAAGATTCACTTCAAGTCCCACTTTCTCAGGAAGCCTCCTCTGCTCCAAGTTAGGTCTACACTCTTCCCTACCATGCTTCTATATTACTCTGCTGAATTTCCATTTTAACATTTATTATAATCCACCTGGAGCCAAAGTATAAATAGGCATATCCATTAAATATGCCTGTTCCATTCTCTTTATTCTCTATGTCTCCTGAACCTGAAGAGAAGTAGAGCAAAGGCCTTTTGGAACCAGATTCTGCAAGCAATTACAAGAGACCTCCATTCTTAACTTTTTCTGACAGTAAAGAAGCTGCCTGTCAATGCAGGAGACACAGGAGACATGAGTTTGATCCCTGGGTTGGGAAGATCCCCTGGAGGAGGAAATGGCAACCCACTCCAGTATTCTTGCCAGGAAAAATCCCCTGGACAGAGGAGCCTGGCAGGCTACAGTCTGTGGGGTCACAAAGACTCAGATACAACTGAGTGACTAACACACTGACATGAGATGAGAAAGACATAGATATTATCCACGAGCCACTGTAACAGCCCACTAACCATGGGCTCTTCAAGGGCAGGGGGTGTTTGTACTCATTATCACAACTTTAGACCCTGATGTTGATTTAAACTTGAAGCAGCCTACCCAATAACACAAAGTAACAAGTCATTTAAAACACTCATCTTAACATCCAGTTCCTCTACTAAATCATGTATATTGTCTCTTAATTCTCACAACTCTGAGATAGTTATTATTAGTTCTAGTCTACAGATAAGCTCAAATACTCACCTTTTAAAAAATTCTATTAAATTTTAATTTCCTCAAATGAAAACTGGTCAGATACTACTTACCTTGCAAAGTTGTTAAGAATAACAAGAAAATGGCAAATATAAAATGTCTTATCACAGTACTTGTCCTAGAGAATTATGTGTTTTACTCTCCAGGAACTAACCTTTTATTGAATTCATACTATTTGTCAAACACTGCCCAAAGTACTCTAAATATTGGGTTGGCCAAAAAAGTTTAATTTTCTTTACTGAACAACCCTATGTGACGGGTAGTAACTATTATCTCCATTTGAGAGATGAAACAGAGATTAATAACTTGCCCAAGGTAATCACAGATAAATGGAGGTGAATTGGGATTGGAACCCAGATAATGAAGGCTAATTGAGTTTTTGAACATTCAAGAGTTTTACCTCTTATTAAAGCTATAATCCAATGTAATAAGTGTTACCATAAAGATATGTTCCCATTATTTCATTCTTTTTTATGATTGAGTAGTATTCCATTGTATGTATATGTGTGTGTGTGTGTGTGTGTGTGTGTATAGATATATGTGTGTTTGCCACATACTCTTTATCCATTCATCTACCAATGGACACTTAGGTTGCTTCCATGTCTTGGCTACTTTAAATAGTGTTGTTATAAACATTGGGGTGCATGTATCTTTTCACATTAGAGTTTTCTTGATATATAGGCCCAGGAGTGGGATTCTTGGATCATGTGGTAACTCTCTTTTGAGTTTTTTAAGGAACTTCGCAAGGAGTTATATTAATAACCTATAATGGACAAGAATCTGAAAAAGAATATATATACATATATAATAAGTTATATATATCTATATATATATAACTGAATGCATCTATATATATATAACTTGAATACATAGCTGAATTCAATTTTATGTATATCTATATATATAGATATAACTGAATCACTTTTCTGTACACCAGAAAGTCACATAACATTATAAATCAACTATACTTCAATTTTTAAAAATTAAAAAATATTTTAATAAAAAACAATGCATACTAGAGAAATGAGCTAGAAGGAAAGTCTTCCTGTAAGAGATAAGGTCCGAGGACAATCTTGAGGTCTGAGTAGGTGCTAACCTAGCAGGCAGTGGGGAACAGTACATCATGAAAGGAACAGCACATACCAAAGTACAGAGGCAGGAGACGGTGTAGGCAGGAGAGGCTCTAGACATGCTCTAGACATGAGCCTCTAGACATGCCACTGGAGCTTTCAGCTGTTAATATTTTCAGTGTTGACACTTCACTTAGTTCTCCTGTTTTCTGCTACATTCCTGGTTTCTTATATTCTTGGAACCTTCATGGATTGTGCTTTGCCCATCAGCTATTCTTGACCCCCTCTTCACTACCTCTGTAGCAGCTTACCTTCACAAGACAATACGTGCCATTTCGATGTTTCTGTGCAAAGCCTCTGCTGGCTGGTCATATTACCAGGTCCTTCAGGCAAGACTGTTTCTAACTATCGCTCTCTGGCTGAGTGTCCGCCAAAAGGCTGTTAGCACTGTGGACACATTGCAAGGACTTGTTGACTGTCTTACTTCTTTGGATGTGCACATTCCTATCTATAGCTTTTCTGCTCCTTGCATCCCATTGTGTTTGTCTTAGTTATTCAACACTAGAACAGCCTAGACATGGTGCAGGGTCTATAGCAATAAGTAAAATAAATAAGAATCTCTGGGTTTTTTTTTTTTAAGTTGTTGTTCTTTCCCTAGTTTTATTGAGAAATAATTAACTCTACTCTCCTTTTAGAGAGAAAGGTATGCCAACAAATGAACAAAAAGGAAAATATTAATATGATGTAAGTCATATTATGGAGAAAACAAAGGCAACCCACTCCAGTACTCTTGCCTGGAAAATCCCATGGACCAGGGAATCTGGTGGGCTGGGGTAACAAAGAGTCAGACACGACCGAGAGACTTCACTTCACTCACTTCATACTTCATCACTGGAGAAGGAAATGGCAACCCACTCCAGTATTCTTGCCTGGAGAATCACGTGGACAGAGGAGCCTGGCGGGCCATGGTCCATGGGGTCGCAGAGAGTCGGACACGACTGAAGTGACTGAGCATGCATGCATGCAGGTCATGTTGAGAATACATAGCTTGAGGATATAGAGAATGAGGAGAGTGGAGATGGACAGGAATAGCCTCTCTGAAAGACTTTAATCAATGACTCCAAAAGCGACTGTGGTCTCTCTAGTTCTAGAGTTGACAGGGGGTTAAAAACATGCTTTCCCTACCTGCTTTCCCAAACTCCTCCCCACCAACACACACACATTGCCACCCCATGAAAGAAGAAAATCTGGAAATAAATTTTGCCATGACTGTTCTTGTGGTTGAAGTCAATTATTTGATTTCTCCATGCCTGTGTGAGAAGTTGCATCAGAGACACAAAAGGCAAGTAAAACTCATTAGCTCAACACATTTCTTCTGAGTGACTGCTGTGTGCCAGAGACACTGTTAGCATGGGAGTTCAGTGAATAAGTAAGTCATTGCCCTCAAGTGGCTTGCAGGGCTTCGCTGGTGGCTCAGATGGCAAAGAATTTGCCTGCAATGCAGGAGACCCGGGTTTGATCCCTGGGTCAGGAAGATCTCCTGGAGAAGTGAATGGCTATCCACTCCAGTATTCTTGCCTGGAGAATTCCATAGAGAAGCCTGGTGGGCTACTGAGTGACTAACACTTACTTACTTGCCCTCAAGTGGCTCACAGTCTTTTAGGGTAAAAGGCAAGAGGTAATGGAAGATTATAATGCCAAATCCCAGTTTTTTATAAGAGGCATCTAAACCAGCAACAGATGATCGGGCTGAGGGGAGCTTTCCAAAGAACTTGATCTTTGAGCATACAATGAGGGTCATAAAGTGCTTTGATGATGAGTAGAAGATCTAATTTGAGTCATCGCTTTCCCTTAAGACTTATCATCATATACGACACACACACACACACGTCTACACCTAGCATGCCAGCTTTTGTTTTGGTTGTACACTCTATATAGAATTTTCTTTCTATTTGTAACTACCAAGTCCTGTCCATTACAGCTACTCTTATGCTTCTCCAGAAGTCATACCCTCTCTGCCCTGATTGCAGTTAATTAACGTCTCTCCTCTAAGCTCTAGTCATTCTTTTCATGGTTATGGCATGCTCTTTCTAGAACCAAATTCATATTTTCTGTGATTTCTTTACTAGATGGTAAGCACTTCAAAGATGGACATGTGTTTCCTTCACCTCTGTATCCTAATTCCATGCATGGTACCCAACACACAGGAAATGTTTAACAAGTATTTTTTTAGCTCAAATTTAATTGAGTTAAATGTAACTAAAGCATGTGGGGGTTGAACCAAAATTTCCCTTCATCCACTTGCCACTTTAGATGCTATGAATGGATATTTTAAGGATTAGTTTTTGTAGAATTTATATAGATGAGTAATTTTTCCAGAAGTTCAAATTGCATCAGGCAGATGGGGAGTTCTGTCATAATCAAAGATGGTCAAGTCCTATCTGATGAAATTCCCTCTCATTTCTTTAGTATGATGTCATTTATCTATCGCTAGGACTTGGGAAAATTAGGAGGCTGTCAACTGCTTGAGTCTACAGGGTTTAGACTAGTTCCTAGCATCTGGCGAGATAGAAAACATTAAGGAATCAGTCATGAGTGATAAAGAGAAAGAAGGAAGGCTGGACTATATGGGAAATAAATAATCAGTTACAAAGGTTTCAGGGACCTATGGGCATGGGATCCACTGTTACCAAGATACACTGTCAGGGCTCAGACAACCATGAGCTCAAAGAGGGCTCTCTGGCTGAGGGCCAGTCCTGCCCCAAGGAGCCTTCTGAGAAGATATTACTAAATATCCATTTATTACTTCACACTAGGGCATACCTGAGATGTTTTATCTTGGGCCTTTCTTAGACTGACTGCTTTGGAGGGAAATGAGGCAGTTCAACAACAACAACAAAATAGTATTTATTATAGCGTCTACCTATTAGCCTATCTGATGCCTCCAAACAACTCTCCTTGGTATCAGACTCAAGCTGTGGGTGCTCTCCTCCATTTGGAGGGCTGAGCCATGCAGCCAGCTGTTGGGCCATCTAAAGGTTACCTGCCAGCACCAGGCTCTCCTGTGGTTTTCCAGAGTGAATGTGGGGGCCGGTGGGGGTATTATGTGAATTAGCCTCTTCATCACTTTGCAGGCTTTATTTACACTCTGCTGGATTATTTTCTCCTCTTATGACCGCCACCATCTCCCGTGGGGCTTCCTGAGGCTGCTTTAGTAAGTTATATTTTTTATTCTGACTTTCCTTGGCTTGTCTGGGGATTTGCAGAAACAAAAAACAAGCAGAAACAAAATGCACAAACTCAGGAATGTAGGGGTAGCTGAAAGCAGGAGCAGGAAAGCTGGTGTCCACAATGAAGGTTTTGGACTCAGGCATTCCAGGTTACTCTGGTCACCAGTTGGTGTCCTGATGGTATCTGTGTAGTTTAGCTTGACTCAAGCCATGATTTCTGCCTAAATACCAGGGTAATGACTTCTTTCTTTGTCTACTAAGGGGTTTTTCAGTACATCCTGTTCACTACTCCTTTACTCATTCAAGGAGCATTTCCTGAGAGGCAGCAGTGGACTGGAACTTTGACTTTGAGTCTACACTTTACCATTAGCTCATGTCCAATCTTGGGCAGGACACTACCTCTCTGGGCTTCTATTTCACCAATCTCAAGAGTAAATTTTAGAATGTGATCTCAGTGAAGGCAGAAAACATGCCTGCTTGTTTATTTTTACATCTCTAGTGGTAGGCACAGACACATATTTGGTACTCAGAAATTTTGTTGCATAAACAGATTACAGAGTGCATTAGTTTAGACGGCACACATGTTTAGTCACTCAGCCGTGTCCAACTCTTTGCGACCCCATGAACTGTAGCCTGCCAGGCTCCTCTGTCCATGGGGATTCTCCAGGCAAGAATACTGGAGTGGGTTACCATGCCCTTTTCCAAGTTTAGACTATATGATCTCTAATATTCTAACATGATCTATCAATCTTTTCATGTCTACACTTGAGAATTTCTTCTACCTCTTGACCCCATTAACTACTAAACTGTGAAGTTTTTAGAATCTGTGCAGAGAGCATCTATAATGGGTGGTACTTCAACTCCCTAACTCTGAGAAAGTACCTTTTCTCTGAATTTCCACAGCACCCACACTAACCTCTATCCAAACACTTATACCATCTTATCCTCTTGTCTTTTTACCTGTGCTTGCCCATCACTAGTTATAAACACCATGAGGACAGATTCTTCTTTAGTTTTGTATTCTCAGTGCTCAGGACAGTCCCTCTGTGCTAAGTGGAATTAATGATCATAACTTTTTAAACCCTCATTGTCAGACCTTATAGGCTCTAATACAATTTTTAAAGTTTTGAGTCAACATTCACTATTGTATATATCATGTCTCTTTATGGCTTCTCTGTGCACTTGTCCATCTTTTCTTCTCATCATTATGAAAGTGAAAGTGTTAGTCACTCAGTCATGTCCAACTCTTTGTGACCCAATGGACTGTAGCTTGCCAGGTTCCTCTGTCTGTGGGACTCTCCAGGCAAGAACACTGGAGTGGGTTGCCATGTCCTCCTCCAGGGGGTCTTCCGGACCCAGGGATCAAACCCATGTCTCCTGCACTGCAGGCAGATTCTTTACCATCTGGGCCACCAGAACATGGGCTCTAGATTTAGATTTCCTGGCTTGGACTCTTGTCTCTGCATTTCCTAGCTATGTGACCCTGGGAAGTTAATAATTTCTCTATGTCCCAGGTTCTCCTTATGCAAACTGAAATAATAAAAATCCTTATCTCATACAATCATTATGAAAATTAGAGGAGGACACAAAAAAGCAGTTGCCATATATAGTAAACACACAATATATATTAGTTAATATTATTGCTATTGTTGCTATTGATCACATATTAAACAGCATTATAGGTGATGTGAACAAGAAAGAAAACTATCCTGTTTTTATGGAGCTTAAATTACAGTGAATCGATTCTTTCTGATTTATCTATGAGATAGTTCTTTAAATTTTAGCACCCTTATGTACACTTTAGTATAAATCAGATAGTGGATCTTTTCTGGAGAGGAACTTTTGATTGTGGTAGGGAAACACATGAGGCCATAGAGCACCTGTCTTGAGGGTAGGAAAGAGAAAAAGAAGAAGAATGTGTGTGATTCAGGAAATAAACCACCAGTTACATAATTTTACTGTGCCTCCCCCTGTCTTCAGGCCATGGTCAGTAAGTTTAATTTATTGGATTTTGTGAGCAGTCACAAGGCATGTCCCATCAATTTTTTGTTCTCAATGGCTGCAGAGTGACTCAGACTATTAGCCTTGTATGATTACAGCATCTGTATTATGATGTCGAGGACATGTTGCTGCTACAATTTATTCCCTTTATTTAGTTCACTTTGTCTCACTCAGCATATCACTCAGTGGCTGTTGGAGAAAACACTTGGTGATGGACAATTTCTCTCTCTCTCCCCTCTCCTGATATTCCTTCTTCTTGCCCTTCTGTCTTTGTTGATGTCTTGTTTGAACAAAGATTTGTGGCTCTCCTGGTTTCCTCTACATTGGCTGACCCTCAGGTCTGCCGCTCTCAGCATTGCGGCACCTCTCCATGGTGCTGAAAGCAAGCACGTGGTTCTGACTCTGCAGCAGTAGCTAAGGGAGCCTGTAGTATCATAACATGCAGCAGTAGGCAGTGGCCTGAGAAAGTACGCTGTCTCATCCTTGTTATTTCAACAAAAGGGGACAAGAGACAAAGAAATGAAGAATGATTTCCCAAAAATGGTATATGTCTCATATGAGATCAGAATACTGCTTTTCTGAAGACATATTTAGAGCTTCAGAGATAAGCTGAGAAAATTCCTCAGTCTCCTTAGCCCTTATTGTTCTCATCTCTAAAATAGGGGAATACTAAAAATCCGAACAAGTACTATGACATATAGATTAGGTAATGTGATACTAATTCCTTAGCACACTGCCTGCTTATCTATACTTATTTCCTGCTGCTTCCTGCCTGACATGTTTCGCTTGAGTAATACGAAGTGATTTATGGTCTCCCTTTCCCTCCCCATGCTGCTTTATGCCTTACTCACACTGTTCCTTCTGCCTATGGTGCCCTTACAAGTTCTTCTAGGCTGTTACGACACCTACATTTTTCTCACAATTTGTATATTCGCTAACATCTCCCTCAGAAAGCCTCCTCTGTTCTTCCGTGCTCCTCCCCTGATGTGAGCTAGCTGTCCCTCCTAGGGGCTCATATGTTACTCTCTGTGTATCATTTTACATATCTCCCTATCAAGACACCAACTACGTGATCATGAAATTGTGGTGTCCTTGACTTACTAGATTATAAGCTCTTTGAGAGGAGGGCCACGTGTCATTGTCTCTAGCACAATACATATTACCAGGTGGGTTCCCAGTGTTTGTTGGTTTGAACTGAATATGATAGGGACTTAAATCATGCAGGTTTCTCTCTCATTCCCAGTCCAGTGCTCTCTTCTCATATTGTGCTGTATCTAGCTAAGCTGGAAAGTTTTTGCATTGGCTACCACTGTGAATACCTTCATTTGCTAATGCTACATACTCATAGGGATTACTCAGTTTGCTGTGGGTCATCCTTGAGTATGCTGGAATCATATCAAGATAGTTTGTCTTATTGTCTTTGGCATCAGTTCTCTCCAAACCAGAGAATTCACATAAGCCATGAATTAGATCCAGAGGGGAGAGGGCACCTGCCCCTGTGAATTAGCTACAAAATTATCATGGTCTGGCTTCCAAGAATCCTTAGCAAAATTCTAAATCATCACAAGACTTCTACTTAATATCTATTGGCAAGAACAGCTGCTCTTATTTTAGGAAAATTAATTGCTTTTCAAATTGTTCTGGAAGTCTAAGTCCATTTTGATAATTCAGTAGGAATTAACATTCACTTTTAATTTGAAGTCCATGAAAGCCCAGACTCTAATGAATTTTCTTGGACTTTGAAGTCATGTGTCATCTGACTCTCAGTGACATCACTGGAGATCACATGGTTATTATGAAAATGATTAGAATCTAAAACATAAAATGCATGCGTACTAAGTCGCTTTAGTCATGTCTGACTCTTCAATGCTATGGAATGTAGCCCACCAGGCTACTTTGTACATGGGATTCTCTAGGCACTTTGAATACTGGAGTGGGTTGCCATGCTGTCCTCCAGGGGATTTTCCCCGCCCAGGCTTTGAACCCGAGTCTCTATGTCTGCTGCATTGGCAGGTAGGTTCTTTACCACTAGTGCCACCTGGGAAACCCCTAAAACATGACACTGAAATTCTATTTCTGCTCTGATAATTTACTATGTTGATGATCTTGAGCAGGGTATTTCAGAGTTTTTAGCCTCTGTTGAATCATTTATAAAATGGCAATAATTGCAATAATTGTGTTATCTTTATTAAAGATCTTAAGGAGATGCATTAAATTGATGCAAGAGTATTTCAGAAAGTGTAAAATTCTATACAAATCCAGTGATAATAGCAAAGGTGATACCTAGAAGAAGTAGGAACTGGTAGTTGAAAAGAGAAAGGGAAAGAAAAGTGATGGCAAAAGCAAAGGAGATCTTTATTCAATGCAGATTTAAGAAAGGGGAAGAAAGTCTGGAAATAATAGCTAATGCTTATTAAGCACTTCTTACGTCCTGGGTAGTATACTATGTGATGAACTTTTCACAATAACCTTAGAGGTAGATGCTTTTACTGTCTATTATATGGATAAAGAATAGAGACATAAGAAATTTAGCCTAAGCATATGGGCTAGAGAAAGGTAAAGCTAGAACTCAACCTTAGGCAATGTGACTCTAGAATCTATATGCATAACCAGCCAGGCTGGAAAATTCTCCATCTCATCTTTCTGCTATGCTGATGTCTTTCTGGTTGCTAAAGGGATCCAGACAAAAACTTCAGATGAGCTGGAAATGATTTATTTTTTAAAGTGTTTATGCTATTTGGAGTAAAAGACACCAAGAGATTTCAAGGGAGTAAGTAGAGGTCACCAAAGTTGTTCTCAGCACACTCTTCTTTCCCACACAATTTGTCAGTTTGAGTCTGATCAACAAATATTTAGTCTTTGTGTATGCCAGATATTATTCAAGGTGTTGAGACCATAGAGATGATTAAAAGACATTCTCTTTCTGTGGCATATCAAAGATGGTTGCAAATGTTTTGCTATTCCTTTGAATTTGGATGACTTTAGTCACTCACTCGACTAATAGAATGTGGCAGGTGACACAGTGGGATTTTTGAGGCTATGTCATAAGAAGGCTTGCAGCTCCAGATTGGGCTTCTTGAAGCACTTGTTCTTAGAACCCAGTCCCATGAATAGATGCTCTGGTTGATAGTTCCCACTGAGTTCCTGCCCAGGAACCAGCATCAGCTCCTAGTTTTATGAATGAGCCATCTTGAGCATTCCACCCTGCAAGGTGTCAGCTGATTCTGGCTTCAGTAACTGATTGTAAACACATGAGAGACCCCAAGGGAGAATTGCCCAGCTGAGCCCAGTCACCCATAGAACTGTACAAGATAATTAAAAGGTTTTTTAACCCTGTAAATTTTGAGGTGGCTTGTTATGCAGCACTGAATATCCAGAACACATCATAAGAAAGTTTCTGTCAGTGCATAGGAGGCAGATGTATGAACAGTTGAATTCAACATATGTTTTAAATGCTACCGCAGTGTAAGCAGATTAGGCTATGAAGTTAGCTTAGATCTCAAGGAATCAGAAAGTATCTGCTCTAGGACTGGTTCTGTGGCTCTAGTGTGTACAAAGTTGACTGGGATTCCATCATTTGGATGAATTGCATCATCTCTGTTTCCTTTCTAATGATAAGACTTTATGATTGCATAGATCCCTCATCACTACTCAGGCACTACTGATCCTGAGTTTACCCCTCTGTAAAATAAGAGAAAATAAGGCATTAAGGAACCCAAGGTAGACTGTGGAGCTGAGACCGAAGGATACAAAAAATTCCTTCCACCTCACTGAAAGACATTGGACTTCCCTGATGGCTCAGTGGTAAAGAATCTGCCTGCAGCGTAGGAGGCACAGGAAATGTGGGTTCAATCCCTGGGTTAGGAAGATCCCCTGGAGGAGGAAATGGCAACCCTCTCCAATATTCCTAACCTGGAAAATCCCATGGACAGAGGAGCCTAATGGGTTACAGTCCAAAGCATCACAAAGAGTCGGACATGACTGAGTGCACAGAGCGCATTTCTTTCACTGGAGGTACAATGAGACAATTTGGGGTGCAGTGAAATGAGCACAGGTTCTGTGGTCAGAAGATCTAGGTTTGAGTTCCAGCTCATATATTCCCAGCTGTGTGACTTCACCTCTATGAGCTTCAGCTTCTTCATAGCTATGCCTCGAGCACGAGGGGAAACGCCTGTCAGCCTTGCGTATTGCCTTCCTTCCAGGTCTCTGCGTAGTTCCAGCTCTCTTCTGATGGGGCTTTGTTCAGTGGAAGAATCCAGGCTGGGGGAACGGAAGGAGAGGCAGGGGAGCAGTGTAAACATCACTAGGCAGGGAGCCATGTGGGTTCCCAGCAATGCCAAGCAATATGGAGCCTTGGCAGAGCCATTCAAGGGCAGGCTGGAAGGGGTTAACTGAGCCAAGGGGCCAGCTGGCATCTGTGCTGGCACTCAAGGAGAGAAAGAAAAGGAGCCTCAGTGTCAAGACAAGAAAGAGAAACAAAACCAAATACCAGCATTTTAGCCAGATTCCCAAATTCCCATGTGGATGTGGAGGGAAATATTCAGCCAGCTCCATGCAGCAGCCTCTGGTCAGGGAATACCTGATGATCAGGCAAGTCTGTGAATACATCTGGGCAACTTGTCTCTGCTGGATGGCTTGTCAGAGAACCACATCATCTTTGATTAATATGGCAAGAAAAAGTTGCACTTTCCCCCTTTATTTTTCATGCATCCAGTCATCTGCCCATCCATTCATTCACCCGTCCATCAATGCATGCATTTCTGTAACATGTATTAAACACCTACACTGAGCCACACACTATGCATTAGGTAACAGGGACTGTAGACAAATCAGTGACACAGAGATGGACAGGCCAACATGGTCTTTGCTCCAAGGATAAAATCTTCTAAGACTAGATATTGTGGACAGCTCCAAGGTGAGCTCGAAGATGAAATTTGTGGCTGGAAAAGACTAACATTGCCTGATCATTTATTGTGAGCCAGACACTGTGATAAGAGGTTTACGTGTGTCATCTCATTTAATCTTCACAATTCGCCTATAGTTTTGGCAATGTGATTAGCCCTGTTTTATGGCTGAGGAAACTGATGCTCAGACGTGAGGGTACTCGCTCAAGGTTGCACAGTCACCGTGTGTTACAGTGCTGGTCTGAGCTCATTTGGTACTGAAGAGGGGAACCTGGAGAAAGACAGGCAAGGATGTAAGCAGGGGCTGAGACTCAGTGTGTGACATGGAGTCTTGTTATTGGGTGGGAGTGGAAGCGTGGCTGGAAGTGGTTGGGTGGTCAGTGTAAGGAGACGCAGTGCCAAAGGGAGGCACGTCCTGCCACTGGAACGCAAATAGGAGAGTAGCACCCACATCTGAAGGGTCATTCCAAGCTGAGAAGACACTGCCCCAGATCTACCACCCTCTTCTCAGTTTTTGGGTGAAGGCATTTCCTACTTCTCTGCTGAGAGTATGCTTATGAAATACAAATCCTCCTTCTCTTCTCTGCTTCCTGGCTTGCCTCTTTTGCCCATATGTGCACTGACAGATGGATGGGCTACAAAAACAGCTGAGAATCAGAACAAGCGGGGAGGGTGCTGGGATCTGGGGGGCGGGGTGGGGGGGACTCCAGTGCAGTTTTATCAAGCAAGGTTGTGGGCCTGGGTGTCTGAAGGGATAGAAGGTTTACTAGTTTGTTTTACCATTATTATTTTTTAATCCTGCACACTATTACTCACATGATGGTTTTGGAAGTGGCAGGCAGAGGGGTGGGTCACCTGCGAATTAATCCCTACGAGTTTCCCAGGGAAGTTGGCTTCTTCTCTGCAAGCGATTTTCCCTGTCTGGAGTCAGTTCACACCTAATATGGAAGGATCGCTTTTAGTCTCTACTTGTTGCTATGGCAGCTTCAGAAGCGGCTGCTGCCGACTGAGCCAGGAGCAGCCGCTCCCTCTTCTCCCAAACTCTTCTGGCATGAGGCTGAACACTCGTGGTTTGAAGACTAGGCAAGTGTCAGTGGATGGCATGTCTTTTATTTTGGGAAACATCTTTCAAGTGGGCAGAGTGGCAGCTTTTGCTGGTTCTTCAGAGCCTCAGCACAGCTAATTCGAAATCATGCATGGCTTCTGGAGTCTGTTCCCTACCCCACCCCCCTGTTTTAGAACAAAGGCTGAAAATGGCCTTTATAGATATTTTAAATAATTTAGCTAGTTGGATTAAAATGCAATCTTCTGGTTGGTTTTAAAAATAATTTTAAATAAAAGAGTGCTATAAATAAGTGGAGAACTCATTTCTACTGGGAGGAATGCTTCCAGCTATGAAAATGAGAGGCACAAAGAAAGGAAATGGTGTGAGACATGGTAACACCTTTAATGCAGGAGTTGGTAGCATGGTGGTGAGTGGGGCAGGCAGAGTCGTGGTGACTGAGATTTACTTGGTCTTTGTCCTTAAGGAGTTTACAATCCAGTGAATAAGAGAACTACTGAAAAAGTAATTACCAGTGTGATGAATACTGCAGAGTGGGGAGGTATGGGGCGCAGTGGGAAGGTGTAATGGACACTTTACTCCCATCTGAGGCGGTCAGGGAAAGCTTTTCTAAGGAGAGAGAATTAAGATAAAAGGTGAAGAAAGAATCTTGGTATGTAGATCTAAGGGTCAGCATATGGGAAATTCTGAGGGGAGATAGTCTGTTAGGAGGAATTAAATCTCAGCTTAGCTGCAGAGTCCCCGGACTGCAAGGAGCTCAAACCAGTAAATCCTAAAGGAAATCAGTCCTGAATATTCATCAGAAGGACTGATGCTGAAGCTCCAATACTTTGGCCACCTGATGCAAAGAACTGACTCATTGGGAGAGACCCTGATGCTGGGAAACATTGAAGGCAGCAGGAGAAGGGGACAACAGAGAATGAAATGGTTGAATGGCATCACCGACTTGATGGACATGAGTTTGAGCAAGTTCTGGGAGATGGTGATGGAGAGGAAAGCCTGACGTACTGCAGTCCATGGGCTAACAAAGAGTTGGACACGACCGAGCAACAGAACTGACCGACTGATAGCTATAGCAGAGAGTGAGAAGAAAAGATTATGAGGCACAAACATCACGATGATGACGGTACTGGTGGTGATGGCAACAATTAAAAAGCATTTACAGTGCATTTCTCTTATTTACATGTATTAACTCACTTAATAATCACAACAACTTTTGACAGTATGTACCATTATTATTCCCTCATGGCTCAGATGGTAAAGAATCCGCCTGCAATGTGGGACACCTGGATTCCATCCCTGGGTTGGGAAGATACCCTGGAGGAGGGCATGGCAACCCACTCCAATATTCTTGCCTGGAGAATCCTCGTGGACAGAGGAGCCTGGCAGGCCACAGTCCATGGGGTTGTAAAGAGTCAGATACTACTGAATGACTAAGCACACACACACATTATTACTATACCCACTTTACAAATGAGGAAACTGAGAAACAGAGAAGTTACATAACTTCTCTTCTCCAAGATTACAAAGCGAATATGTAAGCGGTCTGGATCTAGAGTCAATGCCCGATCAATAGGGACCTGTGCAAAGAGTTTGGGGTTTATCCTCTGGGCAAGATGTTAAGTAGGATCAGGACATATGTGCTGTAGAAAAAGTCACTCTAGAACAGATATCTGGAAATTGAAGGCTTGAGCTCTTGCCCTGGCTTCGCCTCTCCCAGCTCTTAGCTACTGGACACAAGCCCTCATCATTCTAAGCTATATGTGCTGCCTCTTTACCACGGGTAAGATACTACCCCCTCACTAAACTGTGAAAATTAGCTGATTAATAACCACAGAAGATCTTTAATAAAGCTGGAATAAGAAGAAAAAAGTGACTCTGACTGCAAGAAGTTGACAAGATTAGAGGGAAGGGGAGTGGAGGCAAGGACACCAGGTAGGAGACAGATGCAAGTGCTCAGATGAGAGATGAGGATGACCTGAATTGGGGGAAGTGTTGGTGGAGAGGGAGAGAAATGGGTGGATCAGAGAGTCATTGAGGAGGGTAGAATCTACAGACCTTGAGAGTAGTTTATATGAGAAGGAAGTCATGGATGAATGCTAGATCTCAGGCTTCATAACCTGTGTGAACCATTGGATGGACTTTGGTGCCAGTCCCTGGAATTGGGTGTAGGGGGTGGGGCTCCCCACAGAACAACCAGGATAAATCGATGCTGGGTAGACAGAGATAACAGATGCTCATATCACAAGTCAGAAATCAAACATCTGTCTCATTCCTTCACCCTGCTCCAGTTCCCTTCCCTCTCATCCTACTTACCCCAAGTTACGATCCTTTACACCTGTTAATGATTTAGTAAGTGGATTGTGTTGACCATCTGATGATGTCCATGTGTAGAGTCTTCTCTTGTGTTGTTGGAAGAGTGTGTTTGCTATGACCAGTGCATTCTCTTGGCAGAACTCTATTAACCTTTGCCCTGCTTCATTCTGTACTCCAAGGTCAAATTTGCCTGTTACTATTCATGGCAAATAGATGGGGAAACAGTGGAAACAGTGTCAGACTTAATTTTTCTGGGCTCCAATATCACTGCAGATGGTGATTGCAGCCATGAAATTAAAAGACACTCCTTGGAAGGAAAGTTATGACCAACCTAGGCAGCATATTAAAAATCAGAGACATTTCTTTGACAACAAAGGTCCTTCTAGTCAAGGCTGTGGTTTTTCCAGTGGTCATGTATGGATGTGAGAGTTGGACTATGAAGAAAGCTGAGCGCCGAAGAATTGATGCTTTTGAACTGTGGTGTTGGAGAAGACTCTTGAGAGTCCCTTGGACTGCGAGGAGATCCAACCAGGAGATCAGTCCTGGGTGTTCATTGGAAGGACTGATGTTGAAGCTGAAACTCCAATACTTTGGCCACCTGATGTGAAGAGTTGACTCATTGGAAAAGACCCTGATGCTGGGAAAGATTAAGGGCAGGAGGAGAAGGGGATGACAGAGGATGAGATGGTTGGATGGCATCACTGACTCAATGGACATGGGTTTGGGTGGACTCCGGGAGTTAGTGATGAACAGGGAGGCCTGGCGTGCTGCCGTTCACAAGGTCGCAAAGAGTTGGACACGACTGAGCGACTGAACTGAACTGAAGTGGATTGTCCTCCCTGCTCACCTCCCTCAACTTGCCTTCTTTCTTAAACAAATGGGCTGTGCCCATTTCACCACTAATGGGATGCCCCTCTCATCTCTGCCAACCCCCAATCATTTATAAAGACATGGCCCGTGCTACCTCTCCTCACAGCCCTTATGGATTTCCTGTCTCTGAGCCCCTTTGGCTCTTGTAGCCTCTGCTCCCCATGGTAAGACCGTCTCACAGGTTGTCAGATCTCTTTCTTAGTCTTGCTTCTGTATCTAAACAGTAAGTTCCTTAACTGCCATCACCCCCACACCACCCCAAGGGGTTTTATTAATGCTACATCAGTTGAAACTTTCATCATTTCTACAAGTACAAGGGCGAGCCTTCTCCTTCTTCTCTTCTCCCTTTTTCTCTTCCGTAGATGATGGGGCTGGAATCCAGAGAATCTAAGTGACTTGCCCAGTGTGATGTAGCTGGAGAGAGCCATGCAGGATTTAGAAATTCCAAATCCCTTGTCTTTCATTCATAGGCATTTCAAAAATCTCCCAGAAATTAGATAAATATACTAAGCTTAACAGTTTGATTGTTTTTGTGAGAATCCTATGAAGTAGACATGGCTATTACCCTCTTTCTACAGGTGAAGAGACCAAAGCTCAGAGAAATGTACTAATTTGCCCAAGGCTTCAGGTGGCTAAGCTCGGGCTAGAACACAGGTCAATCCATTGCCAAATGCACTCACTTGGTCCCCATGGTATTCTGCCCCTATTCTTTTCTCTACACTAGGCTACAGCATTCTAAATGCCCAGGAAGAGACAGGGATTCAGAGAAAAAAGAGAATGTGGCGTGGTTGGGGAATTAGGGTGTGGAAGAGAAATGATGGACACAGGTAGCTCTTTGTGATACTTGGGACCCTCAGGCTGCATGCAGACAAAGGCATTTCTCATCTCTGAAGCTCACCTTGAGGATGCTCTCACCTGGAGTAGGCTTCCCTTTCATCCATACCCTGGCAGCCTGTCTCCTGCTGTTTGGCTCAAGGTAATTCTTTTCTTCCTGGAGCCCCCCGCTCAGGATACGCAGATGGTTGGTTCTGAGCTCCTGAAGTCATCCCGTTGATGAGGCCAATATAAATGCATGAGGGAGTCCAATTGCAGGTGCTCATTTCTGTGAGAGCTCAGTGGAGCCCATCCACAAAGTCACGGCAAAGGCTCTGACTGACGGGCTAGGAGAAGGCGTTTGAAGGTCAAGCCTGTCCAGGAAGCTTCTTCACTGCAGTTATTGGGATACTTCAGGGGCCTTTGAGATAACTAAGTATGGAAGGTGTATATTTACACCAAGTGATCCTCCACAGGCAGAGTTCTGAGAAGTGAGACTTCCTATAGGCCTTTGAGGTTTCTCTGAAAAGAACCTGGTACAGTGGCAAAGGTGTGGGCTTTGGTGCCCTTGACTCATATCTCAGCTGTGCAACTTTAAGAAAGTATCTCTACCTCTCTGAAATTCAGTTTTCTCCTATGCAAGTTGGGGCAATAATATACTATTCAAGGATTTGTTCTGAGAATTAGTTTAAATGACATGTAAAATGCTTGTTGCAACTCATAGAGCAAATTAAATGCTCACCTTACAATCCTTTTCTTCCTCCACCCAGGGAGATGGATCTAATAACTGATCAGGTCTGGCCCTGATTTTTTGTGTTTATGAGCTATGTGTTTCGGCAGGCAAGGAGAGATTTAAAGGAGTCAGGTTTATTAATCTCCAAATAACCTGTAGAGTAATTAGAGTGCTTATTCTCAGCTCTTTGGGAAGAAGTAACTATAATTACAGGACCAAATTAAATGGCATTATTGTTTATTGTTTCATACTGTTGTGGGCTTTCTCTGTCAAGTTCCTTTTGGAAATCTGAGAATTTTCCCCACATCAACTTTCTCTTTCAGTGTTTTAAGTGCTGAACCTCCCTTCAAGCTACAGGTTGGACGATCCCTGGTATCTGCTGAGTAGGATGGGCCTGTGTTTAAAGGGCCCGTTTTTGTCACCCATGCAGAGATGGCCACCTGCCCTCCAAGCACCCCTACTCCCCTCCCATAGTGTGGAATTACCACTGGGAAGTGGCCACCTTGTCAGGGCCTACAATCTCTAGCTTCTTCACGTCCAGGAGGGGCCGCATGCCCAGCTGTCTCCAATGAGCTATTAACAGAGGAGATATGTGCCCCTTCTGGCCCAAGGTGGTTAGGAAGGGAGTGTGCCTTCTCCATTGTTTCGTCATCCACCAGGTGGCTTAATGAAGACACCAGGGGATCTTAGAAGCCATGAAGATGGCAGAAGATCAGTCAAATTGGTCCCTGAATGACTGTATGGAGTACAACTCCCCACTGCCACCAATCAAGAAAATTTGGTTGATGTTTACACGTGCTGGGCACTGAGATTTTAGGTTTTATCTTTTATAGCAGCTTGCTTTATCTTAATGAGTGCACTGCCTGATTCCTCATCCCTGATAAAGTATGAAACCATGTTTTGAGTCCTGTCTTATGAGACAGGTAAACATGTCAATGAATAAATTTCAAAACAGTGCTATAGAAGTAGGAAGATGATGCTGTGGACCCAAAGAGGTAAGATGCCCAGAAATTTGAGTTGGACCTTCAAAGCTGGATGGAAGTTCACCAGCAGATGCAGGATGAGGCATGGGAAGATTATTCTAGGCAAAAGGAGCAGCAGGAGCTAACACATGGCAATGCAAAAAGGTGAGATTGTGTTGTGTCTGTGCGAGAAAGTCCTTGTCGTGAAGGAGAACACATTCAGGTGCTGGATTGAACACAGGCCAACAACTATACAAGTGGGCCAGGTTTGACAGGGGCCAGGTAGGTGGTCTTGGAGTTCTTAGGGAGAGAGACCACCAGAAGCTACTGTCCAGGGGTACAGAAAACTTCATGAAGGGGGGAGTAGGTATGGAACTGTGCCTTATACAATATTGGTGACACTAGAGAAGAGCATCGCTTGTTAATTTGCCTTCCTCTTTCAGACCATGAGGTCCTTTAGGGCAGAGATCAGGCTGTATTCCTCTGAATTCCCAGACTGGCGCCCTATCCTTAGAAGGTGCTGAATGAATGACAGAAGGCAGGATT
This sequence comes from Cervus canadensis, assembly GCF_019320065.1. Classification (NCBI taxonomy): domain Eukaryota; kingdom Metazoa; phylum Chordata; class Mammalia; order Artiodactyla; family Cervidae; genus Cervus; species Cervus canadensis. The sequence continues at coordinate 82,907,771 of NC_057387.1, read as the reverse complement.
GAATTCAGATGCTTCTGAGGATGACCTTGCCTGCTACATTTATTGGGAACTGAGCATCTGAGGTTCAATAGGAACTTCCCAGTGCTTCCTTACCCCCTAATCACAACTATGATTACATCCAAGCAAAGTGATGCCAGATTAAGGAACAGGCTTTCAGTCTCTACCATTTCCTCCTGTATTCTACTAGTATCTAGAGACTGCCTCTTGTATTTGCTGGGTTCCTGCAGACTGTGCAGGGCATAAAACTCACCCTCATGAAATTAGGGAGAGTTGATACCACAGGCTGACTCTATGTAATTGCCCCCTTCTCCCACCACCAAGTCAGATCTTGTGATTTACATGATCTCTAACATTCCTTATTTCTATGATATTTAAGATATGGGCGATCAGTGAAATGAAAGAAGAAAGCATAGAGAAAATGACGACACTTGGATAATTCACGCACTAGGTAGCCAGTTCTCAAATCATGGAGACGTGACAGTTTTGATGACTCCAATCCATTTTGTGAGTAATTAGCCTCCTGGTGCCTCCAGGTGGAAGTCCAGGCTCTTTACCAGGACAGACAATCCTTGCTCCTCTCCATCCTCATTGGCCATCACTCTCTCTGCTCAGTGCATACCTGGACTCCCCAGGCCCTGAGGCTCTTCTCTCACATGCTTTATACACACTGCTTGTTCTCTGTTCTGGAGCTGTCTATTTAGTCCTTTGTGTTGCAGTTAAAGTGTCTTTTCTTTGTAGTTTTTCTAGAACTTCCCAACCACATTTTACTCATTCTTGCTTTGTGCAAAGCATTCTGCTAGAAACAAAGAGGAAGGAAGTTTGCCTTAGGAAGCAACTGACTTTTAGTGTATTTTTTTAATTTTTAAAAAATTTTAGTTGTGACAAAGTACACTTAACATAAAATTTACCATCTTAAACAAAATTAAAGCTCTACACTCATTAAACAATGAGGGAAGTGAGAAGTTGTTGTTTAATGAGTATAGAGCTTTAATTTTGTAAGATGAAAAAGTTCTGGAGATGGGGTGCACAATAACATAAATATACTTAACCCCTGGAACCCACCATTCTACCTTCTATTTCTATTAACTTTTATAAACTTTATAGATACCTCATATAGAAGAATCATATAGTATTTACCTTTTGGGACTGGCTTATTTCATTTAGCATAATGTCCTCAAGAGTCATCCATGTTGTAACGCCTGTAAGAATTCCTTCCTTTTCAAGGTTGAATAATAGTCCATTGTGTGTATATAGCACATTTTGTATATTCATTCATCAGTCAATGGGCACTTGGCTTTCTTTCTTTCATCTTTTGGCTCTTAAAAATAATGATGCTATGAACATAGGTATACAAATCTCTCTTTGAGACCCTAATTTCAATTCTATTGGATATACACTCAGAAGTGGTATTTATATATCATATGGTAACTATATTTTTTGAGAAACTCCCATTCTGTTTTCTCCAGCAGGTAAACCATGTTCCATTCCCATCAACTATTCACAAGGGTTCCAATTTCTCCAAATCTTTGCCAGAATTTTATTTTCTTTTTGTCTCTTTTGCTAGCAGCCATCCTAAATGGTATGAGGTTATATATCATTGTGATTTTAATTTACATCTCCTTAATTATCAGCAATGTTGGGCATTTTTTTCCTGTGTTTGTTGACCATTTGTATATCTTCTTTGGAGACCTTTGCCAGTTTTTAATTGGATCATTTGGATTATTTTTATTGTTATTGATTTGTATAGTTCTTTTTATATTCTGGATATTGACTCCTTATCAGATACATGATTTGCAAACTTTTTTCTCCCAAAAGTTTTCTTTTTCATTCTGTTGATTGTATCCTTTGAAACATAGTGGTTTTAATTTTTGATAATTCCAATTTATCTACTTTTGTCTTTGTTGTCTCTGTTTCTAGTTTCATATTCAATGAATCATTGCCAAGTCCAATATCATGAAGCTTTTCCTATATGTTTTTGTAAAAGATTTTCATAGATTTAGGTCTTATGTCTTTGATCCATTTTGAATTACTTTTTGTGATGATGGAGGTAAGGTCCAACTTCATTCTTTTGTGGATATCCAGTTTTTCCAACACCATTTGTTGAAAACACTGGCCTTTTCACATTGAATGGTCTTGGCACCCTTGTGAAAAATCATTTGACCCTATAAGCATGGGTTTATTTCTGAGCTCTCTACTGTACTCCACTGATCTGCATGTCTTTCTCCTAGTACCACACTTTTTTGATTACTGTAACTTTGTAATAGATTTGGGAATCAGTAAGTATAAGATCTCCACCTTTGTTCTTTTCTTTTTTTCCCCCAAGATTATTTTGGCTATTTGGATGGGTTTCTTGAAATTCCATATGAATTTTCAGATGGATTTTTCTATTTCTTAAAAAAATGGCATTGTGATTTTGATTGCCTTGGGTGGTATTGACAGCTTAACAATATTAAGTCTTTCAATCCATGAACATGGAATGTCTTTTATTTGTGTCTGTGTTTGTCTTTGGGTAGCACTTGTTTCAAATCAACAATCAGGGGCTTTGTATAAATTATTTCTTCACCTCTAATGCCCTTTTGGGTGACTTCAGAAATAAAAGTCAGGAGAAACTTTGCTTTTATGAGGGCCTGGGATGTATCTTCCTCATATTCTATTTTGCATAGAAGGTAGAAGATCACATAATGTCTAAAGTTTCCCACTACTTGTTCCTAGGAAATGTATAGCTCGATTTTAATAATTATGCACAGTCTGTTATAATTTGATAATTATAAAGATCTATATATTTGCATCCTTACATTTTCTCAGGTCTTAAATGTCTACTGTAATTTATAATTTCTCTGGCCCTAATATTTTTGCTTTTCTATTGTATGTATTGTTATAAGCTGCCTTAAATACATTGTGAATTGAAATGTGTCTATAAAATATTCTTAAGTGAAAGATATATATTATCACCATATTACAGATAAAGAAAATGATGTTAAGAATAGATAATTAACTTCAACAGATCATACAACTCATAAGTTACAGGGCTAGGATTCAAACCTAGATCTCTTCGACTGCAAAGCCCAAGTTTCCATTTCTACTGTAAGTCAATAAGATTGGGTCCCTGCATAGCTCAGAATCTAATGGGGAGTGAGGAATTGAATGGCCAAATATGGCCATAAATAGCTCTTAAACCAGCCAGAAATGATAGGAATGGCAATAGGGAAGTTTGAGAAATAAAAATGAAGGTGATTGAGGCTTTTTATTTATGGGATTCCAGATTGAATGATCTGAATATATCATATGTGAATTCATGAAGCAAGAACTTTTTAAAAGAGGGTTTTAGGGATTGTTTCATCTTTGGGTTAAGAAACAAGAGACATTGTGTATTAGTTTCTTGCTGTTTGCTAGTCTGATCCTTGAGAAATGAACATATACCAATGTCTGCTCAGCATTCTTCCCTGTGGAGGAACCACTCCTCCTCATTCCAGGGGCTTCAGTAAAAGAGGACCCCATTCCACTCCCTTACTGATCACAGTACTCCTCCCCTGGCCACAGTGAGGCACAAGGTAGGCCCAGGATAGGCCAGGAAAAATCTTTTCAGGACCTTTTGAGAAAGATACTCTCTTCCTTTAATATCATGAAGTTTAAGGGTAAACTCAGGCGCATGTGACTGTTTTTGCTGACATCACGGAAATAGGCAAGAATTGAATCAACCTACAAAGAGTATAAGAAGAGCAAAGAAAGACTCTGCTGATGCTGAGAATCTCTACCCAGTCAGACCAAATGCTATTCTAACAAATTCCCTTAAGTTGATTTAAAGCAAATAGTGTCCATTTAAAGCCAAAAGAGAAATGGCAGGATTGGGATGAAGTATGACTTCTGCTTGAATCCTTACTCCGTCACTTACTAGTTGGGTACCCTGTGCAAATCCCCTAATCCTTTGCTCCTCTCTTTCCCTTCTCATCCATAGATTCATAGGATTCTTATGAGGAATGGATGAGAAATTGTATCCAGATGAGAGTCTGGCATAAGTGATCATCCTAAGCATGTAAATGCTTATAAATACACGACAACTTTGTGAGGGGTAGGGATTGTCTCTTTCATGGATGAGGAAAATGAGGCTCAGCAGGGTTAAAATAAAAAGTGATGATTGTGCCACAGTTAATATGTCAGATCCTGAAGGAAAACTTCCATGGGAAACCCAGTTGACTGGGTGAACCTGTTCTGCTCATGGAACCACAGTTCTTGGTAGCAATGGGAAGGGCAGAGGATCCCCTTCTTAGCCCCAGCTGTCTTCCCCTTGCTGAGTAGTGGATAGAATCCTTTCTTACCCTTCTCCCTCACAGAAGAGGTCCCATCATACCTACCAGCCTACAGGGAGAGAGTCAAACAGCTGTGGAGAAGGTAGGATGCCAGGCTGTATTTGTTCAGATGGATACAATAGCATTGGACTAGCGTGGAGCTCAAATATTGAATCAAAATTCTTTGTATTTAAATCATAGCCCTGTCAAGCTCATATTTGATATGCACTAATTAATGTTCCCCATGAATTATATCAGATCTTCTGGTGTGTGTGTGTGTGTGTGTGTGTGTACGTGTAGAGCCAGAAAGAGATTCCTATAAATTGGAGTGATCAAAAACAAGCATCTGTCACTGTCAAATTCAGTAGTTGGCTCTTTGTGGCTCATGGGTACTTCCTGGATGAGAGGGGTGGATACAAGTTATTAGACAAACATGAATCATTTAGGAGGAAGTCACCTAGATCAAATGAAGCTAATATTTTTATTATCCATCAAAACTAAGATCTCATGCTAGATTGAGGAGGCAAAGCCAAACCCAGTGTGGAATTTCATACTCCAATTCCAATAATTCTGATCCTATGCCTTTCTTTTCCTTTCAGAATGGCAAGGGCACTGCTGGCAAGATGTGGATGGGATTTGGTTGAAAGGAAGTGGATGTTGGACTATTTTAAATGGAATATTCATAGATTTCACTGTAAAGGAAAATTTTTAAATATCCCTTTGTACAATACAGAAAAAATGGTTTTTTTTAGAGCAATCAATAAAAGTAGACAAGCAATAGACATGCTTATACTTAAACCTATGAGTGAGATATACAGTGCAATGCCGGTGGAAGTGAGAACTAAAACCACTTGTAAATTTCTCTCCCTGGAAGAGAAGGAATTGATGAAAGTTTCCTCAAGGGGAAGAGATCAGGGCAATGGGAGGACAGATAGTTAAGCTGAGAGGCTCCTCTTACATTCACGGCTGGAGAAAGAGAGAACCTTGACTTTATAGTTAGACCAATTTAGGTTGGAGTCTGAGCTCTATAGTTTCGTATTATATGACCTTGAATAAGCATGCCACCTCTTTGAGCCTCAGTTTCCTTGAATGGGGGGGTTGGTAGCCGTAGAGTTCTCTTGAGGATTTTATGATATACTCTGTGTGTAAAGTGGACTTGCCAGGTGGTGCTAGTGGTAAAGAACCTGCCTGCCAATGCAGGGGACAAAGGAGATGCAAGTTTGATCCCTGGGTCAGGAAGATCCCCTGGAGGCGGGCATGACATCCGTCTCCAATACTCTTGCCTGGAGCATCCCATGGACAGAGGACCCCAGCCTATGGACTATGGTCCATAGAGTCTCGAAGAGTCATTCATAGCTGAACAGACTGAGCATATGCACACGCATACATGTATGAAGCACCTTCTGTTAACTCTGCTCAGTTCTAACTTTCTTTTTTTTCTATCACTGTCTCCTTTAAGTTTCCAACACATTTTACATTCTACTTTTTGCCTCCATCATAAAATTCATTTGAAATTTTTATGAGTTTTGCCACATGGTATATAATACCTTAGGGCTGCCCATGTTTAAATTAAAACCTTTCTCCTAGGACTGCAAATCACATCAAAGAAAATACAGATGACAGTAGGTTTATCAATTATGAAAGATATAGTAAGCGGACCGTCAAAATGCATGAGCCTAGAAGTAGCATAGCGTGGCCACTAGGAGATAGCTAGCAAGCCAGGTAGCAGTTATATTTGCCAGTGCCCCCTGCACTTATGTTCAGGTTTTTCAGGTAGCCCAGTGACAAAGAAATCACCTGCCAATGCAGGAGCTGCAGGGCACATGGGTTCAATACCTTGGTCAGGAAGATCCCATGGAGGAGGAAATGGCAACCCACTCCAGTATTCTTGCAGGGGAACCCCCATGGACAGAGGAGCCTGGGGGACTACAATCCATGAGGTCACAAATGTCAGACATGACCGAGTGGCTGAGCATGACAACCCTGCATCTAGGAGGTTCCATGTGATTAGTCTTACCAATGGAATGTGAGAAGAAATATGATTCCACTTCCAAGAGAATTAGCAAGCATATATGGTTTCTTTCTTCTAATGGCTTAATGTAAACAAGCTTGACTGTCCTAGGAAGCTAGGTGTTGAAGATAGAGGTAAATATATCCCCAACTTACCACTTGAAGGAAAGCCACCCATGAATTCAGTTCAGTTCAGTTCAGTTCAGTCGCTCAGTTGTATCCGACTCTTTGCAACCCCATGAATTGCAGCACGCCAGGCCTCCCTGTCCATCACAAACTCAAACTCATGCCCATTGAGTTGGTGATGCCATCCAGCCATCTCATCCTCTGTCGTTCCCTTCTCCTCCTGCCCCCAATCCCTCCCAGCATCAGGGTCTTTTCCAATGAGTCAACTCTTCACATGAGGTAGCCAAAGTACTGGAGTTTCAGCTTCAGCATCAGTCCTTCCAATGAACACCCAGGACTTATCTCCTTCAGATTAGGAAAACCAATTTAGAACTTGAATAAGAAATAAACTCCCATAAAATCTGAGCCAGATACACTTTAGATTTCTTTGTTACAGCAGCTAGTGTTATCCTAATACATCAAGATAGTTCAAGGTGACAGATTATATCTATTTATGGAAGTGAGGTGATGAAAATCAACACCTCACTGACAGGATCTAATTATGTAGCAGTTGTGAATTGATTGGGGGTTAGACTGGATGACCTTTAAGGGCTCTTAATACCATAAACTAATAGCACTAATATCTTATATTGAATAAGTATTTGCTATGTTCTAGCCCAGGGCTAAGCACTTTACATCAATTTTCTTCTTCAGACCTTACAACAACCCCGAGATATTCTCATTTAAAGATAAGAAGGTTGATGGCTGCTGGCAGAGATAAGAAACTTGTAAGGTCAGACAATCCACACAGTGGATTTGCATCCAAAGCTATCAGACTTCAGAGCCTGAATTCCTCATGACTGGACTATGTTTTTCCTCAAATCTTCAAGTCTGTGATTTGAGGATATGTGTGATTTGAGAATATATGATATGTGCATACCATATATCTCATGCCTTTGTTCTGGGAATTGCTCATGTTTGGCTGTTGAAAATTAGTTGAAAGATCAGTCAATGGCTCAAATTGTATTGTAGCATTAGTCTATTTTTGGCTCTGTTTAAGAAGGAGAAATGAGATAAGGAATATAACCAATACTAACAGAGTTTCTACAAGGTCCAGATGGCTCAGATGGTAAAGAATATGCCCACAGTGTAGGAAACCTGGGTTCGATCCCTGGGTCAGGAAGATCCCCTGGAAAAGGGAATGGCAACCCACTCCAGTATTTTTGCCTGGACAATTCTATGGACAGAGGAGCCTGGTGAGCTACAGTCCATGGAGGTCTCAAAGAGTCGGACCCAACTAAGTGACTAACACACTTTCACACCAGGTTCGCTCACATGTTATCTTATTTAAAAATTTTTCCCAGATCAATATTAATATCACCATTTTATAGACAAGGAAGCCAAAATTTGTCCATATGGCATTTATTCCTTTAATACATATTTATGGACCTTCTACCATGTTGCTGCAGGAGATTCCAAAGTGAACAAGGCAAACATGGGCCCTGATGTATTATACCTAGTGGTCCAGCAGCTGCCACATGAGGTAGCAAGCAACCTGTCACAGAGAGTACTTGAGCAAAATCCGGGTGCCTCCACACCAGGGAGATTGTGAAGGAAGTCCTGATACTGGGTAGAGTACACTGGATGATTTCTGCACTGAGAGTCAAGCTGTACAGTATCTAGTTGATTGAAAAGGATCACCAGAAATGATCAGCAGAGAAAACAAGTGACAGGGGAAAGAGGCAAACAAAAGCAAATACATTTTTCTATCCAGAATCTGGTTTGTAGCAATTGTTCAACAAACATTGTCTATCATCATTACTACTGAAACAATGCTTACATCCTATTAACAACTTCATATACGTTTTATCCAGTGAGTGGCACTATCTCTGTTGTTGTTGTTCAGTTGCCAGTTCAGTTCAATTTAGTCGCTCCGTCGTGTCCAACTCTTTGCGACCCCGTGGACTGCAGCATGCCAGGCTTCCCTGTCCCTCACAGGCTCCAGGAGTTTGTCCAAGTTCATGTCCATTGAATGGTTGATGCATCCAACTATCTCATCCTTTGTCACCACCTTCTCCTCTTGCCCTCAGTCTTTCCCAACACCAGGGTCTTTTCCAATGAGTCAGCTCCTCACATCAGGTGGTTTAAGTATTGGAGCTTCAGCTTAAGCATCGGTCCTTCCAATGAATAACCCTTCCAGGGTTGATTTCCTTTAGGATTGACTGGTTTGATTTTGCTGTCCAAGGGATTCTCAAGAGTCTTCTCCAGCACCACAGTTTAAAATCATCAATTTTTTGTCACTCTGCCTTCTATATGGCCCAACTCTCACATCCACATATGACTACTGTTTACAGCTCCCAACAAGGGATAAGAATCATTTATTAAACAGTTTCTGTTTTCCCTATTATCTTATTCTGTGCCATATTTCACATTTTCTTCTGTAACTCTCAACAGCAATTTTACAAGATAGTATAAAATATCAGTAAGGATAGGTTAGGTGATGCTTCAGTAACAAGCTCACCAAAAATCAAGAAGGCTTAAAATCACAAAAGCCTATTTTTTGTTCATGCTGCGAGTCTATCACAGGTTGTCTAGTGACTCTTCTCAATGTTATATTTGTTTTGACTCTGAGATTGAGTGTGATAGAGTAGGGCAGTCACTGTGAACACTGAGGTTATTATGACAGAGGAAAAATAGAATAGGGTGAAACACACTGGCTCCCAAATCTACTACCTGAAAGTGACATACATCCCTTCTGTCCACACTTAGTTGGATAAAGTAAGTTAGATGTGTTTGCCAAAGGTGAATTGGGATGAGGAAGTGTGATCTTACCACGTGCCCAGAATGAGAAGATCAAATATTTGTTTACAGTCCTAATGACTGCTTTAGGAAGATATATATTTTTTATTTATTATACCCAGTTTGCAGATGGGGAAACTGAGATTGGGCAGGGAATAGAATTCTAAATAATTTGGCCTAGTAAGCAGATTTGAATTTGCCTGCCTGATTCTAAATCCATGTTCTTTAAACTCTCCCCTTGTCCTCTATATCTCATCTTCCTGCCTCCACCACGTACCACCTCTATCATCTTTCCCTTCTCCCCTGGCTCCTTCTTCCCACCAGCAGGCTTAAATATCTTTATATTTCAAATAGAAGAAAAAATTTCTCCCTCCACCTAGTCCAGCCACTGACCATCCTCCCTCCCTGCCACACTTTTTGGCAGTTATCTGCAAGTATCACTCATTTCCTGATCATCCTCTGGGTTCTTCTCTTATCCCCTCACAGAAAGGACTCCTTGTTGACCCGCATACTTCAAATGCAATGGTCTTTTTTTAATTCTTACTTCAAGTTTGATCCCGCAGCAGCTTGTGGCACAGATGACCACTCCCAGGTCTTACACCGCCCATTCCTTTGTTGACAAGGTCAGTCCTTTCCTCCTATATCCCCAGCCAGTCCTCAGTGAATTTTTCAAGCTCTTTCACTTTTCCTTTCCCTTAACTGATGGTGTTTTAGGAGAATGAGTTTGAGACTCTTTTCCATTCTCACTCTACCCATTCTCTAGGGAGTCGTATCACTCCCCGGATCTTTAATTACCTCTACAGATTGATAACTGCTACAGTGATTGCTTAAGCCCAGACCTAACTCTGGAGCTATGGGTAGACCCAAAAGACCATTTAGGCATTGCTCAAATGTTCCTTGGGATCTGAAATTCAGTATTTGGGGAAAAGTTATGAGTGTGTGGATAGGCTTGGTAAATTTCATCTAGAGGATTTCTAGGGAACTGAACTTTTCTTCAAATTGACTTTGAAAGCTTATCTTCTGAGTTGTTAGAATCAGATAAGTATTTTTTCCCTACTCCTGTTTTCTAAGAGGAGGGATTTTCTCTTTGCATGCTTCTGGCCTTTACTTGCCCTTCCCTTGGAGAATTAAAGTAATTTTTCTCAGTGTGAATTTGGGAACAATAACTAGGCATGCTCAGTGTACATCCATCTTCCTGCTCTGTTTCAGGAAAGGGTTTGTTGGCAGAGTACATTGATTCCCTTTTGTTCACTCATCTTTTGGGTCTTATCTGGGTAGGCATCCCAGGTAAGACAGTTCAGCTGTGCCTTGGACTGGGTGGATATGTTTGCCAGTTTGGGAGTTAAATATTATGTTGGCTGAAAAGTTTGTTCAATTTTTCCATATCATGTTACGGAAAAACCCAAACTAACATTTTGGCCAACCCAATATTTGCAAGCCGCGTAGGCTAAGACATCCAAAGTCATGTCCTCCAGTGGCAATACAGTCGACACTCTGGTCTCCATCATTACAATTATTTATTTCTCAGCTTGTTTAAAATCTACACATGGCAGGAGTGCTACTTTGGGGCATTTCAAGATGCACTCAAAGACACAGGAGTTTCAGTCCCTACTTTCTTGTTTCTTAGCTTTGAATTTGGTCAAAACTTTATTTCTGACACAAGATTACAAATATTCAAAATCTCTATCCTGTTTTCCTCTACGCCTGAGAAAAATATCAAGTACTGCATACATTAAATTTTGCATCATTTTAAAATTTTTGTGTCAACATTTATTGAACACCCTTATCCCAGGTTTGAGGAATGGTGAGATAAAAGAAACCCTGCCCTCAGGGTCTTATAGATCCTCCAGGAAGTAAGAGGAACAAAAGGATAAAGACAATACTGTGTCATCACAGATAAGGGAACACAGATTAGGGTGTGGGATAAGATGGGGCAGGGGTTGGGCCTCAAGGAAATCTCAAGAGAAAATGCCTGAAAATCAGTGGGACAATGAAGGGGAGAATATGAAGGACTAGACAAACAGCATACACATTAGTACAAGGCCTGAGACAGTAGGCTTTTTCGAGGATCTGGGGTTTGGTTTGGCTGGACTGAGGGTGCTGCCTGGAGAGTGGCCAGAAATGGGGTTGGGAAGGGAGACAGTGGCCAGCTCACAAAGGGCCCATTACATGAGGCTTACGATTAGGTAGTAAGGACAGTGATGAGGAGAGTGATGATATGGACAGCTTACATCATGTGTCTGATGCATCATTATCAATCCAGTGGCTGGCAGAAGAGAGGACAGTAGTGGGAGCATCCAGCCAGTGTCTCTCTGCTCTGGGAGGCCAACAGGATCACCAGAAAGAAGCAGGAAAGAGGCCCAGCGCCCTCTCTAGGCAGACCAGCCATAGTTCTAGTCTCCTTCCTAGTCTTTCCTCGGAGCTGCTACCTTCAGCTGATGCTTTACTTGGGTGAAGGGCCCATGAAGATGTGAAGAATAGCTCTGATGCCACCTTCTGATGGGGATTAGAGCCCAGTGATGATTAGTGAGTGCTGGAGTTTCCAAAGGTAACAACCACAGATTTTGGGCAATTTTTCTGCTGTATTTAGAGAGTGCCATGTAGATTCTAGAGTAAGACTTTCTGGGTTCACATCCAGCTCCCGTACTGTTAAGCTGAGGGCATGTTACTGAAGTCTCTGGGCTTCAATTTCCTCACCTGCAAAATGAGTTTCCAAATAGTCCATACCTCATAGGGTCATTGTGAAGTTTAAAGGGGTATATATATATGTGCTTAGAGGATTTCCTGGATCTTCATAAGGTGGTCATAAGGTGTTATCTTAGAAGGTATTATCTATAATGATCGTTTTGTTCTTGTTTGTTTGCTAAGTTGTGTCCAACTACTTTGCAACCCCCTGGACTGCAACCTGCAAGGTTCCTCTGTCCATGGGATTTCCCAGACAAGAATACTGGAGTGGGTTGCCATTTTCCTCTCCAGGAAATCTTCCCAATCCAGGGATTGAAACTGTGTCTCCTGTTGGTGGGCTGGTTCTTTACCACTGAGACACCTGGGCTGACCTTGCTTCTAACAAGATCATTCTTTAAAGACAAAAGCTGTATCTTACAAATATTTTTTGTGGTTTGGACAGAAAATCATGTGTGTGCTAAGTCACTTCAGCACATCCTACTCTTTTCGACCCTATGGACTGTAGTCCACCAATAGCCTCTGTCCATGGGATTCTCCAGGCAAGAATACTGAAGTGGGTTGCCATGCATTCCTCCAAGGGATCTTCCCAACCCAGCCATCAAACTGCATCTCTTATGTCTCCTGCCTTGACAGGCAGGTTCTTTACAACTAGTGTCATCTGGGAAACCCAGACAGAAAATTAGGAATCTTAAATTAGTTTTGGAAAAAGTCTTTCAAAGTCATGGATCTTCTCCCATCCTTTCTCTATTTTCCTCTTAGGGAGACTGGTCCATTATTCCACACACATTGGCTGGGTACCTGTGCCAGGCCTACATCTTTCTGAGATGTAGTGGGAATAAGTAAGACCCACCTGGTTTCTAACCTGCAGGAGCTCCTTGCCTACTGGGAATATAAGAGGCAAATAGCTATAACACAAGCTCCAACAGGATGGAGGCATACAGGAGAGGCTGGTGGAGTCCAAAGAAGAGGAGGTTACAGATAGCTCAAGTTTCACAGGGGTCTTTAAAGAGGAAGTGGCTTCTGACCTGAGCCCCAAGTGATGGGTAGGATGTTGACAGACCTGAGCACAGGGAGGAAGGTCATGGAAAGAGGCAGAAGGTTCCGGACTTCTAAGCATCTCTTGGAGAATCTCAGCAAGGAGCTTCCCATGAAATCCTGCCCTTTCTCCCAACCCATCAAATCACAGGAAGGTATATGCACACACATTGCTGCATCTCTAGATCCTTTGTCTCTGTTCTAGTCTATTTAAGCTTTTTGCAGTTTTACATTGTGCCTCTTCAAGGAAAGAGAAAAGGGGAAGAAAACTAGTGTTTTTGATTACTTACTGGGAGCTAATTATATCATTTATTTAATTTTACAACCCTGTAAAATTGGCATTATTATTGTGCCATTTAACAATGGAGGGAAACCACTGCTCAGAGAAGTTGTGATTTGTCCAAGGACACACAGTGAACTCATTCATTCAATAATTATCTATTGTTTGGGGTAGAACCAGGAATTTTTAAAAAAATTTTATCTTCTAAAATTTATTTATTTATTCATTTTTTATTTAGCCTCACTGTAGGGTTTGCAGGATCTTAGTTCCCTGACAAGGGATTGAACCTGGGCCCCCCACAGTGGAAGTATGGAGTCCTAACCACTGGACTGCCAGGGAATTCCCCAGAACAGGGAACTGAACCTAGGGCACCTTGATTTCAAAGGCCCTTTTATCTTGTTAACACAGGACACTGCTGCTTCTCAATAGGGTCAGATCCTTAAGGGCATAATCCTTTTTCATAGACCCCTCCAACACCTACCAACTGGCATTCATCTTTGGCTCTATAAGGGTCCCAAACAAGGTATTTAATTAATATCATCAGTGTTGACAGTGTTTGAGGGATGGGCTCCTCATCTAACTACCAAATCTTCTTCTCCATCAGGCAGCCAGTTGCCCTTTAATACCTAGTGTTCTCCCCATGTTCAGTTTTGCCAAGTGTCATTAAACCATCGCCCATGGGACTCCCAGGAGCCTCCAGCCCCACCCAGTCCAATGCCCTGTGTTTACGAAGAAGAACCTGAGCCCAGAAAGGGCAGGTGCCTGGTCCAAGGCCACACAGAGATTTAACAGCAGAGCCGGCAGCAGAGCGCTTATTTAGCTGGGAGCCTTGGAAACCACAGACTGCTCATTTTGCTAGGAAGCCCCCAGCTAGACCTGCAAAGTATCTCGGCCAGTTGGTTTAAAGGATTTTCTTTTTCACTCTTTTCACTGACTCCTGAAACAGATTGGGCTGAGCAACTGAGCAGTAGGGAGGCGAAGTAAACAGAATGGGTCCTCGGTGCCCCCGGCATGTCTGTTGTCTGCAGCGACTCATCACTGCCTGTGAGGCTGACAGACACAGCCGCTCCTGCACCGGTTCCCAGGCTCCTCCTGGGGTGCAGAAAGACCCGCATGGCAACGCCAGGACAGGGGCGCACACAAGAGCCTGTCCTGGGGAACATTTGTGTTATCTTTGTATGCCCCCATGGTGGTGATGGGGGGTGGGGGATGGTGCCAGGGAGGGGCTGTTCTTGGAGGGGTTCCCTATGACAACAGCACACACTTAAAATCCAAATCTGCAAATCTCACCAGGCTTTCCCTAAGCGCCCCATTGGATGCTTGGAGTCCCTACAGAAACCTAGCGATCAAGAGGAGGGTGTCCAGGATCTGCTACTTTCCAGATGCTGAGTTCCAGTTCTAGCTCTAGCACTACTTTACCTGTCTGACACTCACATCCTAAACTGTAACCTCAGAGATGTCACTTTGGCTCTCTGAGATTTAAGTTGTCCCAGAGGTCCAAATTGGATGGCTGATGTCTATTTTGTAGGGTTCTTTCAGGAATCTGTTGGAAACTAGGGGTGGCTCCAAGTAGAATATGTTTTACAGAAGTATTTTGTTTGTAGAACAATCTACTTCGTTGAATTTTAATGCCTCTGGGGATAGGGTGGGTGTGCACCCTAAAGTTGATTTCCTACCTGTCCCCAACACACATTGTAAATAATACACCCCCTCACCCTTAGCACATGCAATGCCCTTATGCATGTTAGAAAAAAGTAGCTCTTGGTTGGCTGAAGGACCATCCAGTGAAAGAAAAGTTGTTCCTACCTGTAGCTAGACCTTGCTCTGTGCCCTGGTGCATGGTTTGGTGAGCACAGAGCAGACTGCATTTCAGCCCATTCTCACCCTCTCATTGGGGCCCTTCTCAGGTGTACAAGCTGCTCCGTCATGTACAAGTGCCCTGTGTAAACACACTCCCTCCCTCTAAGCAATCAACTGCTTCCCTCATCAGACTGACTAATGCAGCCCTTCAAGGCACTTGAATTTTTGTTCTTTGAGGACAAATGATACACTATACTGAGCACAGTGCCTGTGACACACAGTAGGGTCTGAACAAGAACAATCACAGAGAAGGGGGAGAATTAAATGAGGCAACCCATGTGACAATGCTTGGTGCATAATTCAATGAGTACTTACTGCATGAATGAATGAGCTCACAGAATGGTTGTGAAAACAAGACATAAATCCCCATGTGAAACGTTTAATAACAATAAAATGTTCAAATTATAGCTCAATACAACATCTCAAGAGATGGCGCAAGTTTGCATATGAATGTCAAATGCCAGGCAATAATTTTTATAGGAGTTCAGAAAGGTGGGGGAGATCACTGTGGTGGACTGAGGGTCAAAAGGCCTGGATAGGTGCTTGTTCACGCACTTACACAGCACATTTATTCATTCATCAAATGTTTCCCAGTCCAGTCTATGGATTCTGGGGAGGCCAAGATGAACAATACAAAGCCCATGGCCTCAAGGTGCTCACAGACTGATAGGAGACTCCAGCAGAGGGACAGTGTAAATATAATGCTAAACTAACATACTGTGGATAGGAGGGAGAGGGTTCAGTGAGCCAGTACACACAGGAGTGTCATAAACTGTGGCATAGTAACACATGCCTCTGATTACCATCTCTGGCCAGAGATGATTACCATGATTACCATCTCTGATTACCATGATTACCACATTCTGAGTGCATCTCCACCACTCAACCCTTGTTAAGTCCCTAACGTGAGTGTGTGTGTTAGTCACTCAGTCGTGTCCTACCTCTTTGCGACCCCATGGACGGTAGCCTGCCAGGCTCCTCTGTCCATGGAATTCTCCAGAATACTGGAGTGGGTAAGCCTTTCCCTTCTCCAGGGGATCTTCCCAACCCAGGGACTGAACCCAGGTTTCCCGCATTTCAGGTGGACTCTTTACCATCAGAGTCACCAGGGAAGCCCATTAAGTCTCTAAAAAGCCCACCTTTTCTCCTCTTCATCTTACTTGCTCTTTCCTTAAACCTGCCAGCAGCCCTTAAGAGTACTGCACCCTTTACTAGTCAAACCCTTGGAGAGGGAGGGGATGACGCACGAGACTGGACGGGGTGGTTTGCAGCTGTGAGGGAGGCTCATGCCATTCTAGAGCTCCATGGAGCTTCCTCAGAGCCTTTCCTGCAGAGTCCTTCCTCACTGCAGTCACTGATCACCCTGGCAACCGTGCACCCATAGATCCTTTGGTGACAATGCCAGTGATAGTGAGGAGTGTTCTCTTAAACCACCACTGAAGAGGGAGAAAAATACACGCTCTCGAAAAGGCAGCCTGTGGCTCTCAGGCCCCTCTCTCCCTAGGATAAGGGCCGAGCCAGAAGGGACACTTGCATTTCAGAAGCCTTTGTGACCAAAGGCCCTGGGGAAGCAGCAGTGAGGCAGGGGGAAGAGCAGCATCTGTGGGGCCAAGAATTCTCAGGGTCAAATCCTGGCCATGTGACCTCAGTACAGGGGAGCTCAGACACATTAGTTCCTTATCTTTGGGGCTCAGTTTCCCTCTTTGGACAAATGGACATAATTCCTACCTCCCAGACTTACAGTGGGAACTAAAGGAAAGGGGATAGGCATTTGATGAACATAGTTGAGTGTAAAACAGAGGCTCAGAGATTAGCAGATGCAAACTAATATAGAGAGAATGGATAAACAACAAGCGCCTACCATTTAGCACAGGGAACTATATTCAGTATCCTGTGATAAAGCGTAATGGAAAAGAATATGAAAAAGGATATGAATCACTTGGCTGACACAACTTCGTAAATCAACTATGCTTCAATAAAATAAACTTAAAAAAAAAACCACCCAGAGGCCCAGATACTGTTTCTAAGATCACTGAGCTAGTTAGCAGCAAAAGCTGAATGAGAACTTCTCTTGTCTTTTGACTCCCAATGTGGCAATCTCTCCCTTCCCCCCTCCCCTCCCCTCCCCTCCCCTCCCCTCCCCTAGATGTTGTTCTCCTGCAGGGTTGAGAATGCAGTATTCCAAGGAATATTTGATACTTGATATTAAGCAGTGACCCTACCAAAGGATTCTCCAGGTTATGGAGTGATAATCCTTCCAATCCTACCAAGCTGGGCTGTGGTTTTACAAGGCAGGGTCAGCAAATACGTGGTAAATATCGGCACTATCTAGTCTACTCATGGCCTCCATCAGGAATCAACTGACTTTTCTTTTTCACTGATCTCTGATAAAGACTCCTTTTATCTGATAATGAATCCTTTCATCTCCTGCCAATCAACTGGGACTGTCATTCACTCAGTAAACATTAGGAGCTGTTAGTCACTCAGTTGTGTCTGACTCTTTGTGACCCCATGGACTCTAGCCTACCAAACTCTGTTCATGGGATTCTTCAGGCAAGAATACTGGAGTGGGTAGCCATTCCCTTCTCCAGGGGATCTTCCTCACTCAGGGATCAAGCCTGGGTCTCCTGCATTCCAGGCAGATGCTTTACTGTCTGAGCCATCAGGGGAGACCACTCAACATTAACTGAGTGCCTAAAATGTGTTCCGTCTGTACTGAGGAATATGTTAGACATTGACTCATGAATCTTTACCATTCTAGATGCAACCCGCTGGCCCTCTCGGGTTTCTAATGCTGCTGTGCTCCAAGCTTGGAATCCAAGTAGGACCACAGAGAGGGTTAAGATTTGGGGAAGCCAGGATCTGAATTTGACTCTGTCACCACAGTGGATGCCTTCAATTTTGTCTCCCTGGTACTCCTTCCCTTTTGGGGTCACAGGATCTTGCTGTAGGGGGACTTCCTCTCCTCCAATCCATGGCACCTGGCTACAGGGTTGGGTCTGTGTCAGGCTTGGCCAATCATGGTATCCCTTTATCCTTGTCCAGAGGTTGGATAAGCATATCTCCCTGTCTGGGACAGGGAGAAGTGTTCTGTATTTCTTTGTGTAATATGGTAGGATTCATATGTTTCAAAGGGGGAGAGAATCTCTCTGTCTTGAGAGGATACAAGTGTAGAGCTTTTGTTAACCACATCCCCATCCTGCACTCTCCATACAGGTGAGAAGCTCTCTGCAGGGGAGAGGATGCAGGAAAGGCTAGAGATGGAGGAAAGTGAAGGAGGGGGGGAGAAGGGGGTGAAAGGGAGACGAAGTGAGGGAGGGAGGGAGGGAGGGAGAGAGAGGGAGAGAAACAGAAACAGAGAGGGAGGGAGAGAGATCACAGACATGATGACATCATTGGAATCAATGAAGACTCTGGTCTGGCTTCACCCTGGATTGCCAAGTGACACCAGCCAATAAATTCCCTGTGCTTTAAACTAGTGATCTTGACCTCCTCTCAGACAGAGGTGAGTGGGGCAGAGGGCAGCATGAGAGTAAGGAATGACCACATTTCTGTAGACAGCGAGGAGGAAAAACAGCAAGGTTTCTGAAACAATTCTGTCTTTGCTTGTAATTATAGTTACATTGTTCTGGCTTCGTACCCCAATTGTCTTTCTACCAATAAGTGTTTAACAGGGGACTAAATGTGTATCTTGTCTCATGTTTCCCTTTGAGTGTAGATCTGATGTGAGGGTGTTCAGGGTGGTCTTGCCTCCCGTGTGGTTGATATGTCCCCCCCAGGGCCTGGGATCTGTTGCTCCCCATTTTTCCTTCAGCCACTAACTGTAATATTCATACTTTCATCTTCCTAGGGTGCCTTGTGCTATGCAAAGTCCTTTCATCTGCATTATCTCATTAGATTCTCGGAGCATCTGTGAAGAAGGCAGGGCTGGGATGACTATTCCTGCCTGTCAGACTGAAAAAGAGGCTCAGGCCCTGGGATCTTGGCACTAAAAGAGAAAGACACGGGCAGGGCTTATGCAGTGATCTCATGGGCAATGAATGAGACAGAGGTGGAAGGGTCCCTGGATTTGGAGCCACACTAGTCCCAGGCTTGCATCCTGCCTTCTTTACTTTCTAGCGACCTGACTTAAGGCAGATCACTCAGTCCCTCCCAGTCTCGTTTTCCCCTTCTATCAGGAACAGTGATGGCATTTTCCTTTCAGAATTCCTGTGACTATCACAGGAGGTGAGTAGAATAAAGGTGAGCTGGAAGGTGTGCTCACCTGTTCAGGGCTGCTGGTTTTTCGGTGTGATGGATAGTGGTGTGCCAGGTCCAGCTGGATAGGCTCATGAGAGCTATGCCATGGCTGTTTGTATACCCCCTCCCAACTCCACACTCGGTGACATTGTGTTGGTAACTTGACGACAGCCACGGTGAGGATATTTTCATTGAGGAAGTTGGCACATGCCACAATTTTACCCTCCCTGCCAAGTCAGTTGTGAACTGGCACACCAATGGCAGTGAGGACGGAGGGGAAGAGAAGAAAAGGATACTAATATGTGAGTTTCACCCTTGGAGCATCTTCTTCAGTCCATATGCAGATGCCGTCCCTGTCTGACAGATGAGGTCATTAAAACCTAAAAAGGGTTGATCGCTTGTTCAAGAACACACTATAAATGAGAGAACAGGGATTCAAGTCAGATTTCACATTCTCTCCGATAACCATGCAGCATCCCAAAGCTTTTCCCAGTAGAGCTTGCTCTTTCCTTGATCTCTAACCCAGCAATAGTGAGATGTTAAGTCAGTTTCTAGGGCCACTTAACATGTAAGATCCCTGTTTGGACTTCAATATCCTAGTTTCTAAATAAAACTGGCTTGGAGAAAGATGGGAATGAGTGCAGGGCATTGAGCTGGATACCAGGGGAAAGGTTCTGGGTCTCAGTTGGATAAATGTTTCAGGATCTCAGAAGTTAGGCAAGATCATTAGGTTGGGCCACCTGAAGCATGAGGTATGGCAAGGGAGAAAGTCAAGTGCACCTGAGCCCAAGTCCCAGCTCTGCTACTTCACCTAGTGGGGGGTTAAACTGCCTCATCTGTCAGAGGGGGACAGCATCCCAATATACCTGTTTCATCTTATTGGGTTTCTATGGTATCAGTGGGCTTCCCTGCTGGCTCAGTGGTAAAGAACCCACCTGCCAATGCAGGAGACATAAGAGACGTAGGTTTGATCCCTGGGTTGGGAAGATGCCCTGGAGGAGCCCTTCGCAACCCACTCCAGTACTCCTGCCTGAAGAATCCTATGGACAGAGGGACCTGGTGGGCTACAGTCCATAGGGTAGCAAAGAGTCAGATATGACTGAAGCGACTTGGCACGTATGGTATCAATGGGGGAAGGATTCTGAAGGCCTCTGGAATCTGTTGCACTGCACAGATGTAAGAGAATGATCATGTGTCTTAGCTGAGAACCTTTCCTCCTGTTGCTAAGAGAAAGGACTGCCTGTTTTCCTCTCCTGCCATCTCTGGCTCTTCCCCGCCCCCCAGCCCTTTTTTTCCCCTTCTATTTTTATACCTTGAGTGTTCATATGATGATGTCCTGAATGCTTCAAACTAGATGGGGATGGCAGACAGGAAAAAATAAATAAAAAGACCTAAACAAAGTGAAAATCTGTTTGTTGCTTAAGAAGATGACAGATGACTACAGAGGCTAGAGTTAGCTATAGGCTTTTCCCCAGATGCTGGGATGAAATCTCCTGGGATCCAACATGTTACCCTGGACAGAACAGTTTCCAGAGAAAGATGATCAACCCTCTTTTCTTCCAGATGGAGACAGGGGTACAATAGGAGCATTTGGGAAGGTCCCGGGGGATTTAAAGGGGGACTACAGTAAGGATGAAATTAATGGTTATTTAGTAGCTTAGGTACCTTTACCATCTCACTTAATCCTTGCAATAATTTTATGAGAATATATATTATTATATACACTTGCCAGTTAAGGAAAGGATCCTCAGAAAGTGGTGGGAGAAGTCCACACTAAGGCTCTTGGGGTTTCTGGCAAGTGGCCTCTTGCCCTGTAGACCTACTGGAAGAGGCGGGGGGCTCACTGTAGTTGTGCAGGCCAGAGAATGGAAAGGGACTTCTATTCAGCACTGCACAGGAGCCTCTGATTATTTCCCCTGCCCCCACCCAAGCTCCCTCCAGTTGTTCTCTGCACAGGAGCTGGAGTGAGCTTCTACAAACACAAATCATACTATTTCCTATCCCCTAAAAATCACAGTTGTACTATCTCCAAAACAATTGCCTACTGACATCCTCCTATAAGACCAGCCTCTCTCTTTAACCTCTGTATCTTATACCATTAGTCACCAGCCTTGATACATTTCAGCCACAGTTGGTTTCCCTCTGCTCCTCAAATGCATTCAACTCATTCCTGCCTCAGGGACTTTGCACTTGCTATTCCCTCTGCCTTTAATGCTTTCTGGCCTCAGGCCAATGGTCATTTTCTCTGAGAGTCCTTTTCCAATCCCCAGACTGATGTCCTACCCCAGCTTTTTCTTACCACACATCACCATCTTTTTAAATTGGTGTCATAGCAGTTATTACTGTCAGGTTTTACTAATTTACTTGTTTATTGTCTCTATCCTCATACTAGAGAGTAAATTCAAGACCTTAAGGATTACTTCTCTATCTTTTTGAAAGTCTTATCCCACTCCATAGATGAGACTGGCACAGTTAGCATACAAATAAATTCTTAGTGAATGAGTGGATTGTTATTGATGTATTATTATCCCAGGAAGAGCAGACTTGCTGTGAGTAGGGAAAAGTCCTACCATTTGCTATCACTTAACCTGTGTAGAGATCGATGTTTATGTCATTTGGTTCTCACAATAATTCTATGAGACAGATAATCTGGTTCCCATTTTGCAGATGAAGAAATGAAGCCTCCATCATTTATTCGGCAATTTGCTTAAGATCTCAACAAGGGCAACTGGAACCCTTGTCTGCCCGTTCTTGTGCGCACACACTGGATCCCGGGGGAGGGTAGAACTTCCTCTCTGAGGATTCTGCTCCTGCAAGACAGTACACGTCTGCTGCCACAAAACCTCATGTGTGTGAAGACTCTGCCCAGGATGAGGCTGTGTAAAAGCACGTGCAGGCCGAGAGTCTAGCGACAGCTCCCGGAGGACTTCCTCTAATAAACCGTCATTACTTGGCCTGAAGTCCAGATTTCTCTGGGGAATAGAGAGTCCCAACATGTGAAGGCTGCGGAGTGGCTGCAACTTTTGGCCTCGCTGTGTTTAGAGCTGGGAGGGAACTTATGAGTGGGTACTGAGGTCCTTCTTCCCTCCAGCGGTGCTCACGTCCTGTCCGGGTCGGCCTCGCCACTAATGCGGGCGCCTGCTTTTTGCGCTAGGTGGCGAAATGCTGTGGGGCTCCCCTATTCGGGGGAATGCGGTAGTGATGTATAAGGTATGAAAGATGTGGCCTGCAGAGAGCCAGCACTATCTCTACTGCTGCCGCTACTGCTGCCGGCAGAGCTGCTGGGAGTGAGCATCCCCCGTCAGGGATACCCAGCTCCGCGGCATCTCCTGCGCCCCAAACGGACCTGCCACCCCCAGGAAACAAAAGCAGAGCCCCCTCGCCCTCTCCTGCTGCAGCCGGAGGATGAGTCGAGAGGGCTGAGCGAAGAGTGTGGTCCTCGGCGGCCGGCGGGGAAGGTAGGAGAAGGTGTTGCGCTCGCTCGCTCAGGCGTGGGAGGCTCGGGGTGGGCGGGCAGGGGCAGGGGCGGCAGAGGGGACCAATCTGTCCCCGGGGTGCTGTCCGGCCCTGCGAGGTGGTCATCTGGAACGCAGCGCCCGCACCGCCTGCCCGCCCAGGGCAGGGCGGGTGCGGAGCTCCCGCAACCGCGAGGGAGCCCCCTGGGTGGAATCGGAAACGGCTGGGGGAAAAGTCCAAAGCCGAAGCCCCACAGGCAGCGGTCCAGGGCACTCGGTGACGCGCGGCTGGCTGTGAGGCAGGCGGCGTTGGCTGCAGCGTGCGCAAAGTTTTGGGTGGCGCGCAAAGGCGCGGGCGAGGGCCCTGCGCAGCGCAAGTTGCGGCCGCAGCCAGAGGGCGAACCCCGGGGTGGGGGGGACGGTGCTCCAAGCGGACTCCCCGACACTGAGGCTGGCGGCTTTTGCTCCCCCATGCCAGCCGAGGCTGGGTTTGCCCTCAGCCATTTAACCCTTTCTGACCTGGGAGAAACAACTTCATCTTCTTCGGAGGCGGCTGCACTCAGGCTGGCTGGGTGGCGTCGAAGCTCCCAGCTTAGTCCTTTTGAGGTTTTGCGAGTTTCCCAGCACGCGTTCTAGGTTTCTGTTCTTTTCTGGCCACCTCCGTGTCCAAAAACCAGGCAAGCTGGCTGGGGCAGGGTATCTTTCCCCGCTATCTGTAATTTTACCCCATGTACCACCCAGACGCATGGTTTCTCTTTTCCCACTCAGCTTGGCTCTTTGATGCTGTCTTGAAAAATGAGATGATTAATCAATTAGGTTAGTGGCCAATTAGGCATAACCTTGTAGAAAAATAATTATGCCCAGCTTTCTGGGTTTTCACTGTTGATGAGGTGGGAATCCAGCCCAGGTGGAGGGGCTGTTCTAAAAAGATAGGGCTGATGAGGGAATTTCTGGAAATTTAAGATTAAAAAGATTCAAACGTGTGGTAGTGGCGGAGGTTGTGCGGGTGCTGTAGGGGTGTGTGTGTGAGAGAGAGAAAGAGAGAGAGAGAATCAATTTTTGCAGAGGAAATTAACCCTTGGCAGCTCGGTCTAGAAGGACTTTGTAGGCAGCCTGTTTCAAACAGCTCAGTAAAGGTGTGTCCCCTGCTTGCCTTCCCCATCCCCCCTCAACGCTGAGGGGCTCTCGCCTGTAAATCGCCTCACAGTCGCTTTGCTGTTGCTTTGGGAGGCTGAGTTCCGATGAATGCATTTAGTTTCATGTCCGAGGAATCGCGTCGTTGCAGAGGGAGGTTTCTATGCTGTGCCTTCCGAGGATACACATTTCCCCGGCTTGCGTTCAGTAAAGCGGTTATTAAACGGGTGTAAGACAGAGGCAATCTGTTACCAGAGCTGGGAAGTTCTTGCTGCTGAACGAGGCTTCCTTTTGCTTTTGGGGGAAGGACTGGCGGGGTTTGGCACTGCGGTATTACAATACAGCCATATTAAAAAGGTCCTCAGAGCCTAGAGCCGTCCACCACTGCAGCCCCATCTCCCACAGACTTTACTGCTCAAATCCTTCTTGCGGGCAAGATGCAGTGGATTTCTGATGTGTACTGAGTGCATTTTAACCCCATTCTGTTTCTATTTTAATCTTCTTCTGTTTATATCTCTGGACCCTGGAAAGTAGATTTCCTGTTCAGAAGGCAAAAACCTAGAGGTGTTCCCAGGGTGGAGGCATTTTTGCAACAGGTCCTAGGTCTGGGTTTTCTGATAATGGGTCCCCCTGGCATTTAGTAAGCTGGGGACCTGCTTCCTTCACCAGTGACCCGACTGGGGTAAAACAGGGGGTCCCTGAGACCCCCTGCAGTGCTGGTTCTGAATTGTATGGCTTTTCTTCCTTTCCGAGCTGATCCAGAGCAGTAGCTAAGCAGTGCAGCGAGGCAGTGGCTATGCCACCTCACTCCCAGTAGAATGGAGGGGGACTGGCTGGGGCTTATTGGCAAATAGAAATGGTGCAGCTGGAAGACTGCCTAGTGATACTGGTGTCCAGGGACAACTGGGACCCATATGCCCCACCTGCCTTCGTTGGAATCAAGGGCCACCATTCAGTCTGCTCTCTTTTACAAGATTTTTTTTCCTTGTCTTTTCTTGAAGCTGGACTCAGCTAGTCACCTTACTGTGACCCTATTTGTTGGTCTGACTCTTGTGCTAGCAAAAGCCTTGCTCCTTTTCTGAAATCAAAGCTTTTTTAGATAATGGGAAGGGATATAGGGTGGGGGGAGAAGGAAGGGAGAGAGAAGAGGTAAAGAAGAGGCGGGGGCGGCAGTAGTAAGAGAGACAGAGACAGCTTAAGACTTCAAATACAGACAGTGGGAAAGAGGGGGGAGAGATGGAGAACAAGAAAGGAGGAGGGAGAGAGGAGGAGGAGGGGGAGGATGGGGAGGGGGAGGAAGAAGAGGGAGACACGGGCAGAGGGAAACAGGAGGAGTTCCAGACTGAGAAGGGGAAAGAAGGGCCCACATGAAGCAGAGTTTTGTATTATATGAGTTCTTTTAAATGCAAAGGAAAACCCCAAACTGCAAAGGACTCATTGCCTTTAGACTAGCTTGGACCTCAGCGCTGACATCATCAGATAATGACTCAGGAAAGAAAGCCATTAGCTCTGTTTCTTCCTTTTTCCTTGGCTTACACTCCAGTTGCCAGTATGGAGGGTCAGAGTTCCAAAGGGAGTCGGTTTGCTTGTGCTTTTATAGCCCCAAGAGCATATTCTTGTTTAGGTCAAGCTGGGGCACTCCATTTGGACCCGCTGGGTATCGGAATGACTTTGGAAGGGAGGCATCCTTTGTTTTAGATTTGTCTTCCATAGAATTGACTTTTTAAAAAATAGTGCATTCTTAATGTATTTAACCTTGGGGGAAAGAAGAATAATAAAGGATAGTGTAGTGAATGCTTTTACCTGCCACCCGGAACTAAGAGTAATGGGAAAATCATTACAACTTGTCTTCACTCCAGCCTCCTGACTCTAGTCCAGAGTATTCTTAGCACTTCCCAACTCATACTGGAGAGGGACCTCCAGTATGGTCCCTCTCCACAGGTGTGACATCATCTTTCTAAAGGGTTAGGATTAGAGTTAGATTTGATCAGAACACACCAGAGTTTCCCTATTGCCTAAAGCATGTTATTCAAATCACTGACCATAAACTTCAAGGCCTTTCATAGCCTGGCCTCCTTGCTCCCTCTCAATGGGCCTCACACATACATAGATACATTCTCATACACACACATCTACACACACATACATACCACTACACACATGCATGCTAATAAACAAGCTTACACCTTCACACACACAGACACTACACTTATATTTCACATGCATACTGTGCACAGTTTTCATACCTTTGCAGGTGCAGACTTCTTTTCTTGTCTGGAAAATACCTCCTACTTTTTTACCTGGAGTCCACTCATCTTTCAGGATCCATCTCAAAAGTGGCATCCACTCAGAGATCCTTTTCCCTCAGGAAGCCGTGTTCCCTCAGCACTCTTAACACACTTCCTTGGAAGTGCAATCCATGTGTTCTTCTTCCTCAGTAGATTGTAAGTTCCTTCCAAGTGAGGGTAGCTTATCCACCTCTTCAATCTCAAGGTGTATATATAACACAGTAGTGCGCGCAAAGCTATGTGAGCAAAGGTCAATGGATACATTCATCTCAAGAGCTTCTAGAGGATGATTAACATTCATAACCTCTTTTTTCTTATTTTATCTTGCTCTCACTATTTTTATGTTTTTTATTTTGATTACAAAAATTTTAAAAATTCAAATGGTGTGTGTAAAAAGTGACAATTCTCCCCACTCCCACCTAAATACCCTATGATTTTTAATGCACATGCTATTAAATACTTGAATTTCTTCCTGAGCTTTGTCTTACACTGTATTTTCTTAGCTAGATCACATGCAGGGATCATGTAGTATATATCTGTATGTATATGCTGTAATTCTTAATGAATAGTTGTGTATGTAGTAAGTGCCCAGCAAATATGGTATAAGTGAACACATACTAATTTGTTTTTTTTTTAATTACATTAAATAAATTGCTTCAGTAATCTTCACAATAGCCTTATGTGATTAGTGTTATAATCTTTATTTTACTAATAGAGAAAGCTAGGTTCCAAGAGGTTATGTAAAATGGCAGATTAGAAAGGGAAGTGGGAGTGGGGTCCAGATTCAAACCCAGATCTTATTCATTTTATTGCCTCTGCTCTTTCCACTCCGCCCCATGAGTGGACCTGTGGGCACCCAGAGGAAAAGCATCTAACTCAGGTTTGTATGCCCAATATTTGCTCAGAGCTTATGAGTCTGTGGAGCCCGTAACCCATGCCTTCTCAGGTGTCATTATCCTTTTAGGGATGAGAAAGGAAGGCACATGTGAGATGTTCACAGGACTTGGCTGAACCTCTCGATCCAGGAAGAACCCAGGACTGGGGCTCAAGGCTCATTCTCTCTTCTCAGATGTGATAGTTGATTCCAGAAAGGGAGAGGGCAACTTCTGCTTTCCCTTTAGTGCATGACTCAATGGGACAGAAGAATCTAGCGGGTAAGGCTGCTTCCTGAGAAGGGGTGTGTATTGTGGTGCTCAGCCCTAGTAGGGTCCACATTTCCTGGGACTGTTAGAAACTCCCTTTTTGAATGCTCATCTTCATGTCTGAAGTTTTCTGAACCACAACTGTGGATGGAGTTACTTTCTTGAGAGTTTGGTGAGCAACCATGGACATAGTTTGTGATTCAGTAGTTATGCTACAACACCTAATGGGGATGGTTTGAATTTTTGGTTTTGGGATATTTTGTCAGTGAGGCATCCACCGGTGCTGGAGGCCTCCAGAACTTGGCATAGGTAGCAGCTGCCTTCTGAGTTGGGCTATAGCTCCTGTTAATTGGTGCATCACTGACTCTATGGACATGAGTTTGAGCAAGCTCTGGGAGTTGGCTAGGGACAGGGAAGCCTGGCGTGCTGCAGTCCATGAGATTGCAAAGAGTCAAACACGACCGAGCGACTGAACTGAGCTGAACTGATAGGCAACAGGCACTGGGTTAGACATACAACCTGCATCCTCTCATTTGATCATTATAGCAGTCCTAGGGATGGCATTATAATCCTCAACTAGAACAATGCCCGGTACAATAAATGTCAATAAAATATTTGCTGAGATGTTAATGAATAAAGAAGAAACCGTGCATCAGAGATGTTGAGTAACTTGTCCTAGCTCACCTAGCTAATGTATTTCAGAATTTGGATCTGAACTCAAGTCTTTTTGATTCTAGAGACTGTACCCTCCCCCACCCCCTGCGTTTTTAAATCACACTATTTCTTTTGGACTGAAAATCCTCACCAGGTAACATAATAGAACTTGAACCTATAGATCCTTTTCTCCAACTGCTTTTTTTAAAGAGAGGCAAAAATTTCCTATGGGCAATGTGCTGCTCTACACACTTAAGATGGATTAACTTGTTTTATCTTTTTTTGTTTGTTTAGTTCTTCTGTGTTTTCTTGTCACTTTTCTGAATATCTTCTGCTTCTGTTAGGTCCATACCATTTCTGTCCTTTATTGTGCCCATCTTTACATGAAATGTTCCCTTGGTATCTCTAATTTTCTTGAAGAGGTCTCTAGAGTTTCCCATTCTATTGTTTTCCTCTATTTCTTTGTGTTGATCCCTGAGGAAGGCTTTCTTATCTCTGCTTGCTATTCTTTGGAACTCTGCATTCAAATGGGTATATCTTTCCTTTTCTCCTTTGCCTTTTGCTTCTGTGCACAGCTATTTGTAAGGCCTCCTCAGACAGCCTTTTTGCATTTCTTTTCCTTGGGGATGGTCTTGATCCCTGCCTCCTGTACAATGTCATGAGCCTCCATCCATAGTTCTTCAGGCACTCTGTCTATCAGATCTAATCCCTTGAATCTATTTGTCACTTCCACTGTATAATCATAAGGGATTTGATTTAGGTCATACTTGAATGGTCTGGTGGTTTTCCCTACTTTCTTTAATTTAAGTCTGAATTTGGCAATAAGGAGCTCATGGTCTGTGCCACAGTCAGCTCCCAGTCTTGTTTTTCCTGACTGTACAGAGCTTCTCCATCTTTGGCTGCAAAGAATATAATCAATCTGATTTCAGTGTTGACCATTTGGTGATATCCATCTGTAGAGTCTTCTCTTGTGTTGTTGGAAGAGGGTGTTTGCTGTGATCGGTATGTTCTCTTGGCAAAACTCTATCAGCCTTTATGAGGTGCAGCTAAGTGGTAGAAATAGAATTTGGGCACAGGTAGTCTGTGCTCTTTGCTACTCAAGTATGTAAGATTCTGGGACCTATTTAAGATGCTGGAGTTGCTTAGCGGTAGAATCATTGCCATCATCATTGTTATCATCACCGTCTTTGTCATCATTGTCACTGTTGCCTTCATAGCAGTTATCTTTACTGGGTACCTATCTTGTGCTTATGGGCACTTTTCATGTGTTATCCCATTAATTCTCAAAACAACACCATATTTCTACAGAAAGAAACTGAGGCACGATAAGGTTAAATGGATGCTGAGACTCTCATTGCCAATAAGTGTGGAGATGATGGGGTTGGGACCCCATGTGTCCGGTCTCTTCTGTCTTCATTTTCATTCTCCAATCTCTTTTTTTTTTTCACTGACTGATCCTTGTTGCTGCTGTTAAGATCCAGCAAAGCTTAAAATGGTGAAATTTTTCTTGGTTTGTTTTTTCATTGTTAGCCCAATGTTCAGAGGATCCCTGTCTAAAAAGACACAGGCTTTAAGTTCAAGGACTTGAGTTTTTTTCTCCTGTTTCACTGTCAGGTATAAGAAGGGTTACCTGATGAGTTCTCTTTCAATTTCCTGGAAATGGAGTAATAATATATCTGCCATGCTTCCTAATATGGTGATGGGAATAGGAAAGTTGGGGTCCTTGTGATTTTAACTTCCACTTAGAGAACAAGAAGTATCTTTTGAAAGAGCAAGGGGAGTACCTCTCAGTTTGAAAATTACTACCTTGGGCAGCTCTGTGACCCTGGTTGCCCTGAGCAAGAAAGTGACCATCAGTTGGGCTCTTTGTTGGTGACTGTGCAAGAACCCTGTACCTTTCGTACATACACTTGTGGCATCAACAGCTGTATTGTGGATGACAGGGGGCCCCGTAACATCAGACAACCTTTCAATTTATCAGCAAAGCACATGTAGTTCCTGTCTCAAAGGGGGCAGAATTAAATAAGAATGAATACTAAGTAAAGAATTCATTTGTATTCATAGGCTTTTAATAAATAGAAATCTTTTTTTTTTTTTTTAAATGAGCTCTGAGCCCTAGGTCTTGAGACATCTTGTTTAATTAGCATGCAAAGTATGACTTCTTCTTACTTCAAAATGACCATTTTTTTGGTAGCTTGAGCTTAGATCTTTAGTGACATATTTTTTTTCTGCAACAATTATTTATAGCCAAGTTGGAAACTGACAGGAAGGAGGGATTGAGATGAAAATGTTACCCAACTGAAGTTTACATCTGACTGAAACACATGGTGGCACTGTGGACAGAGTCCTTAGAACTCAAAATATTTGTCAATTGTAGCACTTGGAGCAACCAAGCTGTTTTCATTTGTTAATGTTAACTCTAAAAATCACATTTTTGTGCATGCATTATGGTGGCCATTTCCACTTCTTCTCTGTTTGGTTTTATTTGGTGGTCATGGACCTGCATCCATTAGCTTATTCTTTATCTTCTGTTTCAGATGAGCTAGATGTCCCTATGTTTATTTGTACTACCATACTTCTGCATCTCTAGTTCTTCCTGCCTGGAACACCCTCCTTTTTCAGATATCCTCCAAACCCAACAGAGTCTTTTTTTTTTTTTCCCAACAGTGTCTTGACGTCAAGTTCAGGTATCATGCCCCGCATGTAGGCTTCTTGGCTAACATCACTCAGCATTGACCAGCACTGACATGGGGTGTCTTTTATCACTTTATTCATTTTCCAAAGCATATAAATAAAACAAATCCATTGTAAGAAATGCCAAAGTATAGAAAAAGCTTTAGAAACTGGTAAAAAAATCACTTGAAATTCTAGTTATTTGTCTTGCCTCTAATTTGGCCACCATCCTTTTATTTGTCTCTTTAAACACAAATGCTAGCATATGTAGATAGACAGAAGTTTATTTGCTCTGCCTTATTATGCAAACTGTTTACTTTTTATCCTGGACATCTTTTTAAAAAAATATAGTTATTTATTTACTCTCCTTTGCCCCTCAAACTAGTCTAACAATGAGGCTGCCTTCCATATCTTCCTCTAAGTTCCTGTAACATTTACAATATATGTTCATATAGACACATATACAAATATAGGGATTTTTATCGTGGGTGTAAAACATGAGATCATATATACATTCCTTGGCATGTTGCTTTTATCACTTTAAACACTATGGAAAACTGTTCTCTTCCAGCCCCCACCCCCAACCCCACCCCCCGACAGCGGGTATTGATAAAAGTCACTGTTTTCAATGGCTGTATAAGTTTCAGTGGTATGAACATGCCACTGATTTTCAACCATTTCTCTCCTGATAGGCATTTACTTTTGTGTCACTGATTTTTACAAACAATGATGAAATAAGCATCCTTGTACTTTTGTCAGTATCTGTTGATGTTTTAAGTTTTATGATTCCCCAATCTACTACTAAAGAGTCAAAGGATATATGCTTTTTAAAGTTTTAGTAGGTGATACTATATATCTTTCCAAAGAAAGTATAATAATTCTCATTTCCACTAACCTCATATGAAGTAACATTTCCCTATGTCTTTGTCAACAGCAGATAGTATCAACCTCTTTTACTTTTGCTAACCTGAGAAGTAACAAGTGATCTCATTGCTATTTACTTTGTATTTTCTTTTTTTCTTTTTTTACTTTGTATTTTCTTGATGTCTACCAAGGAAGAGCATCATTTCACATTTATTGGCCATTTGGATTTGCTTCTTGATGGACAGATAATTCATTGTCTTTGCTCGTTTTTCTTGGGATGGTTCATCTTTTTCTTATCATTGTATAAGAGTTTCTTTTAGATCATAGACAGGAATCTTCTTTTTTTCATCTACATTGTATCTGATTTTCCATCCATAGAGGTTTGAGCTAGTGTTATAGTAATCTCTTTGTTTGTCTATGTTAAATCTAGACCAGGAATTACTAGACAGAAATGATGTGTCTGATTCATCTCTAAGACATTACATACAGGGTGAGGCCTGGAAAAACGTAGGTTCAGAGTGAATGGTTTTAACCCTGATTACAGGTGTGGTGTCCAAATGTATTTCATTTAATGTTGAATTGTATGAAATTATATATATGGCACCACATAGACTGAGATGTTTCAAATAAGTGTAGTTTCAAGATAACCAATGTTTAGAAAATATTTATAAATGAATTACATACTTTCCTGGTTTGTAAAATAGATTACGACTAAGAGCATTTTGAACATCAACTATTGTGTCAAGCTATATATTTGGTATTCTTAAGGGCTATTTAGAGATGCAAGACTATTTGCCCTTTGTATGGGTGGCTCTAGACATATGGATGTATGGACTTATAATTCTAATATCTAGTTTTTATAACTTCCCTCACTGTCAGATTGTGTCTTCATGTCTTGGTATTGTCAGTTTATCTGCCTCTAAAAGCACTTTTTCCCCCTTTCTATCCATCCTTTTGCTGACTCTGGGCAACTATATCAGGAACCATGTTCACTGGAAATGCAGATGTGATAAGGGTCCATAAACACCGACCAAGTCTTGGCCAGGGTACCATCCCTATAAGTAAAGTCTCCAGTGACAATATAAGTTAGGCTGTTTGAGGGTGGTTTTTTGTTTTTATCTTTGTTTACAACTGTTTTCTGGAAAAGTGAGGTGCTGGATAAGTGAAGTGTTGGCATGCCATCTCAGAGAATTAGACTATCGATCCAGCAGCAGGTAGCCAAAACACCAAATAAAGCAGCTTGAATGTGTCTTTAAAATGGTAGAATTAGATGTCCCAGTCGTTTAAAAGTCTGAGTGCAGAGGGCAGCTCCCAGTGGGGAAGTCATGCAGGGTCCAAGCTCTTGTAGCTTGTCACTCCTGCTCCATCCCCATGACATTGCTGTTATTATTATCATCCACAATGGGACAGCACCACCTCTTCATTCAAACTAGATGGCTGGGAGGACCTCCCCATTTCTTTTAAGGGCATGGCAAGAAGTTGGACCCATAATTTCTTTTTACACTCTCCTTGGCTAGGACTGAGTCAGTGGGCCACTTCTAACAGAAGAAAGACTAAAGAGTACCATCTTTATTCTGGGTGGCCATGGGTCAGAACTGGGTGCTGTGATAGAGGATGTGGAGAATGGATGTTGGTCTCTGCCACACCCATTCCCATCATTCCCTGTGTTCCCTCAACTTTCTCATAGGGTTGCCAGCCCTTGAGTGCAATTATCACCTGTTTTGTTCACCACCTCCCCTTGTTGTGTGAACTAGTTACTCAACAAAGACAGCTTTACTTGCCATCTTTGTCTCCTCGTTTTAGGGAGGGCAAAATTGAGCTTGCTAATAAGAGGTTCAAGGACTAGAAAGCTTTAGCCTTCCTGGTTGATATTTCTTTAATTTAGTTCCTGTTCTATCTAGTCCTTTATGACTCCACACAGGATTAGTTATATTCCTCTTTCTTATTCATCCCTCATTTTCAGCTCTAAGAGGTTCAGGTGTGCAGACCACATGCTTTGGAAGCAGGTGTGTTGGGCAATTCTGTGAGTGTCAAGGGGGAAATCAGCCCCCTGCAAATGGTACAAGTGAGCTGAGAGCCTGAGATTATGACCTCTTTGCAAAACAGGCTTCCTGGTAATCAACAGATTGCATCTCACTGCTGAAGTTTCTGTACCCCATGGGCTCCCATTGCTTTTCTGATTAGCACAGAAGCATCCCTTCTCTTACTCCAGACTGACTCTGGAATTGTGTTTGCTTCAGCCAAATGGCTGATTCTAACTGGTTTCCCTGCCTCCAAAGCACAAATGTGAGCTCATTGTTTTTTTTGGTGCCGGGTGGGGAAAGACTTTGAGAGATACTCATGCTTTTTCTCTCTTCAAGTTAAAAACCAAATGGGAGATGAATACTGGAGTTGAAAAAGATGAGGCCATGTGTCTCATTTCTGTTAATGCTTCACTGGAGAATTTAGGTTTTGCCTCCTGAACTTTCTTTTTAAGTTCAACTGGATATTGACAGGTTTCCCTTTTCCTTGTGGGAGCACACGTGGCCTCATCGGCTTATTTCATGGATGAGCAGTGAACGAGGATCTTCTGAGGTCAGAAAACTCTGAATGACAGAATGAAAGGAACTATTCTATAGTGTCAATTAGGTTCTTAGTTGCAGATGCAATAATTTAAACAGAAAAGGATTTACTAATGGGTGTTGGGTAGCCATTAGCATTCCAGGAGGGGCCTAAGAGCCAAGCTTGGATGTCAGCATGGTTACCCAACCATGCCATGGCGTAATAGGGTGGAGACTACACTGTTGTTGGAGATAGGAGGATCTTCGTCTGAACTGCTGCAGAAGAGTTCCTCTCCTTGCACATGGCAGATACTGCCTATCTGTGTCCTCCTCCTTCCAAGCCTCGTGCAAGTGTGTCTGCTTGGTCCCTAGAGCACCCTGTAGTCACTTCTGAGTCTCCTGCAGAAGGATAAGAAATGCAAATATGGAGTTGGAATGGTGCCGGGAGAGCCCATATCTGCTACTGCCACACATGTTTGTTCTCTTCTGATTTCGCGCAGAAGATAAATCAGTCCCTCTCCTTTGAGGCAAGAGGATGGAAGCGTTGCTGCCCACTTTTCCCCTCTGAAGGGTGGAGTGGAAGCTGCGGTAAGTGTTCCCCTTGAACACACTTGCATACAAACCCTCAGGGGCTGTCTGGGCTTTCAGGCTAAAACTCAAACTCCTTAGGCTGGCAGAAAGCCTCTTTTTGGTTTCTACCCTGTTTTTCAGCCTCATTCCTCTCCAGTCTCCTGTTCATTCACTACCTGACTGTCTCCTCTGGGTGCAGTCCATTGTGAATTACTTAGAAGACCCTTGAACTTGCCCATGCTCTCCTATGTCTCCATGTCTCAGTGCTGACAGCTCCCCACTTTGCCTACCATGAGTGAACTGCCCTCCATGCCCTCCTTTGTGTGACAGCCTTCTATTGACCCTTTCAAGAACAAGGCATCATTTCTTCTGGGAATCTTCTTCAACACCTCCTAGACTGGGATGTGCCCAGAGAACCCAGCAATCCCTTCTGTTACTACCCTTTGCGCATCATATGTGACCTTTAGTTTATCTGACTGCTCAAGTTCCTGTGAGCTTCCTGAAAACATGGTCTTGTCTTTTATCTCTCTATCCCAGTAGCTAGCGCAATGCCTGGTACACAGTGATTGTGCAAATGAATACAAGAATGAATGGTAGGGTACCGGCAAAGAACACTGGCTCTGACATTGGCATCTGACTTTGCCACTGGGTAGTTCTTTAGTTTTGGGCAACTTAAACATCAGAGGATTGTTGTATGAAGGCTAAATGAAATAATGCATGTGAAGTGCTAAGCATTGAACACATAGTAAATATTCAATAAAGTTGAGCCATGCTTTTGAGTATAAGAGAACCATTATCATTGCAGGTGTTCAACAAATAATAGTGATGACTAGAACACTTTCTAGATGAAAGTGTTAAGTGGTGATCTGTGACATTTCCTACCCCCTGTAGAACCTTCCCCAAATACTTTGAAACCACCAGTGGATTGAAAGAAGGAGTGAAAATAGACAGAAATTGACAGAAGTCACCATCAGGCAAAATCCTTTAGAGAGAGAGCTCAGTGACAGCAGGAGACAATGCCTTCTGACATCAGGTTACAGTAATTGCACTGTCACTGGCATTTTACTAAGAGTTCTGCCTCCTTTACATACTCCTTTCTTGACTCCAGAATTTTTCCCTAAAAAAAAAATTGACACCTAGGTGATGCAGAAAACAATGTCAAAACTTCAGTGAAGGTCAAACATTTTCCAAGGGATTGCCTGGAAGCATACATCCCGCTGTGTTCTCTCTGCGAGTATGAGATGTAAAGACAGTGGGAAGCTTGAAGCTGATGTCGAAAACCAGCTTGGAATACGGCAAATGTCTTCTTTGTGCCAAACTCCCAGCACAGCGTCTTCTTACAGAGTAGATGCATTTCCATCTATGTGTGTGCAAAATCCCTTCTCGTTCTCTCTTTTCCCTGTGGGTCCACACTTATTTCACTCTATTCAATTCAGCAAACATTTATGGAGTCCCTGCTGCTACAGGGAACACTCCTGCTTCTCCCCTTCTGTGGCGTTTCTCCCACCACATTAAGGTTATTACTTTATCAGACGTAAAGACTCGTGTCAATAAAGAAATACGTTAGTTGCTGGCATCTACTGCTTTTAAGGGGACAACATAAAAGTATTTTTATTACTGGCATCTGTAGCAAGAGTCTTTGTTATTGGGGATTGAATGGACGTTGAGGAGGCAGAAATTGGTCTGGGGAGAGTATGCAGACCAAGGACCCAGTGTGTGGTCTTCAGTGTATTATTAATCTCTCTGGGTTCCAGCATTCTGGTGATTATAAAGGACCTTTCCAGTCCTAACATACTATGATTCAAAAAAGTATAAAGAGGAATATAGCAATGATTGGATCTGACATCCTAACAGGGAAAGTGCAGTGGCTTTGGAATTAGAAGGTTTGGTTCGGGGAGTTCCCTGGTGTCCTAATGGTTAGGATCCCAGGCTTTCACTGCATTGGCCCAGGTTCAATCCCTAGTCTGGGAACTAAACCAAGCAGAATGGCCAAAAGAGAAAGAAAAGAAAAATTATGATGAGATACACATAGCGTAAAGTTGACTATTTTGAAGTTCCCCTGGTGGTCGAGTGGTTAGGATTCAGTGCTTTGACTGCCAAAATTTTAAAAATAAATACATAGAAGAAGAAGAAGACTTAGTTTGGACTCTGGCATTGACATTTGACATGTGTGATCTTAGGCTTAAGCTCACAGCCTCCCCAGATCCTTCTCTCTAAAATGTGGACTCTGCTTCTTGCCTTTCCTGTTCTATAAAGTAGTAGTGAAGCTTCAACGAGATGATGCATGTGAAAGTGAATTATGAATGACAAGGGAGTGTACACACACATATAAGCTATTATTACTATTAATAATCATCTTGATTTCAATATTTTACTCTAACGGATGCTTTTGCATTTTACCTTCTGGGTTGTTTGAAGGAAATATCATTTTTTGGTTCTTGTGTTCTTTTTTCACCTCCTGGAAGCAGGGGATTTCTTGAAGGCATGGGTGGCCGTGTCCTCTGCCTGTCTTTCTGATTCACAAGACACGGGTCTTGGGCCCCCACGCTTGTCTGAGTGCATCATGTTGTATTTGTTGACCTGAAAGGAAGCCATTTGTTCCCTGCTAAATGAGCTGTTACTGTGCGCCTCTGTCTCCCTCCCCCAACACCTGGGGCTGTATTCATGGGAGAATCCAGCCGTGGATCTCAGGAAAAAGTTTATTAGAAGAAGGCAGAAAGCATTTCTCTGCAGGTTACACCCTCCATCACCGGCTGTGGCTCATTAGTCAGAGCCGGGTGGGTCACCTGGGGGTGGGGGCAGGTCTGCAGGCCTCGGCTCCTGCAGGTGCTGCCAAGGGCCTGGGGGCAGATCTTTCTGCAGCCTCTTTCTGGCCTTTCCACTGCCCCCTGCTCCGCAGTTGGCTAATTAGCCCTAACTGGCTGGTGCATTGCTGCCTGGGGTTCAGAGCTTGCCACCTGGGGCATCTTTCCCTTATTTTGGCCTCAGGTCTAACCTAGTCTCACAACCTATCACAAGGAGACTTCTCTGCAGAGCCTGCCCTTTGGACTCTGTCCACCATGAATGGCCTGACTCTGAGAGCCATAGGAG
Organism: Cervus canadensis; assembly: GCF_019320065.1. Classification (NCBI taxonomy): domain Eukaryota; kingdom Metazoa; phylum Chordata; class Mammalia; order Artiodactyla; family Cervidae; genus Cervus; species Cervus canadensis. Next base: position 82,870,062 of record NC_057387.1, on the reverse strand, counting down.
CAGTTTCTGCCCAGCCCATGGTGACTGGACCTGCCCAATAAGGACCACGCTGGGCAGTCTGCCCTGGCCATTTGGGGGTTTAGTTCCCTGGGGGTGATGCCACACTGGGGGTTGTTATGGCTGTGCCAGGGGTTGGTCATCTCAGCCCTGGGTATCCTGTGATATCCTATGGTCACAGTGTGAGTCCACAGTACAGGGAAGAGACCCAGAGGGACTGTTTTGTCACAGCCCCTTCCCCTATCCCTTCCTCTGCACTGCCCACCCCACTGCTCTCTACATACAGGCCAACTGAATTCATCACACAGCCAGGGCTAGAATTCAGGACGCCCAGCCTGAGAATGTGTGTCTGTCTTCTGCCCTGGGAGACTCTGCTTCCTCATCTCTATACCCTTCTCAGCCAGGTGCTCAGAAAATCCTTGTGAAATACACTTCTGAGAGCCCTGAAACAGAAAGCTTTCACAGTTAAGCATCTGAAAGCTGGATTCAAATCCTGCTTCTACACTTACTTAATATCAACTTATGTAACATCTCTGAAATTTAGTTTCTATGCTATGAAAAGGGGATGATGATAATCGAGTCTCTTCACAGGGTGCTTATAGGTGTGAACTGAAATATAACACCAAGCTCAGAGGAAGAGTTCACTAAATGCAAGTAATAATCATTTTTTTAAAAGTCATGATCAGTTTTGATTAGCTACCTAACCCTCCACCCGTCACACAAATGAGGATACTGAGGCTCAGGGTGATGGGCTGGACATTGACTTGTCCAGTGCTAAACAGCTAGTTACAGATAGAGGCAGGGCCAGAATCTAGTCTTCGCTGTATTCTGCTCCACTGGGATCCAGATCTGAGAAGCAAGTGTGTCCTGAAGTTGTTCTTCAACCAGAGGCACTTAGGTCTTTCTGTTTCCTGTTGTCCATTTCTCCTTGTTTGGACCCCTCCAGATTCTGGGAATGCTGCAGATATGAGGCTGGGTAAAGATCACAGGCTCTGGAATTAGTCATTCAGAGCTCAGAGCCTGGCCTCTGCGTTTCAGCCTTAGTGGTATCTGGCAAATCCCAAATCTGAGGGCTTATTTCCTCTGTCTTCAGCCTTCAGTGCCCCCCGCCCCCAGCCCTATAGCCTCAGGATAAAGTGCAAGCCTTTACCACTTACCCATCAGCTGACCTGGGCAATCTGGTCTCAGGGGATCACTCGCAGGTGCCTGTGTGCCCAGCTCTCGTTCCCTTCTGAGCCTTCGCATGTGCTGAGATGTGTTTTTTTTTTTTTTTTAAACGGAGTGCAGTTGCTTTACAATGTTATTAGTTTCTACTGTACAACAAAGTGAATCAGCTATATACACATATCCCCTCTTTTTTGGATTTCCTTTCCATTTAGGTCACCACGGAGCACTGAGTGATATATATACAGAAGGTCTCATTCGTTACCTATTTTATGCATAGTATCAATATTGTATATATATCAACCCCAGTGTCCCAATTTATCCCTCCCACTTTCTCCCCTTGGTGTCCATCTGTCTGTGTCTCTATTTCTGTTTTGCAAACGTGATCATCAGTACCATTTTTCTAGATTCCACATATATGCGTTAATGTACAATGTTCGTTTTTCTCTTTCTGACTTCACTCTGTGTGACTGGGACATAGTTCATTGAATGAATGGTGCTGAATGACTCAAAGCCCTTCCAGCTTTCCAGAGCTGGGACTTCAGAACGCCCGGGGAACAGACAGGTGGGTGCAGCAGGAGGAGGGCCCACCCGTTCCAAGGCTGCCGGGCCCCTGCCCAGGCCACCTTTATCTTTCTCCCGATGGCCAAGCACACTGCCTACTGGAAAGGCATTTTTGTTGTTGTTCACAGGACTGTTTCCCACTCAGTGTGAAATCTCTTTTCTGTTGGACCCTCTCTCCTCTCTGCTTCCGAGTACCCTGCCTTTCCCCGTGATGTCACCCATCCAAGGGATCACCATCCTGTTGGCTTGGCTGGGAGCTCCCAGAAGCACTGGCCAAATCTGTTCTGCTTCACATTGTAGCTTCCATGCTTGGTGGTCAGGAAGCAATAAATATTTGCTAAAGGAATGAAAGAATGAATGGATCCAGGGCTGCAGCAGTGGCAGAGAGGCAAGCAAGCGTGAGCTCCAGGAGACGGTATGATCCCAGGTCCTGGCACGACTGATGTCTCTTGCTCAGCTGATTGTAAACATCAGGCCGAGCCTTTATTTTTCTTATTATGTTTAAAACCCACCAGTTGCCCAATAGTATAATTTTCTAAGTGGTTTTATTTCAGCTCTGCTAATTGAAGGTAACCCAGCTCTTTTTGAAGCCTTACTTTGTATGTGGCTGTCACTAGTGAGAGTTGAGACTGATTGTCAATCATTTACAATAGCTCGCTGTTCTGGAATAATTTAACTTTAGGTCTTTCTTTCACTCAGGCATTCATACCCTGTTATATGTTTTCATACTGAGCTGAGAACAATCTGGGGTGAGAAACTGTCATGTGTTCCAGAAGCTGAAATGTAGATTTCTTGTGTGTTTTCAAATTCAGGTAGTCCAAGGAGCTTGGCCAGGGATGGTCACAAGTTTGGAAGTCAGGCCTTTGGTTTGAATCTGTTGCTTCTCCACCCTCTTCTTCAGCTGTGAGACCTTGATACAGTGTAGTCAGTTTCTGAGTGTATTTCCTTATGCAGTTAAGGGTCTGTGAGTACTTTGCGCCAGAGATTATCATGACAATTAGTGAGATAATGGAAAGACCTGGATAAGAGCAGACCCTTGGGGAGCCGCAGATCCTCACACTGTGTGCAGGTTCCATAGGCATCTCATTGCAGGCAGGGTTCCCAAGGGGGCCCCACAGGGTCTCTGGGAATCAAGCAGACCTGCGTTCAAACCCCGGCGCTGCTACTTCACTTCCCAGCTGGGAGACTGTGAGTAAATCACATGCATCTAGAATTCTTTTACTATAAATTGGGGCTGATGATACCTACTCATCAATTTTTTATGGATATTGAGATTATGTGAACTCAACATAGTTAATCCTCAGTGAAGGTTAGTCCTTGCCTTGAGGTCCATTTCCAGATCCTCTACTTCCTGACTAGATGAGCAGTTCACTCACTCTCTCTGGACTGTTTCTTCATATAAATGATGGAGATAATGACACGGCAGCATACACGTACTGAACTTTACCATGCACCATAAACACTTTACATTTATTAACTTATTTACTCACAGTAATCCCATGAAATTGGTATTATTATCATCCCCATTTCACAGCTGAGGATACAGAAGTACGGGGAGGTTAAGTAACTTGCCCAAGGTCACCCAGTTAATAAGAGGCAGAGGTGGGGGTCAAACTGCCTGGCTCTGGAGTCGATAGTATTAACCATCACATTATACTGCCAACCGGGAGGCTGTAATTCTTACCATGCAGAGCTGTTGTAGGATTCAGAGAGACTAACTAGAGAATATCTATACCTTTGTAGATATCTAATCAATATTAGTATTGTTATGCTATACCTCCTTGGAGCTTAGCACAGCCTCGGTTTAACAAACACTTATTTTGTGGCTGCATTTGGCCATACATCTGCTTCTGATTAAGCTGTGATTTTCAGGACCAGGCATTTGTCTGGAGTTATTATCCTTTGTATGGGTTCTTTGTTAGTGGTCAAGCCATTGGATAAGGCTGATGTTAAATACAGAATTGAGCTTTGTTGTAGAGGTGGGTCCTCTTTGAGCATGAAGGAGGTGGGGTCAGGTCTGCAATTTTCTCTGACTCCTGGAACAAAAATAGTCCTCCTGCTCCTCTAAGCTGGAAAATCTTGAGAGATTGGTGGTGACCTCCAGCCTGCTGATGATTACACACAAAGCCAAGAGCAATTTTTAAGGTCTCCTTACCATTTTGCTCTCTCTTTAAAAATTAAATGCCTAACACTGAAGTATTTTATTCCCAGTCCAGCTGACCTTTAAAAGGATGGCTTGAAAGTGAGAATGTCTGGTGACTTTCTGACCTCTGAAGTTCCAAGGGTGCGAGAGGCCATGGGAAGGGAGAGTGCCCTCATTCTTTGTGTCAACTTAATGAAAAAGAAATGAAAGCATCAGTCTTGATGACTGAGTTTGGTAGTGAGGAAGCCATGGGAAGATCCGGGAGCAAGGATATGACAGGGTATTGAAGACTCAGTGAGACTGGGAAATGGGCAGGGTCTGTGTGGCATGGTGGAATGGGTTCTGGACTGGGAGGAGGAAGACAGGGAAGGAAGACCTGGGTTCTAATGTCAAGTCTACCACTAACCGTCTGTGTGTTTCTGGGGAAGTTTCTAAACGCTTTGGAGTTAGGTGCTGTATTCTGTGGTTAGTGTATAAATAGCATAGTAGAGTGGTAAAAGCAGGTTTTGGGGTAAATTGAGTTGTACCACTTCCCACCTGGGTGATTTGGGTAAATTACTTCTCTCTCTGAACCTCAGTTTTCATATCTGTCAAATGAAGGTCTTGGAGGCCAGGCCTTTGTTAGTCCTGTCCTTAAAATGCCCCTATCACCCCTTTCTACCCTGATCTCTATGTCTTTGCATGGGCACAGCCACTATGTTCTTCCTTTGGAACACATCCCTAACTGCCCTTCAGGTGGAGAGGGTTTCTTGATGCCCAGAGTGACTGAGATGCCTCTCTCACCCCCAATCCCTGTGGTTTTAACACCATGAAGGTGTTTATCACTCTCCTGAGGGACCTTGGGAGCCTGCGTCTGGTTCCTCTCCAGCTCCTCAGAGCCCACACTGGACCCGATTCTCAGATGCAGTCCCAAATACTTGATGGAATGAAAGAATTTCTTCACAGCTCTGAAATTCAATGCTTCTAAAGCTTTTGCCTTTACTGGCACCGAATTTCCAAAAACAGACAAAAGAAATATATAGTTTTCTTCCCTTCCCAAAAAAGGTAATAATTATAATCCTTTACTTTGATATAGATGTTCACACTTGACAAAACATTTTTCACATTTAGTACATTTAGTACCCTACTGTCCTAGTGGCTTCTCAACACTTGAGCTTCAAAATAATACAAAGCCACAGCTGGATTTCATCCAGATAGATCTAGCTTTTGAACTTCCAGAACCATCTCCAGGTAACACATCCTTGCCTTGAACTGACCATATCCACAGAACTATTCCCCTGTCCCCCTCTCTCCAGATGGTCTTTTTACCAAGTCCTGAGGTCTCACTGATTTCCAAGTCATGGTCTAGATTCGGCTGCTGATCACCATGATCTCAGCAGTTTCCTTTATTGGTCTGGTTTTTAAGCAACAGTATTTGCCTCCGGTATGTGATCTCCAAATTCACAGCCTCACAGAGGAGCCTGCTGTTGACAGAGTTGTCAGCAGGGGAAAAATAAGAATGTAAGATTGTCCAACAGAAATAAATCTCAGAGTGTTTTGCCAAGCCATCCAAGCATTCATACATTTGCTGCTGCATGCAGAATACTGGGAGGGAAGGGAAGGAATGTGGGGGGAGGTGAGCAGAGGAAGAGCTGAGACCGCCTTGTATTGTGGGCAAATCAAAGTTCTTCTCTTCCCCTAGGCCCAGCTTCTCCCTTCCTTCCAGAAAGCCCCATATGAGATGCATATGGTATCACTTCCTTCTTCATTTATTTTCTGTCTGTGCCTTTTCCCATTGTCCCTTAGGCTCCTGACGGACTACATGCTGGAGTAAAACGAAGAGATCTCAGCGTGCTGTGGGTTCAGGGCTAGTAGGCAGAGCTGGAAACAGGCCTTTCCCCTACTAAGTTCACCTCCCTCAACTACATGCCATTTTACCAGGCTTCCCTTTGCTACTTGAACCTGTTTCTAGACCCCAGTTGAATTTTGAATATGCTATTCCCCTGCCTAGAATACCTGGCAGAATACATTTCTTCCAGTCTTCAAAGCCCACCTGGAGTTTCCTTCCCTCCACGGAACCTTCCCAGACTAACCCAGCTTTATGCAGACTCTCCGCTCCTTGATTTTGGATGGCTTTGGGACGAGAACCCTGCAGATAATCTTTTGGCTCTGTTGCCTGCAATTTACTTCTTTGTACCTTTCTCCTTTGTGTATTTCACATTAGTTACTTTTATAAAATGCTGAAGTTGTTGAAGGAAGAATGAAATTTTCCCTATTTCTGTGTTTTAAAATGATTCTGCTTCTAGCAGAATCCTGGACAGTCAACATCTCTTAGCCACAGTTTCCTTCTCTGTAAAATGGGGTAGCAATGTCGACCTTACAGAGTCTCTGCTCATGAGGATGAAATGAGTTAATGTGACTAGCATGGAGGGCTACATCTGACACTTAGTGGCAATCAATAAATATCATCAATAAATATTGGGTTTCTCCCTAAGACACTGGTGGGAAGTGGTGCTGAGGATCAAATAAAGGATGATATCATTAGGGTATGTGGGGTCAGACTGCCTGAATTCAAATCCAGAATCTATCACCCTGTGCCTAGAGTAAGTTATTTTACCTCTTTAAGCCTCAGTTTCCTCATCTGTAAATTAATGATGATCCTGGGACCTACCTCATAAGGATGATACAAAATAATCCTTGGAAGGCATTTGGCAAAGTGCCTTGAATGAGCAAGAGCTCAATAAATGTCAACTACTTTTTGCGGAGGTGGATAATATGTTCATTTGTTTACTTAACGGACATTGTGCCCCAGCTGCTCTGATGAAGGAACTGTGTCCCACTCTGTAGACTGCGGAGGTTCACATCATACCTTTGGTAAGTCAGATGGCTGAAAATTGCAAGAAGGCTCTAAGACTTGAATTTCTACACACCCATCTTAAGCCTGGCCTCTGTGCCTTACTTATTTTGCAGCCTTGAGAAAGTGAACCCCTCAAAGCCTCCTCTTTAACATCTGAGAAATGGGATAATAACATCCACCTTTAACAGTAAAAATGCAAATGAACTAGTGCCAGCATTTGTCAAGGTACTTTTTGAACTGAAAGGTGTGCTACCAAGGAAAGATATTCTGTATCTGTTGTTATGACTTTTACAATAATCAGCCAAGCAACATTAGTATAGCATCTCTTCTGCGCCACACAGGGCTGGGTCTGAGGAGGTCTCCCACATTTTTTTGAACAGAGTAATTGTAGTCAGTGGAAATGCCCTGAATTCTGAGATGCACAAGGCTGGTGCTCCAAGCACAGATCAAACCCAGTCCATCCCAGAGTGGTTCAGGCCCAAAGCAATCAGTTGAGGGTGAGCAGTTAGAAGGTCCCCCCAATCCTGACTCTGCCTTGTGTCCAAGACACATTTAGTCTACCAAATGGAGAGATTAAAAAAAAAAAACCCTGAAGGTCCTGTAAAGGTCAGTGAGATGACCAGTGTTAAATTTCCGGGATAATATGCGGTATGTACTGTGTTGCATTTTACATTTTCCAGTGACACCACTGGTCTACAAGGTTATAGGAGTGAGTGACTGTAGTCTGTGTTTTTTCAATGCTTAAACAATGTTCATAGCAGCACATTCAGAAGATGCTCCATGGCTGGGAATAGACAGCATCATTGCTGTTCATCTTATTAATAAGCTTCCTTCTTTCACCTCCTAAACCCTTGCCAAAAAGTGCAATTCCTTTAATGAGGTTGCCTTTTAAGCTTTACCCATTGAAGCTATTACTACTACTTCTATTACTGCTACTAATTGCTTCTGCTTGTTCAACACCTCCTCTATCCTAAACCCTCGTGTTAGGTACTTAATATGCAGTATCTTTAGCACTCAAGGCACTTCTGTGAGGTAGGTGTGAACCTAGGCTCAGAAAAGCCAGGGGAAATTTGCTCAAGGGCACACATCTTACAAATGGAAGAATGGGGGTTTGAACCTAGCTTGTCTGATTGCAAATTCTATGCTACCCCACTGCCACTGGGAAGCCAACCAGCGGCCCAATTGCCTCATAAATAGCACACAGTTGAGAGAAGCAGTGATTTCTCTGTGAGTGGATTAGAAGTAATTCCCACTTTGAGAACGCAGAGGGTGGGAGGAGCAGACAGGCCAAGGTAAAAAAGCCAGAGAAGCAATTCTTCTTTCAAAGGAAAAAAAAAATAATCTGTATTTGGATTCTTTTTTACACATCCAACCCAGCAGAAAATTGGTTTGCGGAAGATGTAGGTCGTGGCTCTGGCCCCAGCATCTGGACACCTTATATTGTACACTATATTACCGGAGTAATATCGTGCACTTTATTAGCACCAGCAGGATTTGGGATTCCCGTGGGGACTGTTCTTTGCTGTCAGATGTATAAGGCCATTTAATCTCCTTTATCAGATCTGGTTCTGTCTCCCCCACTCCCACCTCCTCTTGCAGACCACTAAAGAGAATTTCTTCAGATTCATTGGTCTGAAAACCCGCTTTTAAATACTCCTCCATCCTCACCAACCTTTGTATCTAACAAGCAAGCAAACCAAGGAGGTGTCAATGCCTTGAAAATCAGCCTTGTGCAGTTGAGTAGCAATTTGCTTGGGAAATTTGTAATTGGAACTTTGTCTTCCTTAGGCAGAGGTGAGAGGAAGAATTCGCTAATTACACCTTGCCAGCTCCGGTCTCACCCAGGCGCTATGATCATTGGGGACAAGGGTGGCATTCTTTCATTAGAAACCCAGTTACACCTTTGGTTCTGACTGGGAAAGATGGCTAGGGTCCTTTGAGGAAGAAGGAGGATTTTCTCTAGACAGAACTTAGATCTGTGGAGCCTCTGTGGGGGCATTTTTTGACAGAACCAAACATGTTCACACAGACTGGTTCCAAATAGAAAAAGGAGTACATCAAGGCTGTATGTTGTCACCCTGATTCTTTAACTTATATGCAGAGTACATCATGAGAAACACTGGGCTGGAAGAAGCACAAGCTGGAATCAAGATTGCCAGGAGAAATATCAATAACCTCAGATATGCAGATGACACCATCCTTATGGCAGAAAGTGAAGAAGAACTAAAGAGCCTCTTGATGAAAGTGAAAGAGGAGAGTGAAAAAGTTGGCTTAAAGCTCAACATTCAGAAAACTAAGATCATGGCATCCGGTCCCATCACTTTATGGCAAATCAATGGGGAAACAGTGGAAATAGTGGCTGACTTTATTTTTTGGGGCTCCAAAATCACTGCAGATGGTGACTGCAGCCATGAAATTAAAAGATGCTTACTCCTTGGAAGGAAAGCTATGACCAACCTAGATAGCATATTAAAAAGCAGAGTCATTACTTTGCCAACAAATGTCCATCTAGTCAAGGCTATGGTTTTTCCAGTGGTCATGTATGGATGTGAGAGTTGGACTGTGAAAGCTGAGCACAGAAGAATTGATGCTTTTGAGCTGTGGTGTTGGAGAAGACTGTTGAGAGTCCCTTGGACAGCAAGGAGATCCAACCAGTCCATCCTGAAGGAGATTAGTCCTGGGTGTTCATTGGAAGGACTGATGCTGAAGCTGAGACTCCAATACTTTGGCCATCTGATGCGAAGAGCTGACTCATTGGAAAAGACCCTGATGCTGGGAAAGATTAAGGGCAGGAGGAGAAGGGGATGACAGAGGATGAGATGGTTGGATGGCATCACCGACTCAATGGACATGAATTTGGGTGAACTCCGGGAATTGGTGCTCGACAGGGAGGCCTGTGCTGTGGTTCATGGGGTTGCAAAGACTTGGACACAACTGAACTGAACTGAACTGAAACATGTTCGGGGTGCAGAGAGGTTTATGTTCATAATCCAGTTCTGTGCTTATGCCTTGTGTGCTGTGATATGGAAGCACATGTGTAGGATGTATGAACCCTGGAATTGGTACGGAATTGTGGGATTAAGACATGGTCCCACATTTGGACAGATGATGTGTCTGAGCAGATGCTATCAACAGTGGGATAAGTGCCATGGGGGAGGGGGGTCACAAGGCCCAGTCATGTAGCTCAGAGCAGGAACTTGGAGTAGATGAAGGCCATGCTGACTGCATCCTTGGGTTAGTCTCTTCCTCTAAGCCTCGGTGTTCTTAACTGTAAAATGGGGGCAATAATACCTATGTGGAAGGGTTATTTGGGAAATCAGCTGGATACTCTCTATAAAACGCTTAGTCCAGGGTCTACCACATAATAACTAGTGTTACTTAAAAAAGACAAAGGGACTGAATAATAGTCCATTTCATTTGTGTGAAAGAACTGGAGAGAACTGTGGATAAAGATTTGGGAGATCAATATTTGATTCAAGTCCCTTCTTAGCTGTTTGACCTTGGGTAATTCATTTCACTCTTCTGGGCCTCTTTCTAGCAGATGAGCATAAGGTTGGAAGAATCAAATAAAATGGTTAAATGGGAAGGAACCTGGAAAATTGTGAGGTATTGTACATCTAGAGGCAATTCATTTTGTTATATCATTATCATTTTAAGTGTAGGTTTAGAGAATGTGAAAAAGACGGAAAGATATTGGATTCCCAGGAGGTAACTTGGAGGTTGCACCAACTCTGAGCTTGCTGCAATGAGTGTCCGTCTGTAGGACATGATTTTCAACAGGATTTTTCCACCATAGTAGGCTGGGAGGAGAGAGACAATATAACAATTACACAGGTAATTATTGTCAAAATGTTGATGTATGTATTCACAGCTCCTCTTCCTCCCAGTTCCACCCAAGGGATTACCTGAGGCATATCAGAATTAGCAGTGGACATTGGTGATATGCATTTATAAAAACTTGATACCCCCTTTCCTAAAATTGAGTTTTGCAGTTTCAAAGAGCATTGAAAAGCCCACTTGGTGCTAGACGCACATGTTTCTGCCTCTTGTAATTTTTGGCCATTTTCTTGTCCTTAGGTCTTAAAGGCTGTCCCACTGCATTAAACACTTGGCCTCCATATTTGGCCTCTTCCTATCACTCTATCTGGTGTATCCAGCCAGTATCCCACCAACCGGGGAGTTCTAACACCTGGAACCTTAGATGTTTGAATTAAAGGGCTGTGGTACCTGTAGGACGTGTTGAGCTGGAACATCTTCAGGAGCAAACCAGGCTTTTGAGAGTTAGAACTGAAGGTTCTGTAAGACCTTGGGGTGTCGTCCCAGTCATCCCTGGCTCAGTCCCTTGCTGTTGATACTGCTGTGCATCTGCCCAGCTTTCCACGGGGCAAACAGCACTTGCCCACAGGCTGTGCCAGTGAGCTCAGGCATCTCTATCAAGTGACCAGAGCGTGTGTTACTGCCCCATTTTACAGATGCAGTGAAGGATTCCAGTTTGTGAGGGATGGAGCTACGCTCATCCAGTGGGGAGACTCCCTGTCCACCAGGTGCTGGGGGCGTTTCCTGCCCAGGAGGGAGGCTGTGTCAGTGTGGGGAGGTGTGACATGGTTTGCTTATATGAATCAGTGACTGTTCTTTCAAACAGGACACGCTCTGGAGCTGCCGTCATATTACAAACTGGCATGGAGAATCTGTTTAAATTTCCCTTCTTTGCAGCACAGTCCCTTGAATCTTCCCCCATTGTTTAGGGTCAGGTGTTCAGTTCCATAAGGAGTCTGTAAGCAATAAGTGGGCGGATCATTTCCAGTAATATATATGTGACCCTACGACCCCGTGGGAAGACAGCACGGCCCAAGGAATCCTGTTTCATATTTTCTCAGGCATGCTGTCATTCGGACGGGACTCAGAAAAAAGGAAAAATATCTGTATGTTCATGTGCGTATTACACATTTGTATGTGTGTAAGTGTGTGTGTGTGTATTTTTAAAAAAAAACTCAATCAATGCCAGAAAGCAAGAGAAAACCATAGCTCTCCAAAAATGCTTCTGGGTTTTAAAAAGAGAAAAAAAAACCCCAGCTCATTAGCTTTCAACCTAGGCCAGGCAGTAGTCACAGTGATAATGCCTTATAACTATACTTAGGCTTATAAAATGTATTCACATTGATAAAAATAAAAAGCATAGTATCATTATTATTTATTACTGAGAACTTACCTTGTGCTAACACTTAGCAACCCCCTTTTTATTTCTTATTTTATTGAATTCTCCCAGAATCCCTATGACAAGATTATCCTTATCTCTTCTTTCCCTCTCTCCTCTTTCCTTCCCTCCCATCCTTCTCTCTCTTTTTCTCCCTCCCTCCCTCCCTTCCCCCACTGCCCCCCTCTCCTGCTCACTCCCCAATCCCTCCTCCTCCCTCTCTTCCTCTTTCTCAGAAGGAAAAAGTGGTCTTCACTTTCCTGGGGTGATAGCCTCTTATAAGAAGAAGAACATTTAAAGATCATCTATTTTACACTAATGGTTCAGAACCATGCTTCACATTAGAATCGCCTGGGTTAAGAAGCATTCCTGCTGGATCCTATTCCATAACAATTAAATCAGAATCTTTGGGACAATCAGTCATTTTTTAACTCTCCAGTTGTTTCTAAAGGGCAGCCAAGATTAACAATCAGTCATCTGGACCCACTGATCACCCTTCTACAATATCCCTACAAAACTGTATCCACCTTGTGTTCAAAGGCCTCCCAGTGGCAAAAACTTAGAATCCTAGGAGGCAGCTGATTTCATTTTTGAGCTCCTCTATTTAGGAAATGAACAACCAAGAAAACAAAACAAAATCTTGTTATGGGTCAGGTGGTGTCACTTCTGCTATCTCATTTACTCCTCATAGGAGTTTTATTATAATCTCTACTTTACAGATGAAGAACCTGAGGCTCATTTATTTCTTCATTCAACAAAGGTTTATTCCATTGATACTGCTAATGAAAAGCCTATTGTAAGCCCTGAACATGCACAGATGAACCGGCAGGCATGGTCCCGGCCATCAGGGAACTTTATTTGGGGAAGACAGTCAGAAAACCAGATGACACAGCTAACTAACCACGGGTGCATTGAGAGTTTACAGAAGGTGGACCTGGACTTGTGTGGAGCAGCCTCTGAGCTGAGCCCTTAAAGACAAGGAGACATTGACTAAGGTAGAGGTTTTGCTGCAGATGAGGCTAACTGTGGACAAAATGGTCACAAGGCAGTTTGTGTTGTCTCTGAGGGACTGCAAGGTGACCGACGTGTCACCCACACTGGGAGACAGGCTCCAGAGGTTGACAGTAGTGGAGCGCGGGCAGGCACAGCCTAGTCCACTCATTCAGACCCAGAGAAGCCCTTGAAGGAAACTAACCACAGGAGAGGCGTGGCTGGATGTGTGTGTCAGAGACATCGCCCAGTTAGGAGACGATGGAGATAGAACTTCCACCACCCCATCATTTCCTGCCTTTCTCCTTTCCTCTCTTCATTCATAGATGTGCTCTGAGGGGTGAGTCAGAACCACAGACAAAACATCCGTAGATTCCAGTAGGAGAAGCCTGCATGAGGAGGGGGTGCCAGTCTAGACAGAAACCCAGAGGATCTGTGGGAAGCTGAGCCATCGATTCAGAGCCCATCTCTCTTCATTCTAGTGCTCACAGCACTATGTGCTTAAGAATAAGGTATACTTATTTTAAATTGAAACAGAGAAGGATCTCACATATCTAAGTGAAAATGAAATGACCAAGGTTGTAGGAGTTTTAATCCTTAGAAAAGAACTTGGAGAATATGTAAAACCCCATCTTAAATCCCTTCTTAAAAACCACCCACAATGTAAAAGGAGACTCTTAAAACAACCAGGTGTCTTAACAATCTGCTTATAGGATGTGTTCGTCTCTTGGGAAGCTGGAAAGATGGACATTTTTCTTTCTTTATGTAAAAAGCCACGCACAAAGCCCCTTCTGGAAAAGATGCACAGTTAGTGATCATTGAATATTTGATTTAAATACTTCACTTTGCTGACTTATTCTCCTTTCTTATTCCGCAGCACACAAATCCTGGCCTAGGAATTCAAACCCAGGTCCAGGGACAGAGGACCCAACAAATACAGGTACCCACAAAGCCATGGTCCAAAACACAAAACACTCATGTACACACAGTCATTCACCTCTTTACCCTCCTGCACAAACATACGCAGATGCCAAACACCTAAAAGTTTGGAAGCAAAACATATCTCACCTGGGCTGTAGAGTGGATGGAGCATGGGCTTTGGAGCCAGTGAGACCTGAGGTCACGTCCCTACCCATCATTTTGACTTGGACAAGCTGTTTATCCTGACTCAACCCTCATTTGTTTTTTTATCTGTAAAATGTAGACAAGAACATCTAGGATTGTTTCAAGAGTTCATGTATAGAAAATACTCAAATGTACTAGTGTGTGTTTAGTCACTCAGTCGTGTCTGACTGTTTGCGACCCCATGGACTTAACTTCCCCCTATGCAGCCCGCCAGGCTCCTCTGTCCATGGGATTCTCCAGGCAAGAATACTGAAGTGGGTTGCCATTTCCTTCTCCACAAATGAACTCGATGCTTTTCCTAATTGTTATGTGCTTATCCAAAATCCCATGCCAAAATAAAACTGCTCGGATCACAGTTCAGTTCTAGTGATTGAGAACTGAACCCTGATTGCAAGAGCCTTGAGAGCATCCTTCTGAATTCAGTCCCATTTATGTTGTGTTTAAAAGGTTATCCGTAAATGAAAACAGTCAAGGCTTCTGATTTTTCTCTCCATCATATCCTAAATATCTCATCAGCCTTCATTTTTCATGCAGTCTCTGCCTGGAAAGAACATCATGGTCTGTTGCCTTCCTTCTGGATTGGTTGGCCTGTAAGAGCTACAGTCCATCCATCCATCCAGCCATCCAGGCATACATACATCAAGGTCAGAGTTGCCACGTATGGTCTATGAGGTATGAGGGTGCAGGGGCTAAATTAAAGAAGCCCATTCTCCAAGAGTGATCTGCTGGTTGCATCAGGATGTCCTGCAGAGGGCAGAGCTTCCCTCCATCCCACTGAAATGGAATCTCTAGGGGGTAAGGGTCCAAAACCTATATTTTAAACCCAGTAGGATCATTGAAAAAGCAAGAGAGTTCCAGAAAAACATCTATTTCTGCTTTATTGACTATGACAAAGCCTTTGACTGTGTGGATCACAATAAACTGTGGAAAATTCTGAAAGAGATGGGAATACCAGACCACCTGACCTGCCTCTTGAGAAACCTGTATGCAGGTCAGGAAGCAACAGTTAGAACTGGACATGGAACAACAGACTGGTTCCAAATAGGAAAAGGAATACGTCAAGGCTGTATATTGTCACCCTGCTTATTTAACTTATATGCAGAGTACCTCATGAGAAAAGCTGGGCTGGAGGAAGCACAAGCTGGAATCAAGACTGCCAGGAGAAATATCAATAACCTCAGATAGGCAGATGATACCACCCTTATGGCAGAAAGTGAAGAAGAACTAAAGAGCCTCTTGATGAAAGTGAAAGAGGAGAGTGAAAAAGTTGGCTTAAAGCTCAACATTCAGAAAACTAAGATCATGGCATCTGGTCCCAGCACTTTATGGCAAATCAATGGGGAAACAGTGGAAGCAGTGTTAGACTTTATTTTTTGGGGCTTCAAGATCACTGCAGATGGTGATTGCAGCCATGAAATTAAAAGACACTTACTCCTTGGAAGGAAAGCTATGACCAACCTAGATAGCATATTAAAAAGCAGAGGCATTACTTTGCCAACAAAGGTCCGTCTAGTCAAGGCTACGGTTTTTCCAGTGGTCATGTATGGATGTGAGAGTTGGACTATAAAGAAAGCTGAGCGCCAAAGAATTGATGCTTTTGAGCTGTGGTGTTGGAGAAGACTAAGAGTCCCTTGGACTACAAGGAGATCCAACCAGTCCATCCTAAATGAGATAAGTCCTGGGTGTTCATTGAAAGGACTGATGTTGAAGCTGAAACTTCAATGCTTTGGCCACCTTATGCGAAGAGTTGACTCATTTGAAAAGACCCTGATGCTGGGAAAGATTGAGGGCAGGAGGAGAAGGGGATGACAGAGGATGAGATGTTGGATGGCATCACCAACTCGATGGACATGGGTTTGGGTGGACTCCGGGAGTTGGTGATGGAAAGGGAGGCCTGGCATGCTGCACTCATGGGGTCGCAAAGAGTCGGACACGACTGAGTGACTGAACTGATATGACTGAGCCTGAGTGAGAATCCGCATTTTAGAGAGCCTCAAGGAGTAATTAGGACACAGTGAATGAAGATGGGCAGAACCTGGCTTATGAGTGAACCTTTTCTGTCATTTGAAAACCTTCATTTATGTATCCACTTAACAGAGTGCCTAATCTGTGGTGGGTGCTGTTTGGTTAATTAAGATGTATCAGTGTGAGAACTCTCACGGGGCCCCTGCCTCCAGTAGGCAAACAGTCTAGTAAAGACAGACAGATAATGATCACCTAAACACAAAGATCAATAAGGCTATCTCTTGGAGGTGTTCCTGCTGCGAAGAAAATACCATCAGAGGTGGGCTCGGGGTTGATTGGGGTTGAGGACTACCATGACCATGGTGGTTACTGGAGCCCTCTCTGGGGGCAGGGAGGAGCACATTTGAGCTGAAACCATGATGACTAGAAGGAGACAGACTTGCAAGGATCTTGAAGAAGAATTTTAAGCAAATGGAGCACATTGGAGTGTTTAAGGTGCACAGAGAAGGTCAGCAGGGTCATAGCCGAGAGAACCAGGGAGAGGGTGACAGGATAGGAGAACTGAGCGGTCCACCTTGCAGACCGCAGTAGGTCACGTGGCTTTCATGCTAATGGGCTCAGTGAGGCCCATTTCTGCAGCTGCATCAAGGCAGAGAGGGAAACCAGAGCCTTTCTCTCTCCAAATGGTCTTTGATACATTGGCTTCTCTGACAGAGGCTCTCTGATGCCTGCCTGTGCTGAAAATCCTACTGCTGGCAGGAAACCCCAGCTCTGACACCCACCTGTTGTGATTCGATTTTCCAGGATTGCTTACCGTAGCTATAAGACACAGGAGCCCTGTAGAGGCCACAGTGGCCTGCCCCAAGAGCACTCGCTTTGAATCTACTTGCTTGGAAAGGGTGATCTCAGGCAAAAACTTAACCTTGTTCCAACATAAGACATAATCTCATTTTTTAAAAAAAGATACAAAAACATTACTCCTACACGTCTATCGCTTCTGAAAGCTAGCAAGTTCATAAATAAGAATTGAGATCAGTAAAGAAATAGATCTGTGTGTTCTTTCATTATTCAACATATCCAAAAAGCTTTTTCTGAGCTCACCAAGGAATCCGATATTGCTCGATTCAATGGTCACTCTTCAGAACTCATTTCGCTGGATGTCCAAGCAGGATTTTATACAGAAGATCAACTCCAAGTTTATTTTTTATCCAATTGTTTTCTTGTGGTAAAATATACATAACATAAAATTTACCACCTTAACCATTTTAAGTGTATAGTTCAGGAACATTAAGTACATTTGTATTATTATGTAACCATCATGACCATCCATCTCCAGAACTCTTTCCATCTTGTAAAAACTGAAACTCTATACCCATTACGCAGTAACTCCCCATCTTCCCTTCCCCCAGCTCTTAACAACCACCACTCTACTTTCTGCCCCTATGATTCTGGCTACTCTTGGTATAACGGGAATATTAGTCTTTCTGTAACTGGCTTACTCCACTTGGCACAATGTCATTAAAATTCATCCATGTTGTAGCATGTGTCAGAATTTCCTTCCTTTTTCAAGACTGAATAATATTCCATTGTATATATATACCACATTTTAAAAATCCACGTGTCCCTCACAGGACACTTAGATTGTTTCCATGTTTTAGCTATTATAAATAATCGTGCTGTGAAAATATATCTATCTGAGCCCCTGTTTTCAGTCATTTTGGACATATACCAGTAGTGGAATTGCTGGATCACATAGTAATTCTATTTTTAATTTTTTGAGGTGCTGCCATATAGTGTTTCTTATAGCAATTATACCATTCTTAGAAACAGTACACAAGATTCCAGCTTCTCCACATCTTTTTTCAACAGCACTTGTTATTTTCTGCATTTAAAAATAGCATCCATACTAATAGATAGAAGGGGATATCTCACTGTAATTTTGATTTTCATTTCCCTAAAGAGTGAGGTTGACTATCTTTTCATGTGTTTATTGGCTATTTGTATAACTTCTTTGGAAAATGTCTATTCAAGTCCTTTGCCCATTATTTAATTGGGTTGTTTTATTTTTTCTGAGTTGTAGGAGCTCTCCTTATATTCCTTTCTTTTTAAAAAACTCCTTTTCATTTTGGCTTTGCTGCTGCCATGGTCTCCTGGTATATGTAGCCTCCTTGGTTTCTCCTTCTGAGTCTCCTTTACCAGATTTTAATCCTTAGTGTAGCTTCTAAATGCTCATGCTCCTTATGGCTTAAAGATGAGCAAAAAGTATGAACAAGGTACTATGAAAACACACAACATGGGCAGTTGTTCCAAAAAGGGTTCAAGAAGTCATCTAGTTCAGAGGGTTCATAAGTAAGAACTACTAATATGAAAGAGTAGGGCAGTGCATTCCAGACTCAGAGAACAGCCAAAGCAAAGGCTCAGAGGATTTAAGGGCATGAGATGGCACTGCAGAATTTGGCATTTTTAGAGCACAAAATTTATGATGGAAGACAATGAAAAATGAGGCAGTGAAAATGTAAGCAGAAGTTGGTTAGGAAGGTTTTTCTTCTCTAATTTCTTTTTTTTTTTTATCCTGTAGATTATGATAAGACACAGAAATGTTTTAAATGAAAGAGTGACGTGTTTTGCATTTTAGAAATGATTCCTTTTCCTCAATGTAAAGAATAGGATTGCTGCTGCTGCTGCTAAATCGCTTCAGTTGTGTCTGACTCTATGCGACCCCATAGACGGCAGCCCACCAGGCTCCCCTGTCCCTGGGATTCTCCAGGCAAGAACACTGGAGTGGGTTGCCATGTCCTTCTCCAATGTGTTAAGTGGGTACAATTAAAAGGCCCTTGTAATCATCCAATTAAAATATGTTGTTGACTTGGCCTAAACTGATGGCAACAGAGATGGAGAGGGGCAGATGGTGTCCAGTGGGTGGAATGAGAAACAATTTCAGAGCTGAGATCATCAGATATAGAGATTATTGGATGAGGAGAAGATGTCTTGAAATCCTGATTTAGGAAAGCATAAAGAGGTAGTCTCTAGAATATACTCATTCAGCCAAAAAACTCATTCAGTCATTGTAAATAGTGCTGCAGTGAAACTGGAGTACATGTATCTTCTTGAATTGTGCTTTTATCAGGGTATATGCCCAGTAGTGGAATTGCTGGGCAATTCCAGTTTTATTCCTAGTTTCTTTAGGAACCTCCCTTCTGTTCTCCAAAAATAGTGGTTGTATCAATTTACATTCCCACCAACAATGCAAAAGGGTTCTCTTTTCTCCACATCCATCAGCATTTATTATTTGTATATTTTTTGATCTGTGGCCATTCTGACCTGTGTGAAGTATGGGGCAAATCGAGAGGGTAGCATTGACATATATAGACTACCATGTGTGAAACAGATAGCTAGTGGAAAGCAGCTGTATAGCACGGGGTGTTTAACTCCATGCTCTGTGGTGACCTGGACAGTCCAATGGGGGTGGGTGACAGGGAGGCTCAAGAGGGAGGAGATATATGTATGTGTTTGCTACTGTTCAGTAGCTAAGTCATGTCTGACTCTTTTGCAACCCTATGAACTGTAGTCCATCAGTCTCCTCTGTCCATAGGATTTCCCAGGTGAGAGTACTGGAGTGGGTTGCCACTTCCTTCTCCAGGGGTTCTTCCTAACCCAGGGATCAAACCTGCATCCCCTGCATTGGCAGGCAGATCCTTTACCACTGAGCCCCCAGGGAAGCCCAGGGATATATGTATACATGGAGTGACTCACATTGTCCTACAGCCGAAACTGACGCAGCATTGTAAAGCAATTAATTTCCATTTAAAAAAAAAAGTTTGGGTTTTCTATAACATCTTATGGAAAAACCCAAATGAACTTTTTGGCCAAGCCAATAGACCGTTCATCAGTTCAACAAAGTAACTTGGTTTTAGCCAAATTTATATGACCTTTTCCTTTGATCTTCAAGCTTAAAATCTCTCTATATGTAACATCTAGGCTGGAAAAGACCTAGTGATTCTTTAAATTCCATGTTAGAGGTATGGAAACTGAGGCTTACAAAAGTGTTGCCCAAATCTCTTTACTCCCATTCCTTATCACACCAAATCTGACCTCTAAAAATTATTGGAGCACTGTGAGTTCCTCTTTCCCAACATCAGGTACTTACCTGAAGATACTAATATTAAAAACACAGCTTTAATGATGTGTGTGTGTGTGTTTAATTATTTTGGGGATTAACTCAAGAACCAACATTCAAAAGAGACAAAATACCAGGTGAGGGAGGTCTGGGGCTTTCTTAGCCATGTTGAATCTGCAACACTGATAACCCTACCACCTCCATGCAGCTGTTTGTCTTGTTTAACTGAAAGTTTCAGTAACTAGCTGATTTGTACCTAAATGGAACTTGAATCAAAAGAAATTAAGACTCATTCCAGTGAAATGTACTCTTTCTAGTTTCATGAAGTTTTCCTCCTAATTTAGGGGGGGGTGATAGGGAGAAATAAAAGCCTTGAGATGTTGTACTCCATTAGGTTAATATAAGATGGGATGTGTTTAAGTTTCTGCCCACCAGCTGCATTTATCTTAATTTCAGGGAACTCTAAGAGTAGGGGATGGTTTTTCTGTAACTCTTGATGTACCCAAGAGAAGAGGCAGTAAATGTAGAAAGGACTGTACAGTCTTCCCAAAGCAAACCATCCTTTGGGCCTCAATGTCAGGGCTTCAGGCAGAATTGCCTGAGGGTGTCCATCCTGGTGGTTAAGAATGTGAGCCTTAAAGTTCACTTCGATGAATTCAAGCCCTGGCTCTACTACTGTACTTATTAAGTGTATGGTCTTTGCACATTAAGTAACTTGTCTGTGACTCACTTTGCTCATCTGTAAAATGGGAACAATAATGGCTTCACCACAGGATCATTTTCAGATTCAAAGAGCTGTCAGCAAGATGGTGCATGCAAAGCACATAGTAGAGAGCTTTGCACCTAGTGGGTGTTCAGTCTGTTCTTTTCTGCCTTCAAAACCTGAGGCTGCTGCAAGAGACTTACATTGGAATCCAAGAATGAAGAAGAGGTTCATTAACAACTGGCCCAGGGAGAATACACTCCACAGGAAACTGCAGGGTCATTAGGCACCAATGGTGGTAACAAGGCCATTCATTTCCCAGGGTTTCCTTTATCGAGCCACACAGTGAGGTGATGCTTAACCCAGCAGGAGGGAAGGGGTTTGGTGGGCTCTGGGGGCAGAAGATCACAGCTACTTTATAAGGTAGACCAGCTGTGAAATGCCAAAAGGATTGTGTACTCATTGTGTCTGTTGTGATCATCCCTAAGGACAGAGCATCCGAAAATCATTTCTGTGTGTTCATTGCAGGCAGTGGGATGTAGAGAGCATTGACTTTGGAGTCTTAGACCTGACTGTGAATTCCACTTCCACCATAACAATCAGTGAGACCACAGACAAGCTGTTTTACCTCCTACTGCCTCAGTTTCCTCATCTAAAAAAAGGAGAGAATTACGAGTAGCTGGGAGGGAAAAATTGGGAAAAAAAAAGGAGAAAGCACTTTGAGATTTTTTTTAAACCTTAAAATCCTCAGAAATAGAATGTATTATCTTATGATTGTAAGAGTTGAAACATGTGCCTTTTCTTACTTCCTCATATTAACCTTCCTTTTCTGCTCCATTTGTTTAATTGGGATAGTAGATGTATGTCTTATTTCTGGAAATTGTCAACTACTCATGCTTTGGCTAAAATCCATTGTAAAGCTCACAAAAAGCAAACAGCAGGTGCAACGTGATCTTCAGAATAAGTGATTTCATTAGAATGAATTTCTAAATGTGAAAAATCAATATCACTTCAGAGGAAATTTTTGGAAGAAATGAATAGACCTACATATCACCGTATCGATTTGAGTGGAATGTCTAAAATAATTTTAGCTCTGATTTTTTTAAGCAACTAGGACAAAAGAAAGAATTCTAGAGTTATATAGATAACTGTGTCAGACAGTGGAGATTTTTTTAGGACAAATCTTAGATGTGGAAATAACTCTAAAGAAGTTTTTACAAGGTGCCAGACACCAGAACAGTGTCCTTATTGTGGCTTATGAGACCCACCCGCCTTTGGTGGGTGTCCACCCGCCTTTCTGACCTCATCTCCAGTACAGGCTTGCCTCAGAGATGCTATGGGATCAGTTCCAGATGACCCTGATAAAGCAAATATTGCAATAAAGTGAGTTACATGAATTTTTTGGTTTCTCAGTGCATTTAAGTTACGTTTATACTATAGTCTATTAGGCGTGCAATAGCATATCTAAAAAATAATGTACATACCTTAGTTATGAACACTTTATTGCTAAAAATACTAATCATTATCTGAGTGTTCAGTGAGTGGTAATCTTTTTGTTCATGGAGGTCTTGCCTCAGTGTTGATGGCTGCTGACTGATCAGGGTGGTGGTTGCTGGAAGCTGGGATGGCTGTAGCAGTTTCTTAGAATAAGACAACAATGAAGTTTGCTGCATTGACTGAATCTTCCTTTCATGAACGATTTCTCTGTAGCATGCAATGCCGTTTGATAGCATTTTACCCACAGTAGAACTTCTTGCAAAACCGGAGTCAGTCCTCTGAAACCCTGCCCCCGCTTTATCAGTCAGTGACACAGAGACGTGAAGTGAGCAAACGCGGTGGGATGGTGCCGATACACTTGCCGGAGGCTGGGTTGCTACAAACCTCCCATTTGTAAATAATGCAATCTGGGAGGTGCAGTAATGCAAAGCCCAATAAAAATGAGGTCTGCCTCTCCTCCCCACCTTGCTCGCTCTGCTCTAGCTTCTATTTCTCCACCATCCCATAATAACTTCTACCTTAGGACCATGGCAAAATCGCTTCCCTCTGCCTAGAATGTGTTCTTCCCTCACTCTTCCTGGCTAATTTCTATTTACTTTTCAGAACTCATCTAAAATAACATTTCCTCAGAGAAAGTATCACATCTCCCAGATTCCTTTTGCTGAACCCCTTACAGCCTCCCTCCTTCCCCAGGACCCATCTTAGTCCATGACTCATATTTGGTCATTGTTTATTTTCCACCTCATGCACAGTGTGCTACCCGGGAACAGAAGCCGTATTTGTTATGCTCACCAATAATTCTCTGTATTTAGTACAAGACTGGGATTTGATAGGTGCTAAAAAACACCTGGGATGAAAACAAACACTGAATAAATGAATCTATGAACTCTCTATAGCAACACGGCTTCTTAAACACAAGTGTCTTGTACCAGAGGGTTCTGGTTGCTCATCTTTCATCATGGCAGTGGGAATGATCTGGACATAGATTGCAGTACATCTTCTCATCTCAGAAAGGGGACATTGATGAGAAAGAATGCTCTAGTATCTATTAACCCATTCTTTGGCTGGATAAAGTCCAGATTATTTCATGTGACATATCCAGTGCTCCCTGATGTGGCCTTTGGATCCTTATCATTCTCCATTCAGAGCCTGTGTTTGACCATGCATTTCTGCTGACGGTTGCATGAGCATGCTGTGCCAATTTCAGCCTCTGTGCCTTTGCTTGTATCCTTCCCCCCACCTAAAATTCCTTTCCTCAGGAAGAACACATGCAACATAAGGTCAAGAGCTCCAGCTCTGGAATCAAGCAGATACAGAAGCAAATCCTGTTTCTATTACTTAGCTCCTAGACCTTGGACTTCTTGAGGCTTTATTTTTCTGTTTTAAAAATTGAGATGATAATATTTACCTTGTAGAGCTATTGTGATGATTACGTTTAATCATGTATATTAAAAGTTTATCACTTTGATGGGTACTTCAGTTCAGTTCAGTCACTCAGTCGTGTCTGATTCTTTGCGACCCCATGAACCGCAGCACACCAGGCCTCCCTGTCCATCACCAACTCCCAGAGTTTATCCAAACTCATGTCCATAGAGTCAGTAATGCCATCCAACCATCTCATCCCCTGTCATCCCCTTCTCCTCCCGCCCTCAATCTTTCCCAGCATCAGGGTCTTTTCAAATGAGTCAGCTCTTTGCATCAGGTGGCCGAAGGATTGGTACTTAGGTGCTCAAAAGATGGTAGTACTATTGCTATTGTTACACCTTTCCGGAAAATTCTCACCGAGAGTCAAGTCAAAGGTCATTTGAAGGATTTTCTGATTCTCCTGGTTAGATTAAAGGGAACCTTTCCACTGCACTTTATATACACCTCTGATATAGCATGTATTGCATCATTTTCTATTGTGTGTATATCTACTTTCCCATCGAATTGTAATGCCCTTAAAGACACGGTTCAAATATTTCCCAAATGTGCTTTCAGTACTGAGGACAGTACCAGAATATCATACTAGTGCTTCATGAACATCTTTCAATGAAGGAATAAATGAATTAATCCTAAGCCAGCTAGAAAAAAATGCATTCAATATAGCAGATACAACTGGATCAGGCTTTTTTATTGACTTTCATTTGTTCATATCCTGTGTATATGTCAGTCAAACATTTTTTGCCTTTCTGTTGAAAGGTCTACACCATGTTAGCATTCATGGTCTTTAAAAAACTCTGTTATACAGTGGCTAGATGGCATCTTTATTTCACTCTCATCACTATTTGCATTGGAAAACAGCTACTTAGCACATTTGCCAATGACTTTTCATAAGGTATATTTTTCCTTCTTTTTCTTCTCTGTTAGCCTTAGGTTCTCAGCATGTGATACTACAATGTTTTTGCTCCAGATTTGCAAGTGCATTGGTGTTAGTTCCCAAGTCAGTTTGTCACATGGGAAATGTTCTACAACAAAGAAGATTAATTGTTTTCCTAATGTAAATGTTTTTAAATGGAAAGAAGCCCATCTCTCATTGTATGTAGTGATGGTGCTTTGGTCGGTAAGTTGTATCTGACTTTTGCAACCCCATGGAACTGTAGTCTGTCATGTTCCTCTGTCCATAGTATCTCCCAAGCAAGAATACTGGATTGGGTTGCCATTTCCTCCTCCAGGGGATCTTCCTGATCCAGGGATCGAACCCACATCTCCTGCATTGCATGCAGATTCTTTACTGCTGAACCACTAGGGATTCCCCTCTCATTGTTTCTGGTTGGCTATAACTACAAAAACTCCAAACTATAACTGTCTCTTTTATCTTCTTTCCTGGCAAACCCTGACTCACACTCTATACTGAAGCAAAGCCAATCAGACTAGAGTTTCCAACATAACCCATGTGGTTTGTCCAAGTTGTGCTTTCCACTTGAAGCGTCACATCCTGCTTGGTGTTTTTCTTTAGTTGCTAAGTCATGTCTGACTCTGCAACCTCATGGACTGTAGCCCACCAGGCTTCTCTGTCGATGGGCTTTCCCAGGCAAGAATACTGGAGCAGGTTGCCATTTCCTTCTCCAAGGGATCTTTCCAACCCAGGGATTGAACCCAAGTCTTCTGCATTGGTAGGTAGATTCTTTACCACTGTACCATCAAGGAAACTCTCATCCCACTTACCTTCTGACAAACTCCAATTTATCTTTTGAGATTCATTTCAGGTGTCACT
Source organism: Cervus canadensis (assembly GCF_019320065.1). Taxonomy (NCBI): domain Eukaryota; kingdom Metazoa; phylum Chordata; class Mammalia; order Artiodactyla; family Cervidae; genus Cervus; species Cervus canadensis. The sequence continues at coordinate 82,844,571 of NC_057387.1, read as the reverse complement.
TCTTCCAGGAAGCCTTCTTTGAATGGCCCAGTTTGGCTTGGCTTCCTCCTCATTATTCTATCTCCCAGCCATCTGCTTCGCAGTGATGGAAGTATGTATGTGGTGGGGGAAGTTCCATTTAAGAAAGTAAGTTTTGGAGTTAGCTTGAGACTGAATTTAAGCACCACAATTTACTAGTTTTGTGGTCTTGGGCAACTTACTGACTCTACCTGAGATTTCATTTTCTTTCATGGAGTGAGATGACTTTACAGAATAGATATGACCATTAATAAGGAATTCTGTATCTAGTACTTCACACAATGCATAACATATAAGAAGCATTCAGTATATTGTGGACTTAAGTAATACTACTACTGTTAATACGACTACAACTATGCATACCAAAGCACTTAGATTTCACTTTAAAACTATCTGTTTGGGCATTTGTCTCTCGTGGTAGACCTAGAATAACCAGCCATCTCAGGTTGCCCAGCACTGAGGGTGTTCCTGGAATGTGGGACTTTCATTGTTTAAACCAGGATGGTCCCAGGAAACCAGGAAGGCTGGTCACACTCACCCTCACTGGAATATAAATAACTTGGAAGGAGAGACTCTAACCTCCAACCTTTGGCTCCCAGTGCTAAGCACATTGCTTTTTAATCAGAAACTGCAGCAGGAGTTGGGCTAACAGAGGCTTTGCACTTTTTCCAACCATGTTTCCATATCCTGTTCCTTTCTGTTTTCCATATTCCTTTCTGTTTTCCACTTGTGGTAGTCTGCTAGGGCTACCATAACCAAACACCATAGAATAGGTGACTTAACAGAGATTTATTTTCTTATAGCCTGGAGGCTAGAAGTCCAAGATCAGGATTCTTTTTTGAATTTTGTTTCTGGTTAAAACCTCCCTCTTGCTTGCAGATGGCCACTTTGTCAGTATGTCCTCACACGGCCTTTTCTCCAATGTACACAGGGAGAGAAAGAGCAAGCTCTCTCGTGTCTCTTCTTGTAAGGATCCTAATCCTATTGGATCAGGGCCCCACTATTATGACCCCTGGAGAAGGGAATGGCAACCCACTCCAATATTCTTGCCTGGAGAATCCCATGGGTAGAGGAGCCTGCCAGGCTACAGTCCATGGGGTTGCAAACACTGAGCGACTAATACACACATACATATTATGACCTCATTTAACTTTACTTTCTTAGAAGCTGCACTTCTTTTTTTTTAATTTAATTTTTTATATAAGTTACAGGTGTACAGTATGGTGATTCATAATTTTTAAATGTTGTACTCTATTTATAGTTATTATAAAATATTGGCTATATTCCCCATGTTGTATGCTATATCTCTTAGCATATTTTACACGTAAAAGTTTGTACCTTTGAATTCCCTACTCTTCAATATCTCCTTCTCCTTTCCCTCTTCCCGTGCTAGCCACTAGCTTGTTCTCTATACCTGTGAGTCTGTAAAAGCCCCATTTGTAATACAACCACAATGTGGGTTAAGTCTTCAACACATGAGTTGTGAGGGAAACACAAACATTCAGTCTGTAATACCATCCTAACCTCCATTAGACACCAGATCTAAAACCAAATGTGTCTGTTAGTTATTGTTGCATAACAAACAACTCCAAAACTTCGTGGCTTATCACAGCAAGTATTCAGTTAACTTATGAGTCTGTAAGTCAACTGGGGGCCTTGATGCATCTAGGATGGCTTTCCTCATATAGCTACAGGGTTGCCTTGGCAAGTCAGCTGAGGCTTTTTGATCTTGGCTGGTTTCTCTGACATCTTTGAGGCTCCAGCTGGATGAACTGGCTAACTCAACTCTGCTTTACATGGCTCCATCCTCCTCCCTGGTAACTCAGATGGTAAATAATCTGCCTGCAATGTGGAAGATCCAGGTTCAATCCCTGGGTCAGAAAGATCCCCTGAAGGGAATGGCAACCCACTTCAGTATTCTTGCCTGGAGAATCCCATGGACAGAGGAGCCTGGCAGGCTACAGTCTGTGGGGTTGCAAAGAGCTGGACATGACTGAGTGAATCTCTATGTTCCTCCTCCAGTAGACTTGTCCAAGCTTGTTCACATGGTGGAGGCACAGTCCTGAGGGAGAGCAGAATTGTGCAAAGCCTTTAGGGTCTGGGCTGGGAACTGGCTCACCATCACTTCTGCTGCATTGTATTAGCCAAATTAAAGGCACAACTCCAGCCAAGACTTAAGGGGAATGGAAATAGATGTCATGATGAGAACTGCAATCTATTGCAGGATTTGGAAGCCTAGTGTGCTGCAGTCCATGGGGTTGCAAAGAACTGGACATGACTGAGTGACTGAATTGACTGAGCTGCAAAATCATATAGCAAAGGGCATAGATACTCAGATGAGTACAAGGACTGTGGCCATGTTTATAGTCTGCTACAACTGTGAACTTAACACAAAGCTAATGCTCAATAAATGATGATGCTCAGAGCAGACATTATGCTTCACATAAAACACCAGAAACCGGTAAATACAGTGGCTAGAAATTAAGGACATTTGATATAGCATGTCAGTGTATCATATGTTTATATGAGGATATAGCACGGTCGTAATACAATGATGCAAGAGATGTCAGAGATGCGGATTCAATCCCTGGGTTGCTGGATCAGAAAGATCCCCTGGAGGAATGCAGGCAACCTACTCCAATATTCTTGCTTGGAGAATCATTCTTGCTTGAGACCATAGGGTCTCAAAGAGTCGGATATAACTGAAGTGACTTAGCACACATGCACAATACAATGATGGTGTTCTTCCTGGAAAGTGATCCACAAATAAAGTCCTAAATGGTTAGAATAGTACTCAGCTGTGCGTTTTAGAAAGTTTCACAACATCAGAAAGGGATATGAACTTGTCCTTGCCTCTCTGAGTTCCTCCTGAGAATCTAGAACAGACTATATCAGAGAAGGAGGAAACACCAGAGAGAAGCTTCCAGAGCACTGAGACAGGGACACCTCCTTCCATCAATGTATCATCTGCATGTTTCCATGCTACTGCTAATGACCAGTGTTCATTGGATTTCCTTGCACATTCATCATGCAATTAAAGAATTTTAATGACAGCATTGGGGAAATCATATGGTTTGGCCCCAATAGCTGATGAAGTGGAAAACAGTGAAAACAAAAGCACTAGGATAAAAAGTAGCCATTTAATTTGATATTTTTTAGTTCAATGAGCTAAACAGCTGAATTAATTAAAACCTACTTTAGGACCACTTACTTAACTTGCACAAATAGGATCTCAGGGCCTCCAGGGGCCGTGGGTGAGAAGACCTCAGACAAACACTAGCAGAGAGCTGCAGTTTTAAAAACACATGTTGTCTGAAAATCACATGCCTTGGTAGGGGAACCCTGAGGTTTATTGTGGATGTGGGAATAAACCAGGTCATAAGCTATGATGTAAAAAGGCCTGAGAGGGTGGTGATTTGGGGGCGGCAGATGAATTAAGCTCAGACAGTCTCTGCAGAACAGAATGGTACTATTCTAGACCAGAGCTTGTAAGAGGAAAAAATAAGGCTTGCCAGAAGGAATTGACCAGAAGGATTCATACTCGGCTGGACATCTGCACATGGGCTGTGAATTTAGGATGCCTAACGTAATCCCATGGAGAAGGAAATGGCAACCCACTCCAGTGTTCTTGCCTGGAGAACCCCAGGGACGGGGGGAACCTGGTGGGCTGCCGTCTATGGGGTCGCACAGAGTTGGACACGACTGACGTGACTTAGCAGCAGCAGCAGCAGCAACTTAATCCCAGGGACGGCGGAGCCTGGTGGGCTGCCGTCTATGGGGTCGCACAGAGGCGGACACGACTGAAGCGACTTAGCAGCAGCAGCAACGTGTGCCGTTGGGTTGTAGAGCAGAGAGCCTCAGATGGGGACAGACAGGTTCGTGTGTCATTCTGGTTCTGTTTCCAAGCTGCTGTGTGACCTTGGGCAAGTTGCTTCAACAGTCTTGGCCTCAGACGTCTCATGGGTCACTTGGATAATCTTACTGTAGTAGTACTTCTTGCTGGCTTTCCCTGGTATCTCAGCTGGTTAAGAATCTACCTGCAATGCAGGAGACCTGGGTTTGATCCCTGGGTCAGGAAGATCCCCTGGAGAAGAGAATGGCTACCCACTCCAGTATTTTTGCCTGGACAATTTCATGGACAGAGGAGCCTGGTGGGCTACAGTCCATAGTATCACAAAGAGTCAGACATGACTGAGTGACTAACACTTACTAGACAACTGCTGGAAGACTAGTAATGTCACAAATGTACTACACGTTACCTGTTAATCATCATGAATCTTAGAATCTCAGGGTAGTCTGGCATCTTAAGACTTAGCTGGCATTGCATTGTAAGTGATGGTTTGCATTCACCTCCTCCTAGCTTTCAGGCACTATTTGCAAGTGGGTGTAGCAGAGGCTGTTGGTGCCCCACCCACATCCACTGGTACTCAGCATTCCACTGGAGGCTTCTTGGTGCATCTGCCTGCAAATGCAGCATGTTGGAAGTGCCTAGGGATTCATGTCCCCAGGAGCAGCCTTCAACCAACTACAGGTGAGAGGTGGTGGGTAAACATCTCGCCTTTCCCTTTCCCTTTCCTGAGACAGTGTCTGTCACCTCCTGGGGGAGATCCCCAGTGAGACTGAGCAGCATTTGCCCACAGAGATCATCTGTGTACTGTCAACCCTGGTCTTGGCTTCCTCTCTTCCATTTCTCATGTCTTCCTTCCCCTACTGGTGCTTATGGGCATCGCTTCTCAAATAACCCACTTGCATTTAAATCTTTGTCTCATAAGACAGTAGGACAGTGTCTGGTTCATTTTTGGGTGCTAGTACTTCACTCCTGGGGCATGAGTAAATGTTTACTGATGGAAGTTTGAGTTTTGGTTCCACCTTCTGAGACTCCAGCAGTAAGTCAATTCTGTTTTCCTCAGGACTGTTCTTTGTGTCAACCTGATTTTAGCTCTATTTCTTCCTGGTCAGCCTCCCACCTTCTATTTTATCTTTTCCAAAAGCTTCATTTCCAATTCTCTAAAAATGTTCTCTTATGTCTTGGTTTTATGTTTGCTCCTCATCTTGACTTCTATATTTACGTGATACCCTCAAATGGTGAGAGTTCAAATCCAAGCCCAGTAATATATTGGTGTTTGCTAGGTGGCTGGGAGATGTGGCATCTGTTAAGAAGTGTCTTAAATTTTTAGATATACAAGATACTTGGCCAAGTTCCATACCCACTGGCCACTGTTCCATACCCACCTCAAGCCTTTCTCTAATGCAGTGTGTATATGCATGTCCTTTGACTTCAAGATATAGCATTCATTTAGTCATCTGTTCAACAAACATTCAGCAGGTCTACTGTACATCAGGCTTTGGGCTTATGAAGGAGAAGACAAATGCCTGCACTTGAAAAAGTTCACCATGGTCTTCTGTAAGAGACAATAGATATTTAATACAACTTTTTAGAGAAACACGCAAAGAGATTATTACAGGACAGTCTGATCAATGATATATGACACAGCAGTAGACTCAAAGCTTGGTCCTTGGACCTAAAGTATTAGCATTGACTGAGAACAATAACATGCACATGTTTAGACCCTACCCATTCGGACCTATGAAATCTGAAACTTTGTCTGTTGGTCAGCAATCTGTATATTAGTAAGCCCCCAGGAATTCTGATGCTTCTTAAAGTGTGAGAACCACTGTGACGTGGAGAAGTAAAGAATTCTATGGCAGAAGAGAGAAGGGTCTGGGTGTATCTGAGTGTGTTTATGTAAGAGTTGGCTGCATGGAGGAAGATAAATCAAGGAAGGCTGCCTAGATTAGGTGAACCCTGGGCTAAGTCTTGAAGGAGCAACATGAGGGTATTGGCTACCATTTGCCTTGGTACAGACTCATCCTGAGATGACCTTAGTAAATTAAAGTCCAGACATTCCTCATGGCAGGTCAAAACCAGGTAAAATGTTTTATTACAGTTGTGTCTTAATTAGAGATAAATCATTATTTAATAATTTATAATTGTAGAATGGAAAATTTAAAGAACTAATTTAGAGATTACAGAATGACCTTTATTTTACCAAAGGATCCATTGAAAGTCCCCTCCAACTGGCTGCCCCATTTCCCATGATGGGCATATTATGATTTTAATTAAACCTCTTGAGAGCAGGACCTTTTTTGACTTGATTTTCTTTTTTAAAATCAACTAGACCTAAGGTCAGTGTATAGGTGCTCATCACATATTTATTGATTTGATTTCCCAGAAATAAATGGTACAAGGAAGGTCTGTCTGTGTTCTTTTCTTTTGATTCACATACTCACGTAAGCAGTTTGTTGAGGTGACTTTAAATGAAAATAGCTGAACTGAACAGAACAGGTGTTTTGCTGTGCAAAGACGTAACCTACCTGTGGAGAACAGTTTGGGTGTGTAGGTATTGCATGTTGTTCTTTAGGATCCCCACAGTCTAAATTACTCATATGGACAAAGCAACCCTATACTGCAGGTGATTTTCATTGTTATGTAATAAAATACAATATAATTAGGTTGTACAAACATGACAGTCATTCTTAATGCCTGTGTAGTGCTTTCTCCTTTGCAAAGCACATTCACATCTGTTAACTCATCTGATCCTCACTACTTTGTGAAGCAGCTATGGCAGTTATGGTCAGGATCCTTGTTTCTCAGATGGGGGAAGCTGTGACTGGAACTGCTGTGCTCAATTGGCCAGAGAAGTCACAGATCGGCACAACTTCGAGAGGAGGAAAAATAAACCCCACCTCTCAATAGGAGGATATCAGAGAAGTTGTGCCCTCTTTAATCTATCCACCCCAGTATTCTTGCCTGGAAAATCCCATGGACAGAGGAGCATGGCGGGCTATTTAGTCCATGGAGTCGCAGAGTCAGACATGGCTTGGTGGCTAAACAACAACAGCGACCTTGGTACTTAAACTCTCTGAGCCTCAGTTTCATCTGTAGAATCCAGGTAATGCTGACATCATGTGGGTAACAGTAGGTGCTTAATGGTGGCGACGACTATCAGTAACCAATGAGGAAATCACTGGATTCATTTTAAGAAGAGTGTGTTAGTCGCTCAGTTGTCTCCAACTCTTTGCAACTCCATGGACTGTAGCCCACCAGGCTCCTCTGTCCATGGAATTCTCCAGGCAAGAATACTGGGATGTGTTGCCATTTCCTCCTCCAGGGGATCTTCCTGACCCAGTGACTGAACCTGGGTCTTCTGCATTGCAATCAGATTCTTTACTAACTGAGCCACCACAGAAGCTCTGGTGAGAAGAGAATAACTGATCATAATATATGACTCCATGGAAAGACAATAAAAGTAAGAAAGCAAGACTTAAGTGTGGACTTAAGTGACTACTCTGGAGTCTTCAACACTGCCATCTAATTTCCAGGCTGATATTTTTCCTTTGAAGCTAATATTTATAAGGCATTCACTATGTGCCAAACACTCTTTTAGATTCTTACACTTATTAACTTGTTTACTCTTCATAACAACCCTCTGAAGTTTATGGGATTGTGGTCATTCCCATTTCACAGTTGAGTATAATGAGGCATAAAGAGGTAGAAGAGCTTGCTCAAGTGAATAGTAGAAGTTTGGCATGTTGGACCAGATATTGTGTTCTTCACTCTTATACTCTGCTACCTATCAGATGCATTACCTGTATATCAAGTCACTCCTTCCCTTGCAGAGCAGAAGAATTCACTTTTGAAAGTCAAAGTGTTAGTTGTTCAGTCACATTCAACTCTTGTGACCCATGGACCTTTGCCTGCCTGCCTCCTCTGTCCATGGGATTCTCCAGGTAAGAATACTGGAGTGGATAACCGTTCCCTTCCCCAGGAAATCTTCTTGGCCCAGGGATCAAACCCAGGTCTCCTGCCTTGCAGGCAGATCCTTTACCATATCAGCCACCAGGGAAGAGCCAAATTCACCTTTGAAACAAATAGTTAAATCACAATTTGACCCAGATTTTAAAACAGAGTAAATTTGGACTCTCTGAAGAAATACAGAGAAAAGTTTTAAAATGAGATATTTGAGAAAGCAGGAGACCAGCTATTTGTTCAGGGTTTTTGTCATCTTCTGCCAGGAGCCCCTCCCTGCTTCCTGAGGTCATTGCCTCTTTCTGGAAAACCTCCCCTGGGATGAGAGCAGACAGTGAGCATGGAATATCCAACAGTTCTCTCTGTGAAACCCTGAGAGTTGAGGTTCTTCATCTCCTTTTAAGTGTGCATTTGTCAGTTTCCACAATTGTAGACATCCTTGAAAGGGTTTACCAATATTTTCTTTTCATAGGTTTAGGAGTATTGAGATGGGGAGATGGTTGAATTATTTATCAACTCTGTTTATGGACCTTTGGTGTCCAGTGAACACAGGCACAGTCTTGGAAAGATCAACATGTCCAGTGGATCAGTATTCTGAAAGGCTACCTGTAAAGTGGCATTTCTAGTTTGCTGCCTGGATTGTCAGAAGAGAAACTGAGTTAATTAAAAGCATACATCATTCATAGGTACTAACTGGTACTGATGAAGGCCATGCATCTAGTAAGAAATGAACCAAGCTAATTGGAAACGAAATTGACAATGTTCTAAATTATGGCTCTTTTGATAGTTCTCTGAGTTGTGCTAATTATTAGTTTCAATAGACCTCATGTTTGAGTTGCCCATGTTAGCAGGTGAATGTATTAGTGGAACTTGGTTACTTGGAGAAGGGCTAGGTTTGCTGAATGGAAACAGTTCATTTACTCATTGCCACGGAAGAACCCAACCACTTAAGGCAAGAACATGTGAAAAAACAGTCATTAGAACTAACTTCCGTATATGCCAAATGTTTTCACGACTACACATAACATTTTTCCTTAGGTGATTTATGTAGTCACTGTGATGGTAAATGTATACATGGTGACCTCTATCCTGGTGTCCTTAATTTCAAACCCATGTTTTATGAAAGGAGGCAGATGGTATAAAGCAATAAAGTCCTTGGATAAGAAATCTATGTGTAAAGATTAGTAAATTGTCTCCCATAGACAAATAATTGGCTAAAACTAGTGTGCAAAAAGGCTTACTGATAGATTAGATTTGGAAAGGGAAACTTAGAGAAGAGGTGATTGGATGGACAGAGGAAGGACATACGAGTTAGGAGTGGGTTCTAGCTAACACTCTGCCAATATCTATTTGTGACCTGGGACGAGTTCATTTAAGGAGCTGGTTGGACTTGGGTGCATGCATGCTTAGTCCTCAGTGGCCCAGCTCTTTGTGGTCCATCGGACTATAGCCCAACAGGCTCCCCTTCCATTTTCTAGGCAAGAAAACTGGAGTGGGCTGCCATTTCCTCCTCCAGGGCATCTTCTAAACCCAGGGATCTAATCTGAGTCTTCTGTCTCCTGTCTTGCAGGTGGGTTCTTTACCCACTGAGCCATCAGGGAAGCCCCAATCACAGTAGCCCAGGGACTCTAATAACCAACTGGCCAGGCTAAATCACATGTTCAAACTCAGAGCCAGAGGACTGGGTCAATTCTACCAGAAACACATGACTGAAAATGTAGAACAGGTTGTTTTTTAAGAAGAAATTCTGTTATTGTTACCAAAAGAAGCCATGGACATTGGACAGCCAGAGTGCAATGAATGGCCTTGATAGGGAACCTGAGGTTCAAAGAAGTTAAGGGACTTGCCTGAAGTCACCCAGGTGATAAACTCAATGAAATAACCTATATGTAATTAAGCTATGTTATTCACCTTTGCATCTCCACTACTTGGTAGAGTGACACTGGCAGAGCCACTTTGAGAATGAAGAAAGGAATGAATAGCATAGGCTTGAGAATTGAACCCACATCTTCTGTCTCTGCATCTTAATTCTCTTTCCACTGGGTTTCTCTGGAACCTACATGGCACCACACCCCTCCTTACAAGGTTGTGAAGAAGAATAAGCAATTGTTGTTTGCTGTAGAAAGTGGCTTTGAGTTTCTCAAGGGAAGTGCTGCTTTGAGCATTGGGACAGCTATCTCTACTTTGGCTTTCTCTCCCCTGGAAGCAGTTCTCATTTCCTGATTAACTTATCAGCAAGAATAGAGAATTCAGCAGAATGTTGGCATTGCTGATTAGTCTTGTCTTTCATGATATGAAGCTGACAAATCCTTCTTTGAAGAGTCGCTTCATGCCTGGTAGCATTGGAACTGAAAATATGATGCAGTGTGAACTACTGTACTTGGGAATCTCAATCAAACTTGTGATGACGGGAATAGATTTACATTTACAGCTTTCAAGTACAAAGCGGCATTAATGCACTCATGTTGAACTAACATTATGCCTGGGGTTTAATTTCTAAGTGAGATTTTGCCACACAATTATTTTCTCAGAAGCTGTTAAGTAGAAATTAAGGAAAAGATAGAGTTCAGATGTAGTTCTGAATTTTGCTAGGCCCTTGATCATGCCTATCTTGTATGTCCCTGAAAGTGTTAATCGCTCAGTCTTGTCTGACTCTTTGCATACCTATGGGCTATAGCCCACCAGGCTCTTCTCCCCATTGGATTCTCCAGGCGAGAATACTGGAGTGGGTAGCCATTCCCTTCTCCAGAGGATCTTCCTGACCCAGGGAGTGAACCCAGGTCTCCTGCATTGCAGGCAGGTTCTTCACCATCTGAGCCACCAGAGTCTCTATCTGTCCTTAAAATGTAATTCTTCTACAGGTTTTTTTTTTTTTTTTTTTCCCCTCTGAAGACCATAAAGTGAAAAAGATAGCTCAGATCGAGTCTATGACCAGGTCATGTCTATTTTACTTCTGTATATCTGCTTTATCCATCCCCTGTTCTTTTCCAATTCTCACTGTCTTCAACAGACGTTGTCATGGTTTATTGTAGCTTTATCCAATAAAACCTTACTTCCTGCACATGTCATAGGTCAGCATAGTTTGCCAGGGGGCTCTGCTCCATTCAGTCACTCAGGGGCCCCGGCTCCTTCCATTGTGTGACTCCATCATCACCTAGGGCCTTGTTCCCTGTATGGAGCTCGAAGATGGGGAAGAGAAAACAGGAAACTCTCATGGGAGGTTTTTAGACCTAGAAGTAATGTGCATCATTTCCATCCTTGTTGTATTAGGAGGAGCTCAGTCACTTGAGCTTCATGTAAAGGGATGCTGAGAGGTGGAGTCTAGCCATGCCCAGGAGGAAAGGAAACGTCCTTGTCACATTTGGAATATTGCGGTGTTTTCCAAACTAAGTGTTCTCTTAATCTACTGTGTGGTCACACTGTCACAAGAAGTATCTAAAATTTGTCTTCTTGTTGTTGTCCAGTGATTGTAGTAATTGCCCTCTGCTTATAAAAGAAAGCCCAATTACCTAGGATGGCACGTGGAAGCCTTCCTGCTCTTGCCCTTCTTCTCCAGGACCTTCCCCCACACCTGGTGCTCCAACACCTCCTCATCTCTTGTGTGTTCCAGAACACACAAGACGGCTTTTGCACTTCTGACATTTGTACGGGCTGCTTCCTTTCTTTGAATTGGACTAGTTATTGGTTGAGAAACCTCATGTTTTGGTTGGATGTGTCAGTAGATGAATATATTAATGGGGTTTGGTTTATTGGATGAAGAGCTAGAGTTGCTGAATGGAAACAGGTTCATTTACTTATTACCACTGATGAACCCACCACTTAAAGCAAGAAATGTGAAAAAAAATGCAGTCTGTCTCTCTCATCTGCTGATTCAATAGCCATCTATATCTTTTGAGATTCAATTAAGTTCCTCTGTGACACATTTTCCAGTGCTCCCTAAAGTAACCATGCATGCCTTTGTTCTTCCCCTTTATCTGTAAAGAGCATAATACTCCTTAGGAGCATGACTGCATCATTTTAAGAATATAGGAGTTGGTTTTTGGATTTGAATCTCAACTCTACTACATGCTAGCTCTGTGAGCTTGAATGACTTACTGAACTTGTCTAAGTTTTTCTTTGCTGACATGAAGAGAACTAAGTGTAATGCTTACTATTAGGGTCATTGTACTTGAAGCATAATAAACTCTCAAAAAGTTTAGGTCTTATATTATTTTTGTTGTTTCATGTCTATCTCATGTTATAGATTCTATAGTGACTTCTAAGTGACAGACACTATATCTTCTGATTTATCTTTGATATATTCAAGCAGCAAATCATACGGTTGGAAAATATTGTTGAATGAATGAATGAATGTTGTTGCTCCACAAAAAATATCTCTTTGTATTTTAGGGAGAAAAAAATCTTTCAATAGAACTTGGTAAAATAGCAGGTCTGTTCTTTATCCTATGTTTGTCCCAACTTCCTTCTTTTCCTTTATTTTTTTCTTCTTTCTGTGACTTTCTCCAGACTTCATTCCTTTAAAACAGTTTTTTCTCTATGTCCGTGTCTTTGTACTCACTGTGCCAGTCCCTGGAAGTGCATTTGTCTATCTCTGATAGAAAATTCTGCTCATCCTCAAGTCAGTTATCTTTTTTTCTGGGTTCTTGATTTCCATTTATCCCCTCCCCCAGCTAAAAGTATCTTTTATTGCTTTAATTTTATGAAAAGTGAGAAAGTATCAGTTGCTCAGTCGTGTCTGACTCTTGTGATCTCATGGACAATAGCCAGCCAGGTTCCTCTGTCCATGGGATTTCCTAGCAAGAATACTAGAGTAGGTTGCCATTTCCTTCTCCAGGGGACCTTCCTGACCCAGGGATCAAACCCAGGTCTCCCGCATTGCAGGCAGATTCTTTACCATCTGAGCCACAAGGGAAGCCACCTTAATTTTATAGGTTTCACAAATACAAGAGCAACCATGCTTTCAGCACTTACCATGTGGTAGGCAATATGGTAATAAGGTCTTGATCTCTCTCTCCTGTGACCCTTGTAACTTCCTACAGCTATTTGTGCCCTTGTCTATTTCTCCCAGTTGAATACAGTCTCCTTGAGGACAGGATTCAAGTGTATATGTATTTATTTATATTTAGTGCATTTAGAGCAAGATGAGAGACAAAATCATTTCTTCTTGTTTACCGAGAATGGAATTTATTCTTATACCAAGAGAACAACAAAGCAGAAAAGAATCTTAAGTGTAATATTGGCCACAGGTTCAATAGCATTGTAGGCTGTGTTTGGACAATTATCAAGCCAGTATTCAGGTTCAGTATAATCTTCTGATTCCATTCAGCTCCAGTCAGACCCATAGGACACTGTTTATACCAACACCATGACTTAAAGTGATGCTGTAGGAAGCCAAGATGAATGAATGGAGTTGGAATTATTCAACTAGAAGAATGAATGATTACAGGAAGAAGATACCCAGAATCTACAAATGGACTTTCAGCACGGAGAGCTGTCATCCATCAGCAGTAGAGTGTATTTAGGCTAGAAGTAGTTTTCTTTCAGATGACCATATTTTGACTTATTGAGAAATCTTACTATGTAGATCTTGAGAAGTAGTACAAATATTAATCTTCCTGGAGCTGTTAGAGCATCTTCACATCCAGAAGCTGAAGAGTGTACTAGACAAGAATTGAGGACAAGTTATTTTTATTACTCAATATTTTGTATCTTTAATGAGAATGAGAACTAATACATGTTAAGCCAGGCAGGGGTCTATTGCTTTTACGTGTATTGTCTCATTTAGTATTTACAATATCTATGTTCAAGAAAATATTATAATCTCTATAGGTTCCAAGAGGTCACATGAAATGTCAAATATCACATAGGCAAAGAGTGCCAGGGTCAAGATTTGAACTTGGGTTCTATCTGAATAGAGAGTTGCTGATCTTGGAGTGTATCTGTCTGTATTCAGCCTGAGAAGTGAGTTAAAATAAAAACAAACATTTTTCAGGTGCCCTAACATAGCAAAGTAAAGTAATGCTCAAAATTCTCCAAGCCAGGCTTCAGCAATATGTGAACCAAGAACTTCCAGATGTTCAAGCTGGTTTTAGAAAAGGCAGAGGAACCAGAGATCAAATTGCCAATATCCGCTGGATCATCAAAAAAGCAAGAGAGTTCCAGAAAAACACCTATTTCTGCTTTATTGACTACACCAAAGCCTTCGACTGTGTGGATCACAATAAACTGTGGAAAATTCGGAAAGAGATGGGAACAACAGACCACCTGACCTGCCTCTTGAGAAACCTATATGCAGGTCAGGAAGCAACAGTTAGAACTGGACATGGAACAACAGACTGGTTCCAAATAGGAAAAGGAGTACATCAAGGCTGTATATTGTCACCCTGCTTATTTAACTTACATGCAGAGTACATCATGAGAAATGTTGGGCTGGAAGAAGCACAAGCTGGAATCAAGACTGCTGGGAAAAATATCAATAACCTCAGATATGCAGATGACACCACCCTTAGGGCAAAAAGTGAAGAGGAACTAAAAAGCCTCTTGATGAAAGTGAAAAAGGGGAGTGAAAAAGTTGGCTTAAAGTTGAACATTCAGGAAACTAAGATCATAGCATCTGGTCCCATCACCTTATGGGAAATAGATGGGGAGACAGTGGAAACAGTGTCAGACTTTATTTTTTGGGGCTCCAAAATCACTGCAGATGGTGACTGCAGCCATGAAGTTAAAAGGCGCTTACTCCTTGGAAGGAAAGTTATGACCAACCTAGATAGCATCTTAAAAAGCAGAGACATTACTTTGCCAACAAAGGTCCATCTGGTCAAGGCTATGGTTTTTCCAGTGGTCATGTATGGATGTGAGAGTTGGACTGTGAAGAAAGCTGAGCGCCGAAAAATTGATGCTTTTGAACTGTGGTGTTGGAGAAGACTTTTGAGAGTCCCTTGGACTGCAAGGAGATCCAACCAGTCCATCCTGAAGGAAATCAGTCCTGGGTGTTCATTGGAAAGACTGATGCTGAAACTGAAACTCCAATACTTTGGCCACCTCATGTGAAGAGTTGACTCATTTGAAAAGACCCTGATGCTGGGAGGGATTGGGGACAGGAGGAGAAGGGGACGACAGAGGATGAGATAGCTGGATGGCATCACCGACTCAATGGGCATGAGTTTGAGTAAACTCCGGGAGTTCGTGATGGACAGGGAGACCTGGCAGCTGTGATTCATGGGGTTGCAAAGAGTTGGACACAACTGAGTGAACTGGACTGAACTGAACAAAGATGGCCAGGTATGTGATAACAAGACAAATTTAGACAGAGATACCTACATTTGCCTAAAATAAAACTTCTGCTCCTTCAGCAGTTCCCTCATCAAACCATCTTCCCTTTATTTATTTCCTGTCATGACTAGAAGTAGTCTCCTTGGGTTTGTCTCTTGGGTTACTATCCATGTGACTTTGGCCAAGATACTTCACTTCTTTGTAACTCAGTTTTCTCATCTTTAAATAGAGAGAGTATTTATATCTAGGCTTGTTTTTAGGATTAAAGAACCTAAAATGTTGAAATGGTGCTGGCATATAACAAATGCATCATAAACATTAGCTACTGACTTTTAAAAAAATTTAGTTGTAGTAAAATACAAATATAAATAACAAAATTTATAATTATAATTATTTTGAAGTATAATGTTCAATGGTATTAAGTTCATTTGCATTATTATGCTACCATCACCAGCATCCATCCACAGAGCTCTTTTCATTTTACAAAATAAACTCTGTACCCATTAAACAGCAGCTCCCCATCTCCCCACTCCAGCCCCTACCAAGCAGTCTTCCACTTTGTTTCCATGAGATTGACTATTCTAAGTATTTCATTTGTCTTTAGTTGTTGATTTCTTTTTTTTTTTTTTTTTTAAGATTTTGTGACATAGACCATTTTAAAGTCTTTGTTGAATTTGTTACAATATTGTTTTTGTTTTATGTTTTCACTCTTTGGCCATGAAGCATGTGGGATCTTGCTCCCTGACCATGGATCGAACCTGCACCGGTCTGCACTGGAAGGTGAATCTTGACCACTGGACCACAGGGAAGTCCCCTTAATTATTGACTTTTTAAGAATTGGAAGACCTGAGCACCACCTTGGCTCCTCTACTTCCTGGCTATGTGTTCTTGGAAAATAAACTCTCCTTCAGGTACTAAAGTCCTTCTCAGTTGTTACTGAAAACTGAAGATGACGTGAAGCCTGGAAATACTTTGTATTCTCCACAGGGTTAGTTTTTTAAAATATATATAACAGGTTAAAATGTGCTTACATATTCATTCATTTATTTCTCTGTCCTTCAAAACTTTCATTTATTTGATTCATTTACTGAGTTGCAGCAGTGTGCCAGTCTCTGTGCTAAGGCCACGGGGGGCTGTACAGATGAAGCAGGCACGGTCTTTGCTCTCAAAGGTCACATACATGTCAGGAGGCAGAAGCTGTGGTGGATGCTGAAAACCATGTTCTTGGTCCGGTGATGGTTCAAAGAGGAGATAAACTTTTCACAAGGAGGCTCTTCAGCTGTGAAATACAGTGCTGGAAGGAGTAGGGTGGTGGGCTCCAAAGACCCGTGGTCCCCAGCTTCACTGTAATCTGGCCCCTCTCTGTTCCCCTCTCTACTCCTTAGCATGTGCTGAGGGAATGGTTTCCTAGAATTCCAGACGCTGGGATCTGTGGTACAGGATCCTTTCTTTCATCACTGCTTTCGTCTGTTTCCATTAGTGGGGTTCTGAAGGAATAAAAGGAAAAATATCCCATTGCTTCATAAAGTTTGCGGTTAGAAGTGTCATCTTGTACAGAGTTGACAATCTTTATGCATCTCAGTTTCTTCTTTTGTACAACGCAGATGAGAACAGTACTTACCTTAAGGGCATTCTTGGAAGGACTAAATGCGTTTACAGTCATAGTAAGTGCTCAGTGAATATTGTGTGTGTGCTATCTCTTCAGTCATGTCCGACTCTTTACCAGCCCATGGATTGTAGCCCTCCAGTCTCCTCTGTCCATGGGATTCTCCAGGCAAGAATACTGGAGTGGGTTGCCATTTCCTTCTCCAGGGGATCTTCCCTACCCAGGGATCAAACCTGCATTTCTTTTGTCTCCTGCATTGGCAGGCCGGTTCTTTACTGCTAGTGCCACCTGGGAAGCTAATGTTGTTATGATCATTGTTATTTGGAAAATACTGGACAGGAACATTTTTCAGTTTCTTCCACTGATGACCTGGGTCCTGCAGTGTCCTCCCTGTGTCCTATATCTTTGTTTGATTTCCAGTCTCAGGATTCTTGATTTCCTTCTCACACGTCACAGCTCTCAGTTCTCACACTCCTGCGCCTCGGTGCTCCTCTTGTGTGTACCCTGGGATGGGGACTCGGAGAGCCTGCCTGTGCAGGGATGTCACACATGTGCCCTCCCCTCACCCTGGGCAGGAAGTCCTTTTTCCTTTCCTCCCCATTCCACAGTCTCATCAGCTGGAACACAGTCCTCAGCCTCAGAACAGTCAACTTGCTCAGTAAGTGAACTAATTACACTCACTGCGCTTCTCTTTTATTCTCTGATCTTGCTGATTTGCTATTTATAGCATTTCCAAAGATGTTTGCCAGCAGTGTCCCTTCTAATCCAGCTTCAGAGATATGACATTGGGGGTGAAAACAGCTATAACAAAGCACTAGGGACTGCTGTCCCCTCATCATTTGTGGGGCAGTTAGTGCTATATTTAATTTATTTATTTAGCTTGGTATTTTCCCAACAAAGAGGCAATAGATGGTAATCAGTGTCTTTAGGGCTGGAGTGACTTGTGAAAGAAGGAGAAAGAGAGAAAGAAAGAGAGAGGGAGGGAAGAGAGGGAAAGAAAGGAAGGAAGGAGGAAGGAAAGAAAGAGGGGAAAAAAGGAGAGAAGAAAAAAGCAAAAAGGGGAAGAGAGAGTAAGAGAGGGAGAAAGGACAGTAGAAGAACACCCAGAAGTGTGTCTGGCTGACTGTGAGCCAGGAAATGGGACAGAACGGTGCCTGTCTGACATCACAGGTCAGCGCAGGCGTGATGAGCTGGACAGAGGGCCCAGAAGGGCAGGTGAGTTGGTGCACTGCATGGCCGCAGGTGTAGTCAGGTGTCAGGAACAGCTCAGCAGCCTCTTGAGGCGTGGAGTGGATGTGGTGCAATCAGTCAGGGGTTTCTCTCTCTCCTTGGCCTAGCAGAAAAAGGATGGGGTTGTCTTTCTTTTATCCAGCATAAGTTAGGATGGAAAGATGGCCGAAGGTAGAGTCCTTCATGCTCAGTTCACATTGTAGATCCTGTGGTTCTCTGTAGGTGTGCCTGAACATCTTGTGGGGAGCTTAAAAGTACCCTAGTCCAAGGTACCTCAACTCAATAATAGCTGGCCTGGGTCCCAGAGGGCAAAGCCAATGCAAAAGCTTATATCCTACCACTTTACTGGAATTAGATGCTCAGAGAAGTACCAGGAGGACAAAGGGAGTGAGGAAAGGGAGTAATACCAGTGCAAGTATGTGACTGAACTGGCTGCCTTTTCATGGCAAGTGAACCTAAGTTCTCACAAGATGGTCTCCCAAGAGCCTGTGGGACCACTGTATCAGGATGATCAGAGCAGGGGGAGGAATGAGACTTCCTCCACTGTCTCTCATTCCCATGGCTAGAGGCTCTCTATGGAGCATGAATTCCTCTGCACTTCTGGATTGAAAATGCCGGGTGCCAGGTGGATCTTGTGACCTTTTGTACCTCAGACATGGCAGTGAAGATGAAAGTTGAAGGCCCAGGCCATTGGCATATCACAAATGTTGTCGACCACACTCATGGGAAGTCAGTAGGGACCTGGGAGATCTGGTGGTTACAGGAATGGCTGGGGTCAAGCAGGTGGTTGAAGGCCCCAGAGAGAAGCAAAGCCAAGTGCATTTCTACTAGTGCATACAAGGCGTCTGATACACACCCTAAATGACATTGATCATGTGGTCTGGGGATCATACTTTGAGAAACCTTGTCTTAGACCGAGTGACCATTTAACTCCTCTATATGTTAATTTCTTCACTTAAAACAAAGAAGAGCAGGACAACCCACTTTCCTGAAGATAAAACTAAAGGAACCTCAAGAAAAACTATTGAAATGACAACAATCTGTCTGAATCTGCACCACTATTTTGTACTGGAGCAACCTCAGTTTGGGAATATAAATATCACTTCCCTCTCTTTCAGTAACCCATGGAGTGGAATGTGCTTATAGTTGATACACTTGGACATTGTAATTAAGCAAATATGATAAAGCTGAATTTTGTAGGAAGCAAGCAAGCAATTCATTCAATATTTAACAAACTTTAATGATTAATTTTATGCTAAAATGCTGGGAGGTGCAAAGGCAAATAAAATAGTGCTCCATAGACATGTAAAAAAAGCAACGAGCAATTTGGGAATTGTACTTCTGTTTATCCTTCTAATTATAAGGCTAATTAAACCCTGATTAGTGGTCCTAGTGTATAAATACTTTTGCTGTACTTGGATCCCTTGTGGAACATTCAAGACCCATGAAATTCAGGTATACAAGCAAAGTTCCATTTACTGAAGGTTTTGCTACCTACAGCTTTGGTCATATACGTGTACATAGGGAAAACAAAATAAGTGAGTTAACACCTTTCCTAGTCTTTGAGGGTGACAGGTATACACGACCAACACCTTCAATATTGATGACATAACTGAATAAATTCCAAGTTGTTAAGATGCCATGGCTGATTGTTTATTTTTGGACTGTGCCATTTCCACTATAGAGTCTGTTCTATGTTTGGTTAACTGAATCTTCCAGTAATCACCTTTTATGCATCAAATCCTAGCTTCATGTTGTAGACTCATGGGATCTTAGTCCTAGACAAACTTTTGGGGTCATCTAATTTTGCTTCTTTTCGAAGTAGAAATGTGCTATTTCTGATGAACGTTCACTTTCCTTGTAAATGTTTGAAGTGTGGAGAAACTCAGTACGTGGAGACTCAGCCCCATGTGTTTGGGGAGAATTGTCATTAATGGAGAGCTTCTTGTAAGTTCTACACATTGATCCAAAGTGGAGCCTCTAGATCAACAAGTCATACATTGTGTCCATTCTTTAGCAAGTTTTTTTTCTGTAACAAGCCATATAATAAGTATTTTAGGGTTTTAGGGCCACCTATATATGCTCTTTGTTACATATTGGACGGAAGAGACTGGTAGGCTACAGTCCATGGGGTCGCAAAGAGTCGGACACGACTGAGCGACTTCACATTCACATTCACATTCATAGTTGATTTACAATGCTGCATTAGTTTTAGGTGTGCAGGAAAGTTAATTAGTTTAAAATTAATTAGTTTAAAACATTTGCTTTTAGATTCTTTTCCTATTTAGGTCATTACAGAGTATTGAGTAGAGTTCCCTGTGCTTTAAAGTAGGTCCTTATTAGTTATCTATTTTATGTATAGTAATGTATGTATGTCAATCCTTATTACTCCTAATGTGTCCCCAGACTTTCTCCCTGGTATAGCAGTTTGTTTTCTATACCTGAGACTCTATTTCTGTTTTGTAAATAAGTTCATTTGTTCCATTTCTTAGATTCCACCTATAAATTATATCATATGATATTTGTCTTCCTCTGTCTTATTTATTTCACTCAGCCTGACAATCCCTAAGTCCATCCATGTTGCTGCAAATGGCATTGTTTCATTCTTTTTTTATGACAGAGTAATATTGCATTGTATATATGTACCACATCTTCTCTATCAATGGACATTTAGGTTGTTTCCAAGTCTTGGCTACTGTAAAGAGAGCTGCAAGGAACATTGGGGTGCCCAGGAGTGGGATTGCTGGATCACATAGCAACTCTATGTTTAGTTTTTGAAGGAAACTCCATATGGTACTCCCTAATGGTTTTACAAATTTACATTCTCACCAACAGTATAGGAAGTTTCCCTTTTCTCCACACCTTCTTCAGCATTTATTTTATTGTATATTTTTTGATGATGGTCATTCTGACCCCTATACCACGTTGTTGTTTTGATTTGCATTTGTTTGTTTGACTTTACAAACTTTAAAAGTGTAAAAAACCATTCTTATCTCACAGGTCATTTAAAACAGCTGGATTTGGACTGTGAGCCCATGATCTGTTTGCTTAATACACATAAATATATGTATGTGTACATATAAACACACACACAGTAATATATGTGTTTGTGTTGTTGTTGTTGTTCAGATGCTAAGATGTGTCCAACTCTTTGTGACCCCATGGACTATAGCATGCCAACCTCCTCTGTCCTCCACTATCTCCCAGAGTTTGCTCAAATTCATATCCATTGAGTTGGTAATGCTATCTAACACCATCCCATCCTCTGCTTTCAATCTTTCCAGGATCAGGGTCTTTTCCAATAAGCCAGCTCTTTGCATCAGGTGGCCAAAGTATTAGAGCTTTAGCTTCAGCAACTGTGTGTGTGTGTCTGTGTATATAATATGTATATATATATTTACATATGTAGAGATGTGTGTATGTGTGTGTGCATGTGTGCTAAGTCGCTTCAGCAGTGTCTGACTCTGTGCAACATTATGGACCATAGCCCACCAGGCTCCTCTGTCCATGGGATTCTCCAGGCAAGAATACTGAAGTGGGTTGCCATGTCCTACTTCAGGGGATCTTCCCAACCCATGGATCAAACCTACATCTCTTAGATCTTTTGCATTGGCAGGCAGGTTCTTTACCACTAGTACAACCTGGGAAGCCCTGTGTATAGGTGCATATATATGCTAGTATGTGTTTCGTAAATGTATAAAAATATAAAATATAGTTATCTATGTTTCTGGGTGTTTGGGAGTCAGATTAAAGTGGGTTACTCTTTCATTATCACCACTTACTGCATTTTGGAGGCAAGACAGTTTACCCAATCTCTTTGAACATCTTTAAAAATCTATAAAATTGAGATGTGTATGTTGCAGCAGATTGCAATATTGACTCCAGTTATTCACTCTTTCTGTCCGTATCCACATCTTTTGCCATGTAACTCTGTAGTGATCTTTCACTCTGACCTGGGATGTTAACAAATGTGATACAAGCAGAGACTTCAGTAATACTAGTGTATTTCCACTCACCCCCTTGCTCATCTACCACAGTCAAGAAAACATGCTTGAATTAATTCAAGCCAGTTTAAAGACGAGAGTCATGAAGACAAACTGCCAGCTAAATTGCCCCAGCCAGAGCTAGCCTAGATTATCAAAAACCCAGTTAATTCTCAAACATATAAAGACATCCAGGCTAAATCAGAACCACCTGCATGACCCTCAAACTAAATAATTTACTGAGCTTTAAGGTGGTTTGTTATTTAACATTCTTGCAGAAATAGAGGACTGATACAAATGCTTACTCATAGAACTGCTTTGAGAATTAAATCACAACTCCCTTCACTTTGATTGATGGAATGTGTTCATCTTTTAAAAGACAGTGAAAAATTTTTAAGTTTTTTCTGTTTTTCTCACTGTTGGAGTTTACAAGATATTTTAATTTCTATTTACTCCTTTAATGCTTATCACAATTGTTATCTCCAGGCTTCTTGGTTGCACATAACATAATCCACTTCAACTGAGTTAAGCAGAAAGAATTTAATAAAGAATATTATATAGTTCACAATAGCTCATAAAGAGGCAGATAACAAGACTTGGATGTTACACTGGCGTAACACCATGGGCAGGAAAGTCACTCTGTTGTCTCAAGAGAAAATCTATCGCCCTTGGTGCCTGCCCTGTAACATCTTTATGACTCAGTCCTGAAATCAGAAATTCGAAACTGGCTGCTCCAGAAGAACAAGACCTCTTTTGTCACTTGGATTGTTGGAAGATTTGCTCGCCTGTGTGGCCGCTTCTTCACGCCGCCCTTTGTATAAACGTCTTGGGTGGCTGTGTATAAATGAAGGAAATTATGGCACATGACTGTACCCTTGCTGGAAGAGAATCCAGGAAATGCGGTTTTGCTGGTAGAACAGACTACAAGCTAGAAGGGGGTTAAGTGGGTGCCAAGTGAAATACATCACAATCTCAGCCACACAAACTCTGGGATGAACAACTCTGTTCATACTTCACAGATGAGCAACCTGAGGTTCAGAGAAACCCAATGACTTGCCCAAAGTCTTATAAATTTTGAAGGGCAACAGCATCCAAGCACAAGTCTTCACATATCGAGGGCCCTGTTTGTTCTGGAACACAACAGCCTTCCCCATCTGATGCAGGGTGGCCCAACATAGGTGCACATAGTGCTGCTGACTGGGAAAGTGGGGTGAGCTGCCTTGGTCTGAGTTTCTTGGAGGTTGCTGAAGTTCCAGCATGAAGCCACTTTGCCAGAAGTATTGGTAGGATGAAATCATACATCAAAGATTCAAAATTTTCAAAAAAGCTGTGGTAGGTCTCAGGAACCAGCATGAAACAAAACCTTATAGCCAGGCCTGTTGTCCAATTAGAAAAGCATTCCAGGCGCTGAATTGTCAGGCTCCCTAAGGCTTCAGGCTGGAAAGATTCAATCTGGGTGACTGCCACACGATATGGCAGCAGGATGCTTGCCCAGCATGTATTAATATTTGCTGCAGGCCCTAGAGATATGTCAGGAAAATACTACTCAGGGCCCCATTTATGTGTATATTTCCTCAGCACATAACTGAAAACCACAGATTCCTGCAGATAATGACTCCACATCCATGGCACTTTATCCATCCTTCTCTTCTTATAGTTATCTCTCATTTATCATACCCGTGAGATGGGTTAGCCTTGATATTGATGAGTTGGATCAGGAGTGGAATATGCTGATTAAGTAGTAACTCTTATCAAACCAGCAGTGGTTCTCCTACATTATATCTAGGGAATAGAAACGATAACTGAGTTTTTCTCAGAGTCTGGAATAAGAGCATTCATCCAGCTGAGAAGGCAATAAGGAGCCTTTCCCATTCCTCAGTATAACAGACTGATTTGGGTGCGAACTCCTCTTCTTGGTATTAAACATGTCCAGGCTCTTGGACTGTTCCCATAGACACAGACTCAGTCATATTATTCCTTTCTATGTGTCTCCATGCCTGAGCTTTTAAGAACTCAAACAGTGTAGCCTTCAGAGAGGCAAAATGCATTCTGAATTAGAGTGAAAGGCTTTTCATTTATTCTTTGAGATCTATTATGCATAATAACAAAAGACAACTTTGACTTATTTCTAAATGTCAGCTAGCAAAACATCTGCTAACCAGAGAAAACATGGCCTTCCCCAGAACATGAGCTCACCTCAGCGCTTGCTGTGAACAACTACTTATTTCTTTGAATTCATGCTCCAGCCAATTGGAATGAACATGAAATTGAATTAAAGGATAGAACATTGTTTTTAGCTGATGTTACTGTGTTTCAAGCAGTTTATACCAAGTAGCTTTTACATGTGTTTGGAGAGTGGACTTGGAGACTAGGAAACCCTCATTTTTCCATTTTATTTGTTGTTATTATCATTCAAAATAAGAGACGTGAATAGGATGTAGATTGTTTAGTTGATCCAGAATTCAAGGGCCTAGGGTTCTAGTCCTATTTGTTAGGAGTGCCTTTCCACATAATATTTAATCTAATCAATTCCAGTTTAGTTTATGTAGAAAAAGAATATGTTAACATTTAAAAAAATTCTTTATTTCTAATAAAACTGATGACTGGTGAATGATAAAAACAGTGGTTTATATCTATAAGCAAATAGATTTCTTAATACCAGATTAAAGAACAAGAAAGACTTTCTCTCTGTAATCTCAGGCAGTAATGGACCAGGCAGGTCTCCCCTACTCCCATAGGAGCAAAGAGGAGCCCTATAAAGCATGCAGGGTGGTTTTATAATGGTAGAGCAAACTGAAGCTTGTAGCTTTGCCGCTAGAGGAGACTGGATTGATTTGAAGCAGTGTGTATACCCAGTGGCATTGTTAAAAACAATAGCAATCTCAGTGGCAAACACTTGGAAAGCCAATTGGCAAATACTTGCAAATATTGGGACAAGACATGTCAACAGATTATATCAGAAATTTAACAAAGAGATCCAGAGAATGAGATAGCTATACTGGACTCTGATAAGCTGCCACGTTCCCTGTTGGTCTGGAAGCTACACATATGCTCAAGGCTGTGTGTGTACTTAGGAGGCAACCAGAGGGCCCTTGCTAACTACTCATCTGTGGCTGAAGATGAGGCCTAGTGAACTCATAGAGGAGATGCAAGAAGGCCCATCAGAAAGTAAACTGGGCAGTTTTAAAAGTGCTTGAACTTTACTATGTTCTTCAACCCACCCACAGGTTCATCAGAAAAGGGCAGATATCTTACTAAACCAAGGTATTTAAGTACTACCTCTGACCAATTATTGGGTGCCTGCTAAGCTAGGGCAAACCCTAGGAAGCCAGGGTTAAAATAAAAACAGGAATTTAAAAAAAATAAGCATAAACATTAACAGTTGCACATTTTGGGGGAGACATATTCTGTAGGATTAGTCCAACAAAGTCATTAAGCTAATAAACAACAACAAAAACCATGAAAACAAAAAACCTCTGGAAATTAAAAAAACCCAGAATTCCTTCAATGTTTTATCTTAAATGTAGATTTTCAGCAGAAAATGTAGCATGTACGGGTATAGCAAATTATGATGCATGTGTAGGAAAAAAATAATCAATAGAAACTATCTCTGAGGGGCCCAGAGATAGAAAATTACTTCAAAGCAGCTTCACAATATGTTAGATTAAAAAGAAATCACATTGTAAAAAATAAGGAATATATGCTGACAATGACTCATTAAGTAGAGAATAAAGATATAAAAATTATAAAAAAGAACCCAGTGGAAATTCTAGAGTTGAAAAGTTCAATACTTGAAATGGAAAATGCTCAAGAGCAAATTCAAGATGTCAGAAGAAAGAATTGGTGAACTTTAATATCTGTAACTAGCATTTATTCAATTTGAGGAATAGAAAGAAAAAAGAATGAAAATGTATGAACAATTTCAGAGATACATAGATTACCATGAAGCATGTCAACATATATTTAATGGGAGCCCCAGAAGAAGATGAGAGAGATAAAGAGGAGGAAGAAAATATTTAAATAATTAATGGCCCCGAACTTCCCAAATATTATTAAAAATTTAATATGCACATCCAGGAATGTCAATAAACTACAAGTAAGATAAACACAAAGAAACTTCTGACTAAAAGCATGATGTCAAATGATTAAAAGTCAAACATAAAGAGATAATCCTAAGAGCAGCAAAAGTAAAATAACTCATTGCATACACAGAAACCACAATAAGATTAACAGCAAACTCATTAGAAACAATAGAGGCCAGAAGGCAGTATGATGACATTCAAAATGCTGAAAGATAAAAACCTGTAAACCAAGAATTCTATATCCAACAAAACTGTTTTTCACAAATGAATGTGAAATAAAGATATTTTCATATGAAAAAGGTTCAGAGAATTTGTTGCCAGCAGACCTGCCTTATAAGCATTAGTAAAGAAAGTTTTGGGGCTGGAAGGAAATGACACCAGATGATAGTTTGAATTCACATGAATAGACAGTATTTGTAATTATGTAGGTAAATACAAATGAGAGTAAATATGTGTATTTTTTTCTCTTGACTGACTGAAAAAGCAATCACATCAAACAATAATTATAAAACTGTATTTGGGGGCATATAACCTATAATAATGCAAAATATGACTATAATAGAACAAAGGTGAAGAAAGCAAATAGATATTGGAACAAAGTTTCTACACTTTATTGGAATTAAGTTAGTATTAATCTTAAGTATATTCTAATTGATTAGGAAGCCTATTAGAATCCTGGGAAAAACCACTTAGAAAATAACTCAAAGGACGGTGTGAAGAAATCCAACAAGGAAGTAAAATGGTACACTAGAAAATATCTATTTTACTCCAAAGAAGGTAGTATAAGAGGAACACAAAAGTCTTGAGACATATGGAAAACAACTTTCAAAATACAGATGTAAATCTAACCATATTAACATCCCATTAATTGTAAATAGAACTTTTATTAGATGTGAATATCTGTCCTATTAAAAGCAGATCACTGGACTAGATAATAAAAAGATCCAACTATATGCTTTCTATAAGACATACTCTTTAGATTTAAAGAGTCAAATAGGTTGAAAATAAAAGGATGGAAAAAGATATACCATGTATATAACCAAAAGAGAGCTAGAGTCATTATATTAATATCAAATGAAATAGATTTTAAGACAAGATGTGTTATTGGGGACAATTCCTCAGGATGCTGTAACAATTGTAAACCTAACTACAGAGTCCCAAAATACAGACAGAAAAAAAAAAAAAAGTAAACAATTAAAAAGAGAAATAAGCAATTCAATAATAACAGTTGATGTCAGTATTTCACTCAGAACTGATATAAAACTAGACACAAAATCAGCAAGTAAATAGATGACTTTAACAATATTATCAACCATTTTGACCTAAGTGCCAATTACAGAGCACTCCACTCAACAGTGGGCAGAATTCATATTCTTTTCAGGCACACATATAACATTTTCCAGGACAGACAGAAGCTAGACCATAAAGTGAACCTTCAGTTCAGGTCAGTTCAGTCGCTCAGTCATGTCCCAAGAATTGAGATCCCAAGAATTGCGATCCCAAGAATTGCAGCATGCCAGGCCTCCCTGTCCATCACAAACTCCTGGAGTTTACTCAAACTCATGCCCATCGAGTCAGTGATGCCATCCAGCCATCTCATCCTCTGTTGTCCCCTTCTCCTCCTGCCCCCAATCCTTCCAAGCATCAGGGTCTTTTCCAATGAGTCAACTCTTCGCATGAGGTAGCCAAAGTATTGGAGTTTCAGCTTCAGCATCAGTCCTTCCAATGAACACCCAGGACTTATCTCCTTCAGGATGGACTGGTTGGATCTCCTTGCAGTCCAAGGGACTCTCGAGTCTTCTCCAACACCACAGTTCAAAAACACCAATTTTTCGGCTTAGCAAATTTAAAAGAATTGAAGTCATTCAAAATACATTCTCCAACCAAAACCATATCAAGTTAAAAATCAACAACTGAAAGAAATTTGGGAAGTTAACAAATATTTGGAAACTAGGCAATACAATTATAAATAAACTGTGAGTCAAATTAAAAAAAAAACCCACAGAGTAAATTAGAAAATATTTTGTACTGAATGAAAATGAAAACAAAACATACCAAAATTTATGGGGTACAGCTAACACAGTACTTGGAGGAAAATTTATAGCTTTCAATGACTATGTTAGAAGAACAGAAAGATTTCAAATCAGTTACCTAAGTTTCTACTTTAAAAAATAAGAACAAACTAAACCCAAAGCAAGCAGAAGGCTGACCATAAAAAAGTATAGTGGAAAAAAATGAAACAGAAAGCAGAAATAAACAGAAAATCAATGGAAAATAGAAAGCAAGAGATAATAGACAAAACTAGAAATATAGTAAAAATATTGACAAAAATTGCAAATATTTTGCTAGACTGATAAAGCAAAAAGAGAGAGAAAGCACAATATCAATCAACGTGGCATTTTTGTCATACTCAGTTCATGTTGCTGTAACAAAAGATCATGGATTAGGTGGCTTGTAAATAACAGAAATTTATTTCTCACAGTCCTAGAGGCTAGGAAGCCCGAGATCAAGTGTGAGCGTTTTCCTGTGAAGGCCTGCTTCCTGGTTCCATCTTCTAGCTGGGCCCTCACATGGCAGAAGGGGCTGGGGAGTTCTCTGCGATCTCCTTTGTGTGAGCGTGTGCCCAGTTGCTCAGTTGTGTCCAACTCTTTGCGACCCAGTGGGTTGAAATCCACCAGGCTCCTCCGTCCACGAGGTTTTCCAGGCAAGAATACTAAAGTGAGTTGCCATTTCCTCCTCCAGGGGATCTTCCTGACCCAGAGATTGAACCTGCGTCTCCTGAACCAGAGTCTCCTGCATCTCCTTCATTGGCAGGCAGATTCTTTACCACTGAGCCACCTGGGAAGCCCTGCGATGTCTTTTATAAAGGCAGAAATTCCATTCATGAAAACTCTAGCTTTATAACCTAATCACCTCCCAAAGGCTCCACTCCCAATCGTCATTACATTGGGGGTTAGAGTTCAACATATGAATTTTAGGGGGCACAAACATTCAGTCTATAGCAATTATTAATGACCTTACAGAAATTAAAATATTTGTAAGGGAATTCTATGAACAACTTCATGCCAACAAATAAGGTTACTTAGATAAAATGGGCAAATTCCCAGAAAGACATAAATTAACAAAACCAATTCAAAGAGAGTTTGAAAATGTGAATAGACTTATAGCAAGTAGAGAAACTGAATGAATAATTTAAAACTTTCCCATGAAGAAAACCCAGGCCCAGATGACTTTACTGGAGAGTTCTAACAAACTTTTAAAGAACTAACGTTAATCATTTGCAAACTCTTCCAAAATATAAAAGAGGAGGGACTACTTCCCAACTTATTCTATGAGGCTAGTATTAATCTGATATCAAAGCCGAACAAGGTATCACAGGAAAGTGAAACTACAGATCAATATTCTTCATGAATATAGATGCAAAAATCCTCAAGAAAATGTTAGGAAGTTGAATTCACAACCATATAAAAAGATTTTATGCCACAACCAAGTAGAGTTTATTACAGGAATGCAAGCTAAATTTAACATCCCCAAACTAATATAATACACTGTATTAATAAAATAAAATATAAAAACTATATTATCTTGTGTGTGCATGCATGTTGTGTGCTAAGTCACTTCAGTCATGTCCAACTCTTTGTGACCCTATGGACTGTATATAGCCTGCCAGTCTCCTCTGTCCATGGAGATTCTCCAGCAAGAATACTGGAGTGGGTTGCCATGCCCTCCTCTCGGGGATCTTCCCGACATGGGGATTGAACCTGGGTCTCTTAAATCTCTGGCATTGGCAAGCAGATTCTTTATCACTAGTGCTAGCTGGGAAGCTATTTGAAAAAATTCAACATTCATGACAAAATCTCCCAATAAACTAGAAGCAGGAAGAATTTCTAACTGTAAATCATATCTATGAGAAACCTATAGCTAATGTGACACTTAATGGTGGAAAAACAGAAAGTTTCCTCTATTGATCAAGAAAAAGACAGGAAATCTGGCCTCATAACTTCATTGTATTGGAGGTTCTAGGCCAGATTGTGCAAGGGTTAAATTTGGCCTATGTGCTGTTTATATGTGGCCCACCAGATAAGAATGATTTAAAAATTTTTTTAGGTGGCTGTAAAACAAACAAATGTAATGTGATGGCTAATTTTGTATGTCAGCTTGGTAGAGTCAAGAGGTACCCAGTGAGTGAAAGTTGCTCAGTTGTGTCTGACTCTGTGACCCCATGGACTTCAGTCCATGTAATTCTCCAGATAAGAATACCAGAGTGGGTAGCCTTTCCCTTCTCCAGGGGATCTTCCCAACCCAGGGATCACACCCAGGTCTCCTGCATTGCAGGCAGATTCTTTACCAGCTGAGCCACAAGGGAAGCCCAAAAGTATGGGAGTGGGTAGCCTATCCCTTCTCCAGCGGATCTTCCCAACCCAGGAATCGAAGCAGGGTCTCCTGCATTGCAGGCGGATTCTTTACCAACTGAGCTATCAGGAAAGCCAAATATTTGAGGTATCCAGGTATTTGGTTAAATTTTATTCTCTGGGTATATCTTTAAAGATGTTTTTAGATGAGTTTAATATATAAATCAATAGGCTGAATAAAGCAGATTGTCTTTCCCTGTGTGGGTGGGCCTCACCCAATGTGTTGAAGGCTAAGTAGACAAAAGTGTTGAGTAAGGAGAATTCTTTCTCTCTACTTGACTGTTTTCATGATGGGACATAGTTCTGCTGCCTTCAGACTGAGACTCACACTGGAGCTCACACCGTCAGTTGTCCTGGCTCTCAGACCTTCAGACATGGACTTAGAACTACATCATTGGCTTTCCTTGTAGCTCCAGCTTGCCAACTATAGATCTTGGGACTTCTCAGTCTTCAAAATCACATGAGCCAATTCCAAATAAATATTTGCTCTATTTCTCTGGAAAACCCTGACAATAACACAGATAAACAAAGAACAAAATATGACAGTGACCTTATGTGTCCTGAAAGGCTAAAATATGCACTGTCCATCCTTTTACAGAAATTTGCTGACCTCTGATTGTAGAACACTGAATGCTTCTGCTACTAATATAGCTGTTGTTTACTATGTTTACTAGAAATTGGACACCATGCTGAGCACTCAGCCCTTGTTATTTCAGTCACTCTTTATAACAATCATTAATGAAAGTTATTTTTTTAAGTGATGTTATGTTTAATTTCCATTTTTATAGTTGAGACTAAACCAAGTTTAGAACTTAGGTCTGATTATTTTCATAGCCCAGACTTTATGACACTGCTGTCTATAAAAAATCCACATTAACACAGGGGAGAAATTATTATTTAATGACTACAGATAAAATGTGTTAGAACCAACTCAGGTACCTGTTGGAAGGTGCTTTTATGCTCTCTGATAACACTTATTAGAAGTGAAAATGTCAAACAGGAGAAATAAATTTGATGTCCATATAGATGGGATCACTGAAGCCATGATACTGCATCAGAACAACTAGCCATAGAGCAGAGAGAGTATAGAGAGAAATGAAAGATTTGAGGCATATCTTAGGGAAGAGGTACATGAAGATATTGGAGAGAGGAATGGAACGAGAGAAGGAATGGTCAGAAGAGAGGTGATGGATGGTGTGTGTGGGTGCAAGTGTGTGAGCATGTACATGAGAGAAAGATAAATACAGAGATGTGGAGACAGTGTTTCAGAAAAAAAGAAGAGGGAGTAGATACTGGTATCAAATATTTCCAAAAGGTTGCAGGGGGAACATGGCTGAAAAAGACTGTGAAAATGTTGCTACCTGATTTGTAGGAGGTCATTGGTGATCTTGGAAAGAATAGTTTTGAAAAATGGTAAGGGGACAGAGGCCCCATCAAGGGATTGGGACAGGGAATCTTATACTTTCTGTCTCAAAAGTCCTTCCACATTTGTTGAAGCAGCTGACCTTTACAACCCTACTGGGAAGGGGGCACATTTATGACCCATTCTATGAATGAGGAAACTGAGGCTCAGAGTCACTCTACTTTTAATTCATAACATTTCTTCAGTGAATCTTAAACTGGCTTGTAACAGTTCAAGGATTGTTTTCCTCTGTTGTTATCTAATTCTTGGATCACAAATGTAGATTTTCAAACCTTTTGTGGTGAAGTGCAAAGAAGAGGGCTTCACCAAATATGGGTGACTTTGAGCAGGTCGGTTTTGGATATGAGATGAAATTGTTTATATATAGGTTTAGGGTTGTTTGGGGGCTTAAAGGAAACAGAAAAAGTAGGGCAGCTGGGTACTTAATAAATCGGTTTCCTTTCCTAATAGCTTTCTAAATCCAATGTGGATCAGGTATTATATGACATTCCTTCAAATCCCATAGCAACAAGTACAATACCCTGTACATGGACAGTACTAGTAAATACATGATCTTTTTACTTCCAGTAACACTTGAATATTCAGTTACATTAAGACAGTTATACAGAACTTATTTTTTTTCTCCCACCTGAAAATCCATGTTGGTTATCAAATAAAAATGTAACATTTTTATCACATATATTTATGGAGCACTTTTATTCATTTGAAAGATACTACTTATAGAGCATCTTCTGTGTGTCAAACATTATGATTGACACTGGAATCATGGAAGTTAAGGAGGCAGATTTATTCTATGTGAGGGCAATGGCCCTTAGTGGGCAACTCTGGCACAGATAGAGGCCTCACCTCAGTCCCTAAGGACGTGGAGTTGAGTTCCAACTGGACCACTTCCCACCAGCTGTGTGACTCTGGGCTAATTGCTGAACTTCTCTGAGTCCCAGTTTCTTCTTCTATAAAATAGGATTAATAACACAACTCAAACTTCACCTTCTTTTATTTGGAACACCTCCAATTTTACCATATTATTTTGCATATTGAATATGAAGAGATGAATTTGAAGCCCCCCCCCCCCCTTTTTTTAATACAACGGCCCCAGGGGGACTTTGCTTTACAGTGAATGCTGTCCCAAATTGCAGATTCTTTTCACCACGGACTATTCAGTTTTTAAACATGTACATTCTAGTAGGGGGCCACCCTGGTGGTTCAGACAGTAAAGAATCTGCCTGCAAGGCAGGAGATCTGGGTTTGATCCCTGGGTTGGGAAGATCCCATGGAGAAGAGAATTGCTACCCACTCTAGCATTCTTACCTGGAAAATTCCATGGACAGACCTGGGGGTCTACAGTCCATGGAGTTGCAAAGAATGAGACAGGACTGAGGGACTAACACTTCACACATATTCTAATAAAGTTGGATTTTCTTTGTCTATGTGAAGTAGAGTTTCCTAAGATGGCACAGAGCATAGCCCAGGGCAGACTGATGACTGCCACCTTGAACATCTACTGGGCCAGATAGGTGACTAAGTGTTGGTTAGGCTATGTTTCTCCCTGAAGTGTATGGAGCTTCTTTGGAAAACAATTTGAATTTCTTAAAATGTTAATCAGGAATTTACCATATGACCCAGAATTCCCCTCTTGGATATCTATTCATATGAAAACTCATGTAACAAAAGACTTATTTGGGAATTCTCACAGCAGCATTATTTATAAAACAATGAAATCAATTCAAATGTTCCTGATCTGGTAGAAGGACTTATAAAATGGTGTATATCCATATGATGAAATAAAAAGCAATGAGATGCTAAAACATGGATGAACCTCAAAAATATGCTCAGTAAAATAAGCCCAATGTAAAAGTTTACATATTATATCATTCTAATTATAAGAACTACCGAGAAAAGCAAATCTCTGGAGGAAGAAAGTAGATTAGTTATTGCTGGGAGCAGAGGGTAGGAACAGGGATTGACTACATATAGACACAAGGCATCGTTTCAGGGTGATGGGAATGTTCTAAAATTAGATTGTGGCATTTTGGAAATACACTAAAAATCTTGGAACTGTATACTTAAAAACAGTGAATTCTATGGTATATAAGTTATACCTCAACAGAGCAGTTTTATATTTTTCTTCTTTTTCATAAAAAAATAAACAAAAAAAAACCTACCTTGTTGTTCAGTCCCTAAGTCATGTCTGACACTTTGCAACGCAATGAGCTGCAGCACACCAAACTTCCCTGTACTTACTTTCTCCCCGAGTTTGCTCAAACTCATGTCCATTGAGACAGTGATACCATTCAACCATCTCATCCTCTGTCACCCCCTTTTTTTGTTCCCCTCAACCTCTCCCAGCATCAGGGTCTTTTCCAGTGAGTCAGCTCTTTGCATCAGGTGGCCAAAATGTTGGAGCTTCAGTTTCAGCATCAGTCCTTCCAATGAATATTCAGGACTGGTTTCCTTTAGGATTGACTGGTTTGATCTCCTTGCTGTCCAAGGTAACTCTCAAGAGTCTTCTCCAGCACCACAGTTCAAAAGCATCAATTCTTTGGCACTCAGCCTTTTTTTATGGTCCAACTCACATCCATACATGACTACTGGAAACCACAGCTTTGACTAGATGGACCTTTGTCGGCAAAGTGATATCTCTGGTTTTTAATATGCTGTCTAGGTTTGTCATAGCTGTTCTTCCAAGGAGCAAGTGTATTTTAAGTTCATGGCTACAGTCACCATCTGCTTCGATTTTGGAGCCCAAGAAAATGAAATCTGACACTGTTTCCACATTTTCCCCATCTATTTGCCATAAAATGATAGGAGCAGATGCCATGATCTTCATTTTTTTGAATGTTGAGTTTTTTTAAATTAATTAATGCATTTTAATTGGAGTCTAATTACTTTACAGTATTGTAGTGGTTTTTGCCATACATTGACATGAATCATTCATGGGTGTACATGTGTCCCCCATCCTGAACCCCCATCCCATCCCTCAGTGTCGTCCCAGTTTAAGCCAGCTTTTTCACTGTTCTCTTTCACCTTCATCAAGAGGCTCTTTGGTTTCTCTTCACTTTCTGGTATATAATATTTGCTTAATAAATGCATCTTCTTCTTTTACCCTTTAACTACAGAGAAGCAAAATTACATTGCCATTCAGAATTCAGGCCCTGAAATTGAACCGTGGCTTTTTCACTTACTTAACTAGCTGTGTGTCTTTGGAATATGACTTAATCTCTCTGGGGCTCAGGCTACCCTTTTTGTAAACTGAAAATAATAACAGCTATAAAGATTTTTTAAAACAATTAAATGAGATCAATGAGATCATGGATATAACGGAGAAGGCAATGGCACCCCACTCCAGTACTCTTGCCTAGAAAATCCCATGGACGTATAAGCCTGGTATGCTGCAGTCCATGGGGTCGCGAATAGTCGGACACGACTGAGCGACTTCACTTTCAGTTTTCACTTTCCACTTTCTCACATTGGAGAAGGAAATGGCAACCCACTCCAGTGTTCTTGCCTGGAGAATCCCAGGGACGGGGGAGCCTGGTGGGCTGCCGTCTATGGGGTCGCACAGAGGCGGACACGACTGAAGTGAGTTTGAAGCAGCAGCAGCATGGATATACAGTGTGTAGCCTACAGTAAGGCCACAATTAAATATAGCAACACTGTTTTCCAGATTCATCGCTTCCCGTTTGCTCATCCGCTGTGTTTAGCAACACAGGTTATAACAATTCCTTTTGCTCTACTACTCTTTTCCACAATGCTGAGATTTTTCTCTACAGAATTTAGTCAACTTATAGGTCTGTAGTAGAATCTGGGCTTGAAATACTGCTTAGCATTGTCTGATCATGGGTTGTGTACCACTTCTTTTTTTTATTATTATTATTTATGCATTTATTTGTTTTTGGCTGTGCTGGATCTTTGCTCCTGTGTGCCGGGTTCCTCTAGTTGTGGTGAACGGTGGCTACTCTTGGCCATGATGTGTGGGTTTCTCATTGCAGTGGCTTCTCCTGTTGCAGAGCAGGGGCTCTAGGTGTGTGGGCTTCAGTTGCTGTGATCCATGGGCTTGATAGCCGCTGCTCGCAGGCTTAGTTGCTCCGTGGCATGTGGGATCTTCCCCAACCAGGGATTGAATCAGTGTCCTCTGCATTGCAAGGCAGCCTCTTTACCACTGGACCACCAGAGAAGCCCTGCGTACCACTTCTATGAGTGTCACTTAGAGGGGGATAAACAACAAATAACACTCAACATGTTAGCATGTATCCTTGGGTACTTGCCTGTGGGAAGCTCATCACTCTTTTACAGATGTTATCAAATGGCTTCTGCAGCCTTCTTATTGGGTAGAGGAAGAGAGGATCAAGAAGAAAGCCCCTTTTTGCAGACTGATAAACTGATGTACAGAGAATTGGAGAGATTACAGGAATTGTATGGCAAACTGCTGGAGAGAGGTGACTGATGGGAAGGGGGCCCTTCAGGTTTCTTCAACAGAGTTTGGGGTCTCAATGAAGAAAGTAAGAATTTCTTACATTTCTTGATGTAAGAAATCAGAGCGCTTTCAATCTGTGTTTCATTCCCCAGAGAGGTCCGGGGACACATGCTTTTCTTTACCATAAGGAAAACAACAGTGTGAGTGAGGTGATTAACATGGTCCAGTTGACATTAGGGAGTGGTAGGGACTGTGGTAAACTGGACCACATTGATCACCTCATTCACGCTGTTGTTTTCCTTATGGATGCAACCCCACTCCAGAATATAACCTAAAAAACAAAACAAAAACATTAATTCAAAAAGATACATGCATCCCTATGTTCAGAGCAATTCATGTTATTTGCAGCTGCCAAGATATGGAAGTGGCTTAAGTGTCTATCAACTGATACACACACACACACACACACACACACACACACACCCCTATATATGTATATATACACACAATGGAATGTTACTAAGCTATGATAAAGAATGAAATTTTTCCATTTGCAGCAATATGGAGGTTATTTTGCTAACTAAAATAAGTCAGATGGTAAAAGAAAAATACTGTATGATATTATTTACAAGCAGACTCTAAAACATACAACAAACTAGTGAATACAACAAAAATAGAAGCAGACTCAGAAACATAGAAAACAAGCTAGTGGTTACCAATGGGAAAAGGCAAGGAGGAGGGGAAGTATAGCAGTAGGAGAGTAAGAGGTACAAACTATCGTGTATAATATAAGCTACAAGGATATGTTGTACAACACAGGGAATATAGCCAATGTTTTCTAATAACTATGAGTATAACCCTTAAAATTTGTGAATCACTATCTTGCACACCTGTAACATTTATAATGTTGTACATCAACTATACTTCAGTAAAAAAAGAAAGCAAAAACAAACAAAAAATCCCAAATGACAAAAATGAAACCCTCAGCTCATAGTGGGCTATTCCACTTGTAGATACCAACAATTCACACACAAATAAGCTGATGTCCATTTATAAGTCCACTCTGGCACATGTGTGCTATTGTGCTCAAATGAGCAATGTGCTGCAGTCCCTTGTGTCAGTTGTGATGATGTATGATCTCCTTTCTTAACTCAAATCTTCCAAGCATGCACTGATTTCTGCACTGCAGGAAGGATGGTCTCTCCTATGGGCCACTGAGGAACCTAGCCCTTCACTCCTGATGACTCAGCTAAAGTAGTTTGCAGTCTTGGGCCATGCAAATTGACCTAAAGACCTGCTGCAATGAAAACCCAGATCATTGCTAAGCAGAGGCTCAATGTGTGTTGCTAGAAGGTGATTCCTCTGTTAGAGGGGCATGACAGTATATCTAGCTGGATACATTGTGTCCAAAGCAAGTTATCAAAACCAGGGTATGGGGTCAAATTATTAGTAGAGAACCAGGAGAGATAAGACAGGGGCTACCTATCAAAAAAGGAAAGACAGAATGGCCAATAAAACCAAAGATGGAGACTTTGATAGTGAGGTTGGGGCCAGGCTAGTTACAGCAGAGATTTTTACTTTTAAAAATTCTAGCATGTGTTTGCCTTAGCAAAGCAAATTTATTCAGTGAACATTTATTAAGTCTCTGTTATGTGCCTGGTATTAAGTATTAATGTACGGTGGTGAACAGGAAAGACAATGTCCCTGTCTTAATAGGTGTAGAGAGACATTAAACAGTGAATCACAGAATTGACTTCAATTATAAAATGCGGCAAATACTATAAAAGAAATAATTGGGGTTCTGTGAGAGAGAGAAATAGGAGTGGTTGGGTGGGCTCTGCTTTTGGTTGAGTGATCATGTAAGGTCTCTCCAGGAAAATATTTAAGCTGAGACTTGAATTACTAGACATAATTAGCTATGGAAGAATGGATGTGGTGGAGAGTTCCAAGAAGAGTGAACAGCATGCATCTGAGACTTAAAAAGTAAAGAGAAGAGCAAGTTCCCTGTACAAGGGCTAACCCTGAGTTAGAGGACAAGCAGGGTAACTTAATGAGGATACCTTTTGGCTCAACAATTCTATCTCAAGGAAATTATCCTGGGGAGATGATCATACACATGTTCATTCTAGCACTGCTTATGATGACGAAATATTGGAAATATGCGTCTCGTAGGCAGGGGACTCATTATAGATTTCTGTTGCTACTTGGATATTTCTTTGTGTCTTTCAGCAGTTTGACTATGATGTGTGTAGGTGTAGATCTCTTTGTATTCATCTTACTTTGTGGGTTATCGAGCTTCTTGAAGTTGTAGATTAAGATTCCAACACTTAGAGTTTGTAGATTTCCACCAATGTGGGAAAATGTGTCAGTACTTTTTCAAATGGTTTTTCTGTCCTTTCTCTCTTTCTTGTGTTGCTGACACACATTCACCACCAATTTCAACCCCTTCCAAGCCAACTTTGCAAAACAGAGAAGAAATTAAGTGGAAATAATTAGTTATTTCTCCCCACTGTTGCTTAGAGATGTGTTACAACATTTTGAAATTCATTAGTTCTTGGACCATTTATAATTTCTGCTTTGAAGTCTTGTTCTGCATAATCCAACATCTGGGACACTCAGAGACAGTTTCTACTGACTGCCTCCCCACCCTACCCCACAATCTGGGTTCTACTTTACTTCTGCTTTGCTTGTCTCATAATATCTTGGTTGGAATCTGGACCTTCAGTTATTATATTTTAGTAACTCTGAATTATAAATTTTGCTATTCTTTTTTTTTTTTCATTTTTTTTGGTCTGTCCACGTCTCTGTTTATTTTTATTTATTTATTTGCATCTTTGTTTAATAACCTGCATGAGCTAAATCTGTGAGCTCTGTCTCCCTCCTCTCTCAGTGTACAGTGCTAAGGTCTATGCTCAGGTCTTTTTTGTTTGGTTTGAGCCTAAGAGCTGCCCTGTGTTTGCTTGCATAGCCTAGTAGTTAGCCAACAGTCAGACAGAGGTTGTGTTCACACACTTCAAGCCAGGAAGGCTGCCTTGGAACTGTTTGTGGAGGAAAGAGCTCATTCAAAGTTGAGATACCCTGGCTTCAACTCTCCACTGTGCTTTTTTTTTCTGTGATCTGTGTATTTGTGCTCAGTCTTGAGATTAACCAGGAGTATGTGGACACATTAGTAGCCTCAGTCAAAAACATGCTTATCTCATCCACGACTGCAATCTCAGACTTGTGGAGCCATTGACTGTCCCCACTGACCAACTCAAGGTTCATCCCTCCCACTGAAAACACCCCTGAGAGTGGTTATCTCCCACCCCTCAAGTCCAGGGAGCCCTTTTCTACCTGGTGGAGAAGCCACTGGTCCTTGAAGTTTGTCCTGCCCTCTTTGAGCTTCATATCAACAGAGCCTGATGGTGATGGAAATGGAGGCAGTTCCAGGCAAGAATACAGCAGATTCTCACTGTTGTGACCCAAGATTTTTCAAACATCAGTGTTTCTCAGATTGTTCTATACTTTTGGTAAATTTCCCGAGTGCTTGAAATGGTTGATTTTGTTAGTTTTATCCAGTTTTATAGATATGTTGAAGGGAGAGGAATTGCTCAGCTCCTCATTTGGCTGTTGCTGGATTCATAATAGACTGTGATACATACAGTTAATGAAGTAACACTTCAGCACTGAAAAAGATGACTTCACTCCAGATTCATTGACTTTCTTTCCATGAGAGCGTAAGTGAAAAAAGTGGGTTTCCGAAGTAAAAAGAAGAGTATGTGAATGTGTGTGCGTGTATGCCATGCAGTCATGAATGCCTGGAGAGCCCTTCACCAAGGTGTTAATGGGGGTAAGATTTCAGGCAACTTTTTTTGTTTTGTTTTTCATATTGCTTGAATTTTCTGCATGTTGCATTTGTTATTTTAAAATAAAGAAATCTAATATGGTTTTACTCATTAGCAAGAAAGAGAGACAGAAAGAAAAAGAAAGAAGGAAGGAAAATGGGAAGGAGGGAGGAAAGAAAGAGAGAAAAAAAGAAGAATTAAGAAGGAAAGCAGTGTCATTGTGAGGCTGACAGCCTGCTTAAGGATGTTTGTAATTTGGATCAGCCTTCTGAATTCACACACCTGGGCTCAAAGACTTGACAAAAACATCATCAATCTCCTAGAACTCTGTTCTTTGTCAGGGTAAGGTGTCCTCTTTTCTCATTACCTGAAGGGCAGGATCTGCCTATTAAGACTGAATCTACACTTTGAAGGATCATCCTTTATACTTCCTTCTCTCACGTTGTACATCCTGTCTGTCACCAAGTGCCATTACATCTTCCCCTTGCGTAGCCTGCACCAACTCTCCTGTACTCATTGATCCTTCCTCCCCTCAGCACCAGTTCCCTGCACATTGAAAGGCTTCCTACCTGGCCATCATGTTTTTTTGTTCTATACACCTCAAATCCCATTCTGTGTATTGCAATCAGTTGAAACTTTCTAAAAAGTAAGTCTGACTGTGCCATTCCCCAGCTTAAGAGCCTTAAGGAGATTCCTATTATTCCAAACAATAAAGTCAACTGTCTTAAACTTGGCCTTCAGGTTCTCGGTAACAATGCAGTGGCTAAGATTAATTCTAGAGTTTATATGTGTGTTTTACTGCTTACTAGCTGAATGACCTTGAGCAAGGTATTTAACCATCTCAATTTTCTCTTCTGTGAAATGGGGATGATGGTAATTCATACTTATAAAATTGCTGAGATGATGAAGTAAACTTATACATGTATATAATCACTGAGAACAGTGCCTGGCACTCAGTAAATATTCAGTAAATATTGACTTTTATTATTCCTTCTCTTCTGTAACTCTTCATTCCTTGATCTATACTCTAGCTACACCAGAGTTTTCTAAAGCATCTAGCTGTTCTAAACTTCTGTGATTTTGAGTAATGCTATTCCTGTTGCCTAAAATGCAAGATCCACCCTCTTGTTTCTACCTGGATGTCATGGAAGATGCAGGTGTCAGTTAAGCTTAGTTTTATTCATTCATATTTAGAAGGTCTGTTTCTCTGTAGAAATTTTTAGGAAAAAAAAACAACCTGTTTTTACTTTTCCCTTCAGGATGAAGGGATTAGTCTCTAAATATCTTGAAAGAAATTTTCCAAACAGATAGAAATACCTTGGAATATGAAGATTTGCCTTCTTTCCTTGACTCTGCTTCACTAGCTGTGTTCATGGACAAATGACTTCAGCACCCAAGTCTTTACCACCCTGAGTTCCTCAGCGGAGCACAAGGGATAAGAATGCCTTTCCTGCCCAGCTCTCAGTATGAATTCTCATATTAGAAAGAATCAGAATTTTAATAATCAACCTCTAGCTCCAATGTGTTGCAGAAGGCATCAGCCAACATGTACCCTAAATTCAACCCCATCTCCTCACTCCCTGCAGTCACATCCCTGTGGTGATGACAGAGAAGGTGACTGATGACCCACAGGATGTATCATGTTCCTGCTGTTGATGACAGTGGCAATAGTAATGCTGTTGCTATCTTTTTACTTTTTTTTTTTCCCAAGGGATATTAACACTTACTGAAAACTTCCTCTGGACCAGACATCATGCTAGGCACTCCGTAGGCTTCTTTGCATTTTCTTAAAGAAAAGAATTGAAGGGTGACAGAAAAACAGTGTAGTGCTTACAGCGCATTGTAACTGCTATGGGGGATAAATAGGACTTGAAAGAAAAGAAAAATAAGTATAGAGCATGGAGAGTTTTTATATATGTATATACTTGTATGGGGGCTTCCCAGGTGGCTCAGTGGTAAAGAATCTGCCTGCCGATGCAGGAGATGCAGGAGACATGGATTCAGCCCCTGGGTTGGGAAGATCCCCTGGAGGAGGAAATGGCAACCCGCTCCAGTATTCTTGCCTGAAAACGCCATGGACAGAGGAGCCTGGTGGGCTATAGTCCATGGGGTGGCAAAGACTCAGACAACACTGAGTGACTGAGCACACACACATACACTATAACCATCGTAACCATGTACAGAACACTTCCAGAATCCCAGCACTTTCCCTCACGCCCCTTCCCAATCAGCTCCCCTGGGGGTGCTTTTCTGAGCATCAGTTAGTCATGCCTCTTCCTGAACCGCATAGCAGTGGAATTATGCAGCATGTTCTCTTTGTTTCTGGCTTCTTTCGGTCATCATGATGTCTATGTGATTTATTCCATGCTGTGCATGTATCATTGTCGTTCAGTCACTAAGTCATGCCTGACTCCCTCTGTCCATGGGATTTTCCAGGCAGGAGTACCAGAGAGGATTGCTATTTCTTTCTCCAGGGGATCTCCCCAACCCAGGGATCAAACTTGCATCTCTTGCTTCTCCTGTGCTGGCAGGTGGATTCTTTAGCACGGAGCCATCAGGGAAGTCTGTATGTATCATAGTTCATTCTTCTTCTTCTTTTTTTTTTTTTTTAAAAACTTTTAAAAATTATTTTTTGTACAATTTTAAAACGTTACTTTCCATTTACAGATATTAAAAAATATTGGCTTTATTTCCTGTGTTATACAGTGCATCCTTGAGCCTGTTGACACCCAATACTTTGTACCTTCTGTATCTGTTGACTTGAAGGAGTTCTTAGAGTGAGCCAGGCACTGTCTTAAGTAATTTCACATATATTATGTAAAGCAGTGTCTTGAGGAAGGGACTGGTCTCTTCCTTTCACAGATAAGGCTCAGAGAAGTCAAGTAACTTGCCTGGAGTCACAGAGCTATGACTTGGTGGAAAATCAGTTCTGGTTCCACAGCTGGAACTTGCTAGCAAGAGCAAGAGCTTGAGCTACTTTCCGAATTAGATTCAATCAGATTTGTTCCCCATTTGAAGTGAAGGTCATGTGATTAGTTCCTGGTTATTCACAGAAGGGTCTCTATGGGAACTCACACTTCATCGGAATATTCCATCGGGATATTTTCTCTCCCTTACTTTCTCATCAGGGCATCTCGTGTGTGTTTGTATGTGTAGATTTGACTGGCTTCCCTGCCTGTGGCTGCATCTATTCAGGAACCAGACCTGTTTCTTCCTTGGGCCTCCGTGGGAGGCTCCTTTCTTAGGCCTTGCCTGAAGGATTAAGCTGCCCAACAACATCTTCCTCCTCCTTCTGGTATGTGATCTTTGATGAAAGAGTCAGGAGTAGTCCTGTCTGACTGTGTGGGTACTTTCCCATTCTCGGCTGGTGGGGGTTTCTAAGGAAACGCAGCTGCAGTGGATGTTTCTCTCTGCCTGATGTAGCCTGAGTGGCTGTCCTCCCACCCCCAAGCCTCACCTCAGCTCCCTGGTGGTGGATAGCCATGGTCCGGGGTGAGCTTAGGGGTGGGGTTGCCTTTGATGGAGCACAGGGGACCATCCGAGATGTGAACTGAGAGTCGTGGCTCTGGACAGCACACACCCTACCCTTGGACTCACGGGGGTTGCTTATAAACTCATTAGACTTTGCTCTTTTATAAATTCATCCTCTGAATTCATATCTCTGCTCT
Organism: Cervus canadensis; assembly: GCF_019320065.1. Lineage (NCBI taxonomy): Eukaryota > Metazoa > Chordata > Mammalia > Artiodactyla > Cervidae > Cervus > Cervus canadensis. The sequence goes on along the minus strand of NC_057387.1, from coordinate 82,800,829 downwards.
GTACAGCTTTCCTTCTGAACACAGTATTCATGCCTTTTCCCCGTGGGCTCTGAACTAATCCATTACATTTGGCTAAGACAGAGACAATAGGTAAATGCGCCCTTGCAGGCTGGAGAATTAAATAGATAATCTGAGCTCTGTTTGGGTCTGTGGCTCAATGCGTGGGGTAATGGGTAAGAGGCTTTGGCTCTCCTTTCTCCATGCAAATGAAGAGAATAAGTAAAGGCAAAAAGAGATGATGGTGGAACCTTTTGAATGTTAGCATTAGAGTCACTAGGGCAAGCTGAATATGCCTTTTAATTTAACCCTTTCTGGGCCGTTGCCTTTTAGCAACTTCTCTTCATCAAGAGATCAGCATTTTGCATTGATCACACAATCAATCAATTCCTTACCCAGTGTAAATCCCATGCACAATAAGTTGCACCTTATTCATTACTGAATCCCTAGTGCCTATAAGTGTTAGCTCAGAATAGGCAATTAATAAATATTTTTCAAATGTTTGCTGAGTTGTTAATTAGCAGTATAAAAGTTACTTGAGTGGGGAGCTATTGTAATGCAGTAGGTAAAAAGATGATGCAAACCATTAACCCTGCTGATTTTTAAGGCCCTGCCAGATTTGGTTCTGGATTCTAGCAACTCAGAGTTCATGGGTCCAGAAAATTGAGTTCTGGGTCTATTGCCTGCCTCCCTACCCAAGCCATTCTTTGAACCTCCCCTTCCCCTCTACCACCCCTCCAATTGCAACCAACTGTCTTTTTTTTTTTTTTTAACAAAGCACTCAAATGAGAGGCCTGATGGCACCTGCTCCTGTGCCTCTTGGGGTCAGGTACCCAAATCCGGTGGCTCAAACCCAATGAACCTGGAGAGGAGGAAGCCACAGATTTTCACAAAGAAGACTGGGCCTGCTGTCAATTGCCATTTCCTCGTGTTGGCCTCAGCATGGCCTTTGAGAGTACAATGTACACAAAATTATAATGTTATCACACAGGCTGGTGCCCACAGCGAAGACAGCCACTTAGGAAGGTGCGCGCCAGGGGCAGGAAGGGACAAAGGCCATTCTGAGGCTAAAGTCACGTGTATTTGTATTTTTAGCAGAGAGGGGCGGAAATACAATTTCAGTGAAGATTGCATTATGGATTATTGCTTAAGAAAGCTTTGCCAAAGGACTGGGGAGAATCTTTCTTTTCCAAAGGGGACTTTTTTTTTTTCCCTCCACAGGGGTTGAGGGAAATGGGAGGAAAGAGAAGGCGGCTGCTCGTATTTTCTGAAACTGACTTGAGATGCTGTAGTGATAATGTATGACAGTTTTCCTTAGCCAGTGTGAGCCTGCGCATTTGTCTGTGTGTCCATATGTATTTTATTTGAACAACTCAGATCTCGTTTGGTAGGCAGAGCAGATGCTGTTACTACCATTTTACATGGTGGAGACTGAAACTCAAAGAAGATAAATGGCTGGGCTCACGTCATTAGCTAGTACCATTATAAAGTCCAAATTTCTTCACATAGCTTGCAGATCGCTTGTTCTGGTTCCTACTTCTCACTTCAGTCTCTTCTTGCAACATTATCTTGTTCTCAGTCTAAACTCCTTCCACAGTCAACTCGCAGACTCTTAAGGTATCACCTTCTTTTTCTCCTCTGTACTTTACACATCCTGTTCCTCTCCTGTCCAGTCTACCCTCACCATTTATCTCTTCCCTCTCCTGCAGGTCTCACCTCATACAAAGGAGGTTCCCTGACTTCTTACGACTGGTTCTCTGCCGTGTCATTATGATACCACGCTCTCTGAGTACCTTTGTGAGCTCTTCTGTTCTTTCTTACTATGATATGTTTCTTTGGTGGAAAATTAATATCCTGAAATGGTTCCATTAACTCTGCAAGCCAGTGGGGGTAGAATGCATGGACGGAAAAATAAAGGGTTTAGCATAGCATAAGAACCTAACTATACTTGAAGCTTGCCCAGGCTGGAAGGGCTAAGAGACACAGCAATATCACAATCTCAAAGAAATATACAAAGCTCTTTCCTGTCACCTGTGCCGGCTCTAATTTCACTCTTCTACTGAAGATGCTACTTCACTTCGCTTCACTTGAGCCTCAGTCTTCTCATCTAGAGATGGGGAAGAGGGTGCCGGATAAAGTGAGATAACAGTGGTAAAGTACATTGTAAGGGATAACTGAACTGAACTGAACTAGGAGATCAGTCCTGGGTGTTCATTGGAAGGACTGATGTTGAAGCTGAAACTCCAGTACTTTGGCCACCTGATGCGAAAAACTGGCTCATTGGAAAAGACCCTGATGCTGGGAAAGATTGAAGGCGGGATGGAGAAGGGGACAACAGAGGTTGAGTTGGTTGGATGGCATCACCGACTCAATGGACGTGAGCTTGGGTAAACTCCGGGAGTTGGTGATGGACAGGGAAGCCTGACGTGCTTCAGTCCATGGGGTTGCAAAGAGTCAGACATGACTGAGCGACTGAACTGAAGGGATAAGCACTAAATACATCTTTATTAAAATATAAGCAGAAATCTCCAAGATACTATTGATGAGTGAAAGTCATATACTCTCGTGTATAAAAAGTAATGATGAAACAAAAAGGAGCCTAGCACTTTTGACAAATTCTGTTATCTAAATGTCAGGACATACTCTATTCCTCATAAGGTAACAGACAAACAGAAAGCAAAATGCCAAGTTCAAAGACAAAAAAAATTCACTATCATGAGACACTGTTTTCACGCTTAAGTTAAGACTTTCAAAAACCACCAGGAGTATTGGTTTGGAAGAAGTCCTACTGGGAATGTCTCATCCTGAAGTCATTCACTGAATAAACGCTTGCTGAATTCCAGTCTGTGCTGAGCACCGACAGTTTATTGGCATTGCCATAAGCACTCATGGCTGCTGACTCTAGCCCCCAAATGCCACTCTTGTATCTGCCATCATGGCTTTGTTTATTCCGAGAACTTGGCCAGAAACGTTGGTGCCTGCTATTAACTTACTGGCACTCAGCTACAAACCCATCCTTCTGTACTCAGCTTTGTGACCCTGGGGCTGAGTCTACTTTGCCCACTGGCTCCCGCTTAGACTCTGTCAGTAGGGGATGCTAGAGGGAGACACCACAGCTGAATGGGGGGTACTGGAACTTGCTCCTTCTTGTTTGCTTCCTGCCCTTTTCAGGGTTAACCTAGAACAAGTGTCTCACCTTTGGCACTATTGACATTTCGGACTTGGTAATTCTTTGTCAAGGACAGGGGTGTTTCTTATGCATTGTAGGATGTTTAGCAGCATTCCTATCCTCTGTATACTAAATTCCAGTGGCAACCCCCCAATTGTGACAATTAAGAGTATCTTTGGGTATTGCCAAGTGTCCCCTAGAGCACAAAACTGACTCTGGTTTAGAACCACAGACCTAGAGTCTAGGTACTTCACCTCGGCAGCTGTAGTTCCTTCTAGTAGCAACAGCTGAATCCAGGCTGCACTTCTCCCAACACTTGCAGACCCAGCTTTTGTCATAACCCAGGAGGTGTCAGCACCAGCTGGCCGGTAACCGTCCTCAGAGCCCTGGGCCAGCCCACGGGGCCCCTCTTCTGAGCTCAGAGTCACCAGCCCCATCTAAGTAGTGCCTTCGTTGGAAATGAGTTTCATGCCACCAGGTACCAGTGGGATTCCCCCTCTAAAATTCTAAGTTTTTCCCTTTGTGACTGCTACTTTCATGATGCCTTAGAGTTCCTTTTAATCTCTCAGTTACTTAGTTAAGAATTTTGCAGCCATGTAATACCTTTTCTTTTTATTACAGTCTCTATGCTAAGGTAATAGAGATGATTATTTTCTCAAACTGGACTCAATATTCTTTCTCCTTTCCCTTCCTTTCTTTTCCCTTCCCTCCCCTCTCCTCTTCCTCCCCCTCCCTTCCTTTTCCTTCTCTTCTTCCTCTCTTCTTCTTCTCTACTTGGTAAATTTCTACTCCTTTTTAGAACTCTGATAAACATCACCCTTTTCTGGAGCTTTCCAGGCAGAGTCAGTCACTCTCCTCCCCCAGTTCTTGGTTCAGTGCATCTTAGCCTATGGTAGATCCCCGTCTATATATCTCTGTCTCTTCTACTAGATTGTAAACTCCCAAGGGCAGGAAGCACAAAACAGTTTCTGTGCTTCTATCATATGTTCAGGCTTGTTAAAGGAAGGGAGGGAGAAGGAAAAGATGGATGGAAGAGGGAAGAAGGAAGGAAGGAAAAAAGAAAAGAAAGAAGGGATGGAGGAAAGAGTATATAACACAGGACTTTTGCCTGGTGCTGTCTTCCCCCTGCCTAGGAGTCTCAATGAGGGTCTGGATGGAATCCTCCACATCCTTTACAGTGGCTGACCTGTTGCTTCGCAATGACACCATTACAGCACCTTCACTGAGTTGGGTTTCTCTGAGCTGGGTCTCTTTTGCTCAGTAGATATTAAATTCCTTGAGGATAGGGTTTGTTGCGAATAAAACTATTCTTCCCAGGTAGTTGTTGTATGAATTGCTGAAGGAAATGAGGGAAGGTTTCAAGGGAAAGCCCTTGAAGGATGGGGAGAGATTTTAGGAGTGGAAGCTTCATCCTTGGTAGTGCTGATGTGATGGGGATGATGTGACGAAATGAAGGTAAGCTGTTTAGGGAATCTTGACCTATGCTAGCCTGGTAGACTAGAGAGCATATAGGAAGGAGATTTGGGAGATGGGGAGATTGGGAGATGGGAGATTGGGAGATGGGAGATTGGGAGATGGGGCTGTGATGTCAGTAGGGCATGGACTTTGGATACCTTGAGAACCAGGGTAAGCAACATGTGCAGCATTTGTTGGGTAAGTTTGGTGGCTTTGTTGTCAGGGACTGGCATCACAAGATTCTACTTTTTGGGAGAGCTCTAGAGTTCTAGAAGAGACACTGATGGTGGAAGCCATTCAGGAAGAGCTGAGGGCCCTAAAACCCAACAGGAAGGGTTCACAACAGAGAGCAGAGCTCCCACAACCACGATCCTGACAGTTCTATTCTGTAGAAAGTGGTTTCTTTTTTGTGGAAGCAGATGAATGAATACTCCATGCTACAGACAATGGAGACCAAAAGGAGGTGAGAAAAGGAAAGAATAGGAATTTAACAATTATCCTAGGTTGAATGGTTCAGCTTCAGGTTTTTGTTTTTTCTTGTGGTCTAATTATCACAGAGATCTTCAGGATTTGATGTATTATATAGGATATGAGAGATAATAACAAAGTGATGGCTTGGCTTTTAAACAGACTTGTATGGCTAGGCAGCAGCCTTGTGTGAGATTCAGCTGGCTTCTGCCCCAGGAGGGAGGGCGAGTCCGTTATAATTCTTTAAAGAAAGAAAACAGCCTGGGTGTGACCTGCATATCATCATGTGCTAAATGCAGATAATGATATCAGCTTTTCTTTATGTTTCAGAGCTTTTAGGAAAATCAAGTAAGATGGAAGATGCGGAAAGAGTTCGTAAACCATTAACTGCCTACAAAATCCATCCATTCATCCAACAAACATGTATTGAGACTGTCTGCTATGACACAGAGGGGTGGGGGGGGCAGGCACAAATAAGACCTGGTCTCTGTCTTTTGAATCTCTGGATAAACCAACAGGCTTTGGCAAAGATACTTTCTATAATGTAGGAGGAGTTCCCATAATTCACAAGGGATTGGTACTAATATTACATTTAGGAAGGTAAGCTTTATTGCTAATGGCTGCCAAATTCAACGTTTTAGGTTTTTGTGGAAGAGTACTCAGAGATGCAATACCGTGCTGTTAAAGAAACTAGGCTTTGGAGATGAAGGATGAACCTGCAAGTTTACCCTCTGCCACGTGCAACTGTATGAATTTGGGCAGGTCACTTGTTTCTCACCTATATCATTGACGTAACTCTTCCTATGTAACTCGGAAGGTCACTGAGATCATCAAATCAGCAGGCAGATGTTAATGTGCTTTTAAAACTGCAGCATGCTTCACATACATTGTGAATCATTTGTTAAGAATAATAGGAGAAATTGGCAATATTGTCTTTCAGGGCTATTATCATGAATGGTGGTTTAGTTAAGGAGAAGAAAAATGGAAACCAACAAGAATAACAAGGAAACATCAGACACGGCAATAGGCATTAACATAACCCTATGCCATAATCATCGTTCTCCCCATTTTACAGATGAGGAGACTGAGAGGCAGAGATTGTCACACATTTCCCATGGTATGTGAGTGTGCTTGTAAGGGCCAGGAGCTGCCAAGCGGAGGTCTCATGCTTGATTGACCACGTCATTTTTCAGACTCCCCTTGCCTTTCCCATTATGGATGGATTTGGAAGACAGATTCACTACAACATTTTTCTCTTATGATGCAGTGGTGGGCTGGAGCATCTCATTAGGCAAATACCTGCCCAAGAATCAGTACTTCACCTGCCTGGACAGGATCCAAGGATAATGATCATCTGCCTGGAGAATGTGGGGTGAAGTTTGTCCCTCTGTGGGCTTGAGAGAATTTCCCTTCTCATGCATACCTTCTTAAATGCATCACTGGGTATCTTGGTATTGACTAAGAATGATGCCTGCCAGGTCAGTAAACAAAGAATGTTGCAGCCTGAGGGTGAACCCTCAGGGAGCTGAGGATGGAAACAGAATGCCCATCACCAGGCCAGTCTGATGCTCCCGAACACTGGCCCCACCCCAAATAACTGAGGTGTATATCAAAGGATTCTTTACCAGCTGAGCTAGCAGGGAAGCCCAAGATTGAGAAAGGAGTATGTCAGGGCCATTTGCTGTCATCCTGTTTGTTTAATCTATACACTGAGTACCTCATGAGAAATGCTGGGCTGGATGAATTACAAGCTGGAATCAAGATAGGTGGGAGAAACATCAACAACCTCAGATATCTGGATGATACCACTCTAATGGCAGAAAGTGAGGAGGAACTAAAGAGCTTCTTGATAAGGGTGAAGGAGAAGAGTCAAAGATTTGCCTTAAATTAAATATTAATAAATATAAGATCATGGCATCCAGCCCCATTACTTCATAGCAAATAGAGGCGGAAAAGGGAGAAGTAGTAACAGATTTCCTCTTCTCGGGCTCTAAAACCCCTGCAGATGGTGACTGCAGCCATGAAATCAGAAAATGTTTGCTTCTAGGCAGGAAAGCAATGACAAACCTAGACAGTGTGTTGAAAAGCAGAGACATTGCCGACAAAGGTCCATGTAGTCAAGGCTATGGTCTTCCCAGTGGTCACGTACAGTTGTGAGAGCTGGACGGTAAAGAAGGCAGAGTGCTGAAGAATTGATGCCTTCGAACCGTGGTGCTGGAGAAGACTCCTGAGAGTCGCTTTCTCAGCAAGGAGATCAAAGCAGTCAATTTTAAGGGAAATCAACCCTGAATACTCATTGGAAGGACTGATGCTGAAGCGGAAACTCCAGTAGTTTGGTCATCTGATGTGAATATATATTTGGTCATCTGATGTGAACAGCTGAGTCCCTGGAAAAGTCCCTGATGCTGGGAAAGATTGAGGGCTAGAGAAGAGGGTTTCAGAGGATGAGATGGCTGGATGGCATCACAGATGCAGTGGACATGAACTTGGGCAAACTTCAGGAGATGGTGAGGGACAGGGAGGCCTGGTGTGCTGCCATCCATCGGGTTGCAAAGAGTCGGATGTGACTGGTCAAATCAACAACAACAACAACAACATATCAAAGGCATGATTTCAGTGATTCCAAACCCTTGCATCTTCCCATATGTAGAAGAGCACTACATTCTTTAACTTGAGATATCTGGTTTTGTTTCATTAACAGTAATCTTTTGACTCCCTGGTCTTCGTTGCAGACACTCCTGTATATTCTGGCTTTCTCCTTGCCTCTTCGGAGCAGTCTCTCAGAGTTATTTTAGATGCTGTGTCTCAGGTTAAAGTCCTCAGGTTAAAGTTTGTCTACCAAATAAAACGTAACTCTTAATTTTTAGGTTGTGTGGTTTTTGTTTGTTTGTTTTTTTGTTTTTTTGTTTTTCAGTTGACAATGGAAATGGGTGGAAAAGTACTGATTTTACCCTATGTTCACCTAATGGATCTGACCTCCTTGCCCCTCCCCCAGCCCTGTCGCACTTTGAGTCAGTTTTACCCTGGAATCAGCTCTGTTCCTGACCCTAATTCCCCTACCTTTGTGTACTCTGTTGTCTCTGCCAGGAATATGGTCCTGCTTCTCACACCTCTGATGAAGACCTGCTTGGTATTCAAACCCAGCTTTTAAGAAGCCCTTTCCCCAGTACAGAGTTGATTGTTTCCTTTTTTTCAACTGTTCCTCTGACATTCCTCCTTTTTACAGTTTATTCAGCTGTATTTAACTGTAGACTTGTCTGTCTTCCTGGCTAGAGTGAACTCTCTGGGGGAGGAATTGCAAATTGTTTTCATCTTCATCCTCAGACTCCAGGACATGCTTTTGGCTTAGTAGGAGTTCAGGAACCATTGGCCGAAGGAATGTACAAGTGAGGGAATGTCTGCCTCTGTCTGGCTAGGTGTGGGCAGGGCAACCAATTCTCTGATGACCTTGTGGGAAATTTTATTTTCTCCCATACAAATTATCAAGAGAATTGATACTTTTGGAATGACTTAGAGAGAAATGTTTAGCACAACCTGTGGTCTTCTTATTCAAGAGCAGGTGGTACCTACCCTGGACCCCTTAGGTGCAGCAAAGCAGGTCTCCCACCTTGGTTCCCCCTTTTGCTTAACTTTACATATCTTTGAATTTTACCTGAAGGCAAATTCACTGCCTTGGAGAGTGTGAGTCCAGGAGGAAATCCCTTTGGGCAACTTGCCGCATTTTATCTGTGTTCCTTTTTCTATTTTAGCCTGTCAGGTAGTTATTTTTGGTAAAGTACTGCTCTGAGGGGAGAAGCCTGGCGGTGAATAGAGGCTGCAGAAGAGCTCTGAAGGTGCCTTGCTCAGGCAAAGGGGGCATTTCCTTAACTGCCGCATCCTTTACTTTTACCATGGCTTCTGGGTTTTGTAGGATCATAGCAGCTCTGAATATAAGATCTGGGCCGTTAGAAGTATGGGGGATTGTTGTTGTTCAGTCGCTAAGTCATGTCCTATTCTTTGTGACCCCATGAGCTGCAGCACACCAGGCCTCCCTGTCTGGGTGTTATGAACTGAATGTGTCCCCCATCCAAGTTCATATGTTGAAGTCCTAACCTCATCACCCCCTCAAGGTGATGGTATTAGGTGGGGCCTTTAGGAGTCATCTAAGTCAAGATGGTTCCAGCCTCATGAATAGGATAAGTGCCCTTAGAAAAGAGGCTTTGGAGAGCCCTCTAGACACTTCCACTATATGAGGACACACAAGAAGTCTGGGACCCTAAAGAGGGCCCTTACCCGACCAGACTTACACCTTGATCATGGAGGTCTAACCTCCAGTACTGCGAGAAAGAAATGTGTGGTTTGTAAGCTATCAGCTATTTTGCTATCACAGTCGAAAAGAACTAAGACAGGGATCATAGTGGAAAATCCATGGGCCTTGGAGCCAGGCATATCCGAGTTGAAATCTTGGCTCTGTAACTTACCAGCTATTAAGCATGGGGAAATGTATTAGCCTCTCTGAAGTTCTCTTCCTTTATCTATAAAACAGGGACACCACCACTTATTTTGCAGAGAGACCTAAGATTTAGAGACAATGCATTTTAAAATGTCTGATCTGTAGAAAACCTTCAATGAATAGAAGGTATTTGGTCATGGGCTCTCTCCCTTAGTTTTTGAATAATTGTAAAAATTTCCCCTGACGCGTATTTAATCTTCCTTTGTGGCTGAAAGCGTCATCAGTGAGTGGTTGTCTTAGAACCGCTATGAAAGGAGTTGTCCCTATTTCTGTTATCCTTTACATTAGCTACTTTAATTTCAAAATCAAAGTGTGGCATTTTAAAAGTAAACCCATATTTATCAGTAAAAGCTGCAAAGCTAGTAGTGGAGGTGGGATCAGGAAGGGAGCAGAGAAGTAGGATTTGTGAAAACTCTTCATGCAAATAACCTCCCGCTTGTAGCAGAATATGTATGCAGACATGCAGTTGTTAGTTTCAACACACTGTTTCCAACCTAAGGTTCCACACGTGCTGTTTTGCCCTGGGGAACTGTTCCAGCTCTGTCAGGTTGATGGTTCAGGGTCCAGGTATGACTCTTATCAAATTTGGGATCCGAAGCCCTGTATGAACCCAGTTTAATATTCAGGAAATATATCCATAGCAGCTGCTGTCAGGGTAACTATCACCAAGGGTAGACAGTTGATGGCTTTCTTCCTGCCGTGTGTCTCTTCTAAACAGTCTTAAAACTAGCACCTGCCCCCATCACCACCCGTTTGTAAGACAGAGGGAAGAAAGTCCGTCTTCTCTCCATAAATGGCAGTCCTCAGGTCCCCTCACTATAATTTTTGTAATAGTCAAGACCAAAGTTCCTATTTGTGGAAGGGACATTTGAATCATTTGAATGACAAGAAGTAGCTATGTGCAGAGGTGAGGGGAGAGGCACTCCTGTCATCCTGAGTCAAGGCAGCCTGTGGTCCCTTTGATAATCTGAAGGAAGGTTTGGGTTTATGTGTCAATCACAAGGGAGAAAAATGCGTGCGTGCTAAGTCACTTCAGTCATGTCCAACTCTTTGCTACCCCATGGACTGTGGCCCTCCAGGCTCCTCTGTCCATGGAATTCTCCAGGCAAGAATACTGGAGTGGTTTGCCATGCCCTTCTCCAGGGGATCTTTCCAACCCAGGGATTGAACCTGGGTCTCACACATTGCAGGCAGATTCTTTACTATCTGAGCCACCAGACAAGCCCCAACCAGACAGGCAAGTGGAGGTCAAATCATGAAGGACCTTGAAGGACGTGATAAAGAGTTCAGAATTGATTCTAAGAGAGCAAGAAGTCCTTGGCAGGTTTAAGCAGGAAAATGGTACCATTTGGTGTATAGTTTGAAAAGATCACTCTGGCTGCCATGAAGAGTGTATAGTCAGTCCTTGCTATCCTCAGCAAGTTGGCTCAAGAACCCCTGCAGGTACCAAAGTCCTCAGATACTCAAGTTCCTCATATAAAATGGCGTAATATTTGAATCTGACCTGTGCACATCCTTCTGTATACTTGAAATCATCTCTGGATTACTTATAATACCTAATACAATTGCTTGTTGTTCAGTCACTAAGTCGTGTCTGACTCCTTGAGACCCCATGGACTGCAGCATGCCAGGCTTCCCTGTCCTTCCCTATCTCCCAACATTTGCTCAAGTTCATGTCCACTGAGTTACTATCTAACCACCTCATCCTCTGCTACCCTCTTCTCCTCTTGCCTTCAGTCTTTCTCAGCATCAAGTCTTTTCCAATAAGTTGGCTCTGTATCAGGTACCAAAGTATTGGAGCTTCAGCTTTAGCTGAATACAATGCTAATGCTATGTAAAAATTGTAAATGCAATGTAAATGCTATGTAAATAGTTGCTGGTATGCAGCAAATTCAAGTTTTGCTTTTTGGACCTTTCTGGACTTTTTTCAAATATTTTGGTCCGTGATTGGTTGAATATGCAGATGTGGAATCTGACTGTATTCTCTAGGAGTGAAAGAGTGGGAAAAGGAAACCAGACAGGAAATGGGCAGTAGTCCTGGCAATAGGTATTTTTCAACTGGACTAAGGTGTGTGTGGCTAATGATGTGCTTGATAGGGTGGTTTCAGATTAGTTGAGACTGCACGTTATGAGTCTCACCCATATTGGCAAGACCGCTTCATTGAGTGGATGACTGCATGCTACTACCTTCCCTGGCTTCCTGAATGTTGAACACTACTTGTCACTGTAAGCAAAAGTAACAGTGACATTCATCATCACGTTAGACTTTGCTTTCTTGTCTCCAGGTTATAGTGGTTCTTAGTGAAAGATCAATGTGCTTCAGAGTGAGATAGATCTAGATTGGAATCCTTGCTGCAACACTTACTAGGTGGTTGATTTACTAGGTGGATAGCTTTTAGTTTTATTTTTCTTTTTTTTAATTTATTTTTTAGTTGAAGGATAATTACTTTACAGGATTTTGTTGTTTTCTGTCAAACCTCAACATGAATCAGCCATAGGTATACATATATCTCCTCTCTCTTGAACCTCCTTCCCATCTCCCTCCCCATCCCACCCCCCTAGGTTGATACAGAGCCCCTGTTTGATTTCCCTGAGGCATACAGCAAATTTCCATTGGCTATCTAGTTTAGATATGGTGATGTAAGTTTCCATGTTACTGTCTCCATGCATCTCACCCTCTCTTCGGTGGGTAGTTTTTAAGTTAGTATCTCCAATCCTTAGTTTCCTTGGCTGCAAAAAGAGGCCAATAATAATACTTGCTTCTTGCAGTCTTATGCTGTGGCCTCAAATTAGATATTAATAGTATTTGTGAAAATGTTTAGCACACAGTAGGTTTTCAACGCAAGTTATTTGGCTTAGACTCTGAATCATCTCCTTCAACTCTTTGCATTCCTGGGCTGGGATGGGAGGCCAGACAAGTCTGCCCAAACTCCATCCCTGATGTCAGTGAAGCACATGTCATCAGAAAAGAATACTGCACCAAAAGGCAGGAGGTAGCCTTGATTTTCTATTTCCCCTCCTTGCTAAATACTGAGTGACTTTGGATAAGCTGATCTCCCTCTCTGGTTTGCAATCCCTCATTTATAAAGTGAGAAAACTGGGCTGGATAATCTAATTATAGCAGATAGTGACTTGATTTCATTTGATGCCAATATTAAACTTTAATAGCAGCAACCATCAGTTATGGAACACACAATGGGGCCAGACAATGTGTTATATGCCTTTTGTATATGTTGTATATTAGCACAGAATGGTCCTGTGAAGGAGGTACTTTTACTGTTCCCATTTTACAGATGAGAAACTGAGGCAGAGAAGTGGGAGCATCTCTAATAATAGCAGCCGGATTCTCTGCAGTTCTATGCACCAAAACCCTTTGGGAGTATCACATGTGCCAGGCATTAAGCAAGATGCTGCAGCTGCAAGCTGAGAACCTTGCCCTCCAAAAGCCCACAGTCTGGAAGTCACGGAAGCCAAGAACAAGTCTTGCGTAGTCCCGCTGGAGGAGAAGCCACTGTGAAGGGAATGCAGTGGCATTCCTTGGCATGTGAAACTAGTTTGGGCTGGTTCTGTCCTGCAGTACAGTGTGGCCTTTCTGAACTGAGCAAGTACAAAAGGTTGCCGTCTCCTGTCTGCATTCTGCTGCTCCACTCCGAGTGCCCAACCCCTCACTGGCACTTGCTTTGTTTCTGTTTCTGTTCTTTTTCCAGTAGCTCTTACTTCCCATTCTTCACAATGTTTCGTTTTTTTCTGTGTGTTAATTATAGAAGGAAAGTTCAAGTAGAGGCAAGGAGGTCTGTCTGCAGAGGAGGCAGGCTGGAATAGCCACAGGGGCGTTTCTCTTGCTTGGGCCCATGTGTGAACACTGTGTGAAGAGATCACAGGGCCTGTCTTAAAACTGAGAACTGGGGACACTTGGGTCCTCGTTCAAGCTCTGCTGCTTACTGGTGGGTGACTCTGGGCTTATCACCCAATCTACCTGAGTCTGAATTTCTTTCCTCTAAGATGCTGCTAGATAGATATGAGATACCAGTGGATAGTATCTAGACATTAGTATAATACTAGTATAAGATGCTAGTAGATAGTAGCAGATTCTAGTAGAATCAGAAGGCTTGGGTTACATCTTAGCTTTATCACTTACTAACTGTGTGATCTAGTCACAACTTTAGTTTCTGTTTGTGTAAAATGAGGACACATGAGAAGACTGTTATGAACACGAAGTTACATAATCCACATGAGGTTCTTGGCACAATGCCTGGTGTGTCGTAAGCTCTATATAAATCTTAGCTATTAGTACTGACCATGCTGGTTAACTGACTTAATGGATATAAGAGTGTTTCATAAATTGCAAAGCTCTGTACAAATGTTAGTTATTATTTTGGTGATGATTGTTAGTTTGAAATAAGAGAGAAAGGACTTTTGACAACCTTTACTTGCCAAGTCAGTTTTTTTTCTTTTTTCAAATTTGGGTTTTATATTTATCTCCATCAATAACATGCTATTAATATTATATGAACTCTTTCTAGGGCATTATTGTTCCAGAAATCTGGGGCATCAAAGGCCATCCCTTGCCTTTATAGACACAGAAATGGGAAATCAGCCAAAAGGCTGTGTAATTTCATTTTACCCTTTGCTTCTCTCATTGAACTTGGTAGTTCACATCTAAATGAACTGAGCTTTGAATTCTTGCATCAGTAGCTCTAGCCAGCCAGTGTACATTGTGATTAAAATGCACTGACCCTCCTTAAAGAAATAAAATGCAACTAAATGGAAGAAAGGAATTACATGAGAAAAAAACAGTTACAAATACTCTGGGGAGACATCATTCTATTTGTGTCATTAAAATCTGGTTGTGTGAAAAAGAAATACATATGTAAGTTCTGCTGGGGTTGGGGGTATCCTATGGTAGAAAGGATCTGAGTCTTGGGACTATTATCTTTTGTTTTGGAGCTGGGAGTCTTTCTTGAGAAAGGTAAGTAAAGTGAAACCCTTTACGATGATGATACTGGAGGAAAATAATAGCTTAGAGGACAGCTGTGTTATTTCAGGCTCTTATTCCAGGTAGTTTTTGTGTTCCAGGGAACAGGATTTTGACCTGCTCTATATTGAATCCATACAATAATAAGCACTGTTATCACCTGCCTTCTCTGCCAGGGCTCCCAAACGCTGTAGGCACCACCTTCTCAGACAGTGAAACAGCTTCATCGCAAACAGAGGTTTCAGAACTCTCCAACCAAATACCATCGTCAATAGTGAAGAACTCCTGACAATAAACATTCCAGGGATGTCTCAGACACAAAGCAGCTATCAACTGATTTGGAATGAACGCCCGCTGTTGTCTGAAATTATCTTTTAAAACATTTTATGTTGGTCTAAGATGCACTAGTAGGGTGGAGAGCTGGCCGGTTCCATGTATATGGCTCATCTCTGTTCTTGAGTGAATGCTCCTTCACGTCTTCTTTTCCATAATGGATTATGAATAGCAGTATGTTAGGGGCTGTATTATTAAACAGTTTCATTCAACAAAACATTTATTGAGAGCCTACTCTTACTATATATGTATATGTGGGGGGGGGGTGCGGAAAGACTCTACCAGGTGCCACTATTAAAGCAGTCGTCCTCAAACTTCAGCATGCTTTAGGATCTCCTGGGAGCTTTGTTAAAGCTCAGATTGCTGGGCTCACCCCCAGAGTTTCTGACTCGATAGCTGGTTGCAGGTTATTGGAGAAGGGAGAATCGCAAGAAGTTGCATTTCCAAGTTCCTAAATGATACTGATGCTGGAGGTCCAAGGACCGCTTTGAGAACCACTGTCTTAAGGAACTTATTGCACTTCTTCTGGTGAGAAGTGCAGATGATGGATTCATATAAGAATTAGACTGTGAGAGGTCAAGATGGAGGCATAAAGAAAAGGCAGAGAGAAGGGAGCAATTTCTGTGCTGTGGGACGGTGAGGGAAGGTGGCAGGAGGCAGCAGTCTAAGAAGGAATTAGGCAGATGTGAACAGGTGCAGAAGAGCTTTTCTCTGAAATATAGCAGGTTAGGGGTTCAGAAAAGATGCTATAAGGTTACCTGCTCTTTTTTTCCTTCCCTGACTCAGGGGAACATAAAGGTGCAAAGGGTTAGATTCAAAGAAATCTCTCCCCTTGTATTTAAAAGCTCCAGTTTCTGCCCTCATGTGGCCTAGGAATGAGACTGCAGCTTAATGGCAGTTCCCATCTCCCTTAGATCAACGATGAAGAAACTCCATTTCCTGCAGAAACAAAAACACCATCGCTCAGTCCCCCGGGGAATGTCAACAGAATTAAAAATGGAATTAACAGTTCATCTGGAAACCATCTTTTTAAAAATCATATGCTTAGCTCACTGTTCCATGAAAACTGCTTCTGAAACACCAGCTTAATGCTCCTGGCATCATACTCCGGTTTCATCCTCCTATGACTGAGGACAAAGGGCAGCTGAGTGGCAGGGAGATAAATGAGGTGTGCCGGGAGCATGGCAGGAGAGACGAGGAAGGTGAGAGCATGATCCTTGCCCAACTATGGATGAGCTAACTGCGCAAAGGTGGTGTCCATGGCCACCTCAACCAGAGAGGAGGCCTATAGAAGAGGCTTCTGAAGGATGGCAATGGTGTTGGCTTGCACAAGCTGTGTAAGATTTAGACAGAGGGAAGAGCATGAACAAAGGGAAGCAGTTTCACTTGGATCCTGTACCTTCCTATTTTCATGCTTTTAAGGATATTTCCCATCCTTTTCACTATTGTGATGTTCAAGATGATGGAGGGAGACAAACGCTGCAAACAGCAGTTTGTTGTACACACGTTGATACCAGATCACACCACTTCCTCTAGCAAGCTCTGTTGAATATGACTCTTCTCTTTGATGTCAATGCTAAAGATACAGTTGTGACACCTGATTGCACTGCAGAACTCTCGGAAACACTGGAGAGTGTAGTCTCCTATTGAATCAACATGTGGCATCTGGACCAAATGATGGGAATTTGCCTTAATAGAGAAAAGACTTGTGAAGTTAGAGGGATGGGGCTGCCCCTTGTTAAAGGCTAGAAAAAAGGAGATTAAATTTGTGGATTTATGATAAAGAGTGATGGTGGTGGTGTGAGAGGGCCTGTCTTCCAAATGCCAAAACTATGCCATTACAGAAGGGTCCCTGTTTAGGGGAACCCAGACACCCAATGATCCTTGAGAAACAGGAAAATATTAAAAAGAACTCCATTATAAGAATTAGAAGACCTTATTTAAAGATATAGTTTCCATTTATTGAGCATATATTTTACACTGATCACTTTATATATTTGCTCATTTAATTTCTGTAACAGCCCTATAAATTGGTGATATCACCATTTTATAGGTGTGTTTGAATACAATTAAATCACTTGTCCAAGGTTACATATCTAATTAGTGGTTTCAGTTCAGTTCAGTCACTCAGTCATGTCTGACTCTTTGGTGACCTCATGGTCTGCAGCACGCCAGGCTTCCCTGTCCATCACCAACTGGAGCTTGCACAAACTTATGTCCATCAAGTTGGTGATGCCAACCATCTCATCCTCTGTCATCCCCCTCTCCTCCTGCCTTCAATCTTTCCCAGCATCAGGGTCTTTTCCAATGGTCTGGTCAGGATCAAATCAAATTAAGCCTAATAGCAAAACTTAGACTTTGCACAGGCTTATATCATACACTTAATACAGTGTTTAGTACGTGTCATGAATGACCGTACAAATAACATTTGTTATATTTTTTAATTTCATTGATAACATGTGGAGACATGATGAAATCATAGTTTGGCAGAAGAATCTCAAGATGATGTGCAGAGTGGATGAATGGAGAGGCTTCCATGTTTTGGCCTTTCTCCCCAGAAAATGGAATGAAGTGGAGGCTGCCAGATCTGCAGTTATGGTTGTTACTGAGGTCTCACTAGGGGGAAAGCCAAAAATTATGCACACTGTTGGTAGAGCTCAAAGGAAGGGAAATAGATTTCTAATAGAGAAATTCTTACACAGCACAGATAACCATCCCTTTATCTACCCATCCACCCATCCATCCACCCAATCACTTATCCATCCATCTACCTAGCCAGCCAGACAGCCATCAAACAGTCCATCCATCTAACCAGCCATTCATCCATTCGCTCATCTATCTATTCAACCTGTTTAGCATCTTTGTATTCTTCTCTTCCTTTTTCTTTCTCGTCATCACCACCCTGCTTACATTTTTATTCCTTCTTTTCTAAAGAAGTCTCTTAAACATTGTCCTCTTAAAGTATCTTCTTCCTTCATGCTTTCACAACCACTAGATCGATATCTTAAAGGCATGGATTTTATTGTATCACCTCCCTGCTCAAAAGCCTTCCGTGGCTCCTTATTCTTCATGGGATTAAGATCAAGTACAATAGGACCCCACCTACATCTTCCCAACTCATGGCTCTGTCACCACAGCCCACCTGGTTTTTCCTGAACTCAGCTCCCTTGTTCCTATCTCTTTGCTCAAGCTGTTTCTCTTCCTGGAGATGCCCCTTTTGGCCCTGTCCAGAATACTACCTCTTTTCTGATTAGAATTCTATTCTGTGAGTCTTTCTCTGAACCCCAAAGCAAGGAGTTATTCCTTCTCTCTTTGAAGCACAAGCTTTTTGGAGACAGCTTAGTTTAGGATAAACTTTGAAGTCCAAGAATCCAGGGTTAAAATATTGGCTGTTTTACTTACTACCTATTTGATTATGGGAAAGGTACAGACTTCTCTGAGTTCAGTTTCTACACCCATAATATGAAGGTGGAGAAAATATTAATATCAACCTTATAAACTTATTGTGAGCATTAAATGAAAAGCATATGAAATGCATCATTGGTACTCAACAAGTATTTGTGAATGGATAAATGTAATCAGTCAAAAATTATGCCAATATTCACTATTTTTAATGAAATTATAATGTTGTTTTTATGAGGAAATATTTTTTCAGGCCCAGTCTAGGCTAGAGCTACAGGTCTTGATCAATTTCCAAATGTCAGACCATCAGCTTCCCATAATCCCTGGCTCGAATGCATGCATGTGCCCTCTGCTCAAGCTCCAGAGGCATCCAGGCTAAAATATCATAGCAGGTCCAAGCCCTGGAGGACTTTCCTCTCACCTCATATATTCTTTATTTGTGACACTTCAATATGTAGCCTTCTATCATGGAGCAGAACTTTGGTCCAGATTCACTCTTATAGTAAAAACATGCTACTGGAACAGGTAGGAAGCCTGGAGTTCTTTGGGGTCTGGTTTGGGACCTGGTTTAGAATAGGTGCTTGCCCAATGTTGGCTAGAAGGAAGAATGGCTTGATGGGTAGTTGGGTGGGAGATGGATGGATGTAGGGTGGATAGATAGAGGACAGGTGGACAAGTATACACACACACACACACACACACACACACACATAAATATATATATATAATAGAAGGATGGATGGTTGGATGGATAGATGTTGGATGGAGGGTAGATGGGTAGAAGTTGTACAAATGCATGGGTGGATAGAGACTACGGAGGGCTGGATTACCTTACTATATGACCCCAGGGAAGTTATTTAAGGTGTCTGAGAATTCTTTTTCTTATCTGCAAAACAATGGACTTAAGATGATCTATATGGCAATTGTAAAATCATATTCTGAAATTGTGGCTCTGTAAAGTAGTACATAAATCAATATTTGTCATTTTTAACTGATCTTAAAAAACAGATATAGATATACAAGCATGTAGTTTTATTGTTTTCTCAGAGATCAAAGCAGACAAAAACATGTAGTTCCTGATTCTTAGTTCTGTGTACCTCCCACCATTCTGTCCATTTTTTTCCTGTGTTATCTCTCCAAACCCTCATCACCTCCTGAGGGTCACAATTCTTTATCCCATCCATAACTAGTAAGAAAGTGTAGTTTTAGTGGAAATAGCTCAGACTTTAGAATCAGACAGATATTAGAATCAAAATCTGGATTCCCTATATATTTGTGATATTTGGCAAGTTAAAGTAAAAAGTTCAACATTTTTACCTGTCAATTGGTGTCATCAAATGCCTCAGAGTGAGGATTAAAGAGCACAGTTGTGTCAGGAAGGTAGTAGGTCTTGATAACTCTGATAAGGGGAAGTCCCTTTCTTACCCTCTGCTCTGTGCAGAGAAGCTACCAGTTGCCTAGTAGATGTTCAGAAAGCACTTGTTGAATCAAATGGATTTGAATTCCTTCCAGCCTCTGGGTTTTACTTGCTTTGCAGCTAATGCTTTCAATCTATCACCAGTGGAGTAGAAAATGCAAATGTGAAACTTTGCAAATGCCTTCCACACATCATAAATCTGGTATTTCAAAAGCATGGCTATGAATATTGAGGTCAGCTTTTTTTTTTGGCTATGGGTCCAAGATTAATGTAGTCCTGAGTGTTAGGAGGCCATCAGACACTGACCTTTGTGTCCATTTGAGTGGTGGGTGTGGAGTATAGGGGAACATAGGAAAACATTGAGGTAGCATAGAAAGAGACCCCAGCCCCAGAATAAGTGGTGTTATCTAAGTCACTTCTGAAGTGTTAGGAGGTAAAATGGGCAGCCAGTGGTGAGGGCATCTCCCCACCAGAGTCTTCTCGAATAGGCTGCTCATATGCTAATCTCAGTTTCCACCATCTAGGGCCTTGTTGTTAGGGAACCTTGGATTCCAGATGACCTGCTCCTGAATTGATGATCTGAGAGCTGAGTGCGGCTGTGTTTTCCTATGACATCAAATATGCATGCTGCCTTGTTTTTCCTCCTCTTTCCCCATAGCAAGCACTTTGTGGAAGTGATCTGGGCATCTCAGACTGGTCTCTGGTGGTCCTGTTGCTCCCACCATCCGGCCCTATGTTTTATACATGAGCAAACTGAGCCTCAGAGAATGGTCCAGGGTCACACAGGGGGTTGGTGGTAGAGCTGGGTTTGCAACCCAGGGGTCCTTACTCCAAGTTACAACCTCCCCACCCTCCAGCATTCTGCAGCTTATGATTATCTTCCCAGGGGTTAGGAAGTTAAACATGTAGAAAGCCCCTCTTACCTGCCCAAGATACCTCTCCTAAATCCATTAAAAGCATCCAAGACTCCAATGGTAACATTATTCCGTTGGTTCAGGACAGCATTTTCCAAAATATGCTCGTCTGATGCTCTATCCAGCAAAAGGTGTCTGTGGCCGAAAGGGATTGAGAAACCTTGCAAAAACATCTTCCCCTTTTTAGATTCACAGTGCTTGGCGGCTAGTACAGGGCCCTCCTCAGTGAAGAACCCTCGTTTAACATTGTCATCGCATTCTTCCTTGAAATGATTTGACCACGGGACCTCACTTTTCCTACCCCTTCACCCTGTAACTCCTGTAAATACTTCACAGAACCAGGTTCATGAAACACATAAATGGTGATTTAAGTCGTGAAACACCCCCATTGACATCTATAGTTTGCTTTAGAGGAATCATAATGAGTGTAGAACTTTACAGTTGCCAGATATCCTTCACGCCCATTAACCCTTTTGATTTACAACAGTCTTATCAGAAAGATAAGATCTTTTCCTTGACCAAAATACCCAGAGACATAGATGATTGACAGAACTAAAGACGGGAGGGGAGATTGGAATATGGGTTGCAAACAACAGGTCCGTACCCTCCCCGCCCCCAGCTCTTCCAGGTCTCTACTCTGCATTAAGCCAGTTTCTACCTGGCACTGTCTCCTGTGCAGAGAAGCTACCAGTTGCCAAGTAGATGTTCAGAAAGCACTTGTTGAATCAAATGGGCTGGTAGACAGTCATTTTCTACCCTACCTCATTTGACAGTGAAGGCAAATGAGGCACAGAGAGGGGAAGTAATGTGCCCAAGTTCACACAGCTAGAAGCAGAACACCAGGGTAAAGAGAAAGCAATTGAAGATGAGAGCCTTATGTGAATTGGGGATGGAGAATTAAACCTTGAAAGAAATGCAGAGCTTGAAGAAAGGGAGAAATTGGAAGGGCCTATGGTTGAAACTGGTAATGTTGCTTATTACCATCCCTGTGAAGAATGATTGCATTTGCTGAAAACATCCAAGCCAGCTATTCTTCTGCAATACCTGGCTGCCAAGTGTGGATGGATCAAAGTATAATACTTGGAAACTGGACAGAGTGACCTCCACTTACTTGAAGGTACCTCAATTTTCTAGCAACTTTATCTATTCAAAAAATACTTGAGAGACTTGAATGAGGATAAAAGATCTCTGAGCGACCAAAAGAAATCTATCAACTAATTTCTCAGTTACTAAATAAATGAAACAGCAAAAGAAAAAGTGTATGAGACACCTACTATACACAAGCCCTAATAATCCACTAGAGGCAGAAGTAAGACAGTGTGCCCATTCTCCAGGAGCTTACAGTCAAGAATGGGAGACAGACATGTAGGCAAATAGGAAAAGCTCCTGTGACAGAGATTATGAAAGAAAATTAAGAGTGCACCCAAATCAGACAGGTCAGACTGGCATTGGGAAGGGAGTCTCTGAGCCTCCGTTTTTTTCCTTATCGAAGTATAGTTGATGTACAACAAAATGTTAATTTCAGGTGTACAATAATGTTAATTTCAGGTATACTACATAGCTATTCAACATTTAAATACATTGTAAAGTGATCACCATGGTAAGTCTAATAACCATCTGTCCCCATTTAGGTTATTACAGCATTATCAACTGTATTCCTTCTGCTGTGTATTATATCCCCATGATTTATTTACTTTGTAACTGAGAGGCTGTATCTCTTAATCCCCTTTACCTATTTTGCCCAATGCCCCACCTCTCTCCTCTAGCAACCAACAGTTCATTCTCTGTATCTATGAGTCTGTTTCTGTTTTGTTTTCTTTATCCTTTTGTTTTAAAGATTCCACACATAAGTAGAATCATATGTTATTTGTCTTTCTCTGTGTGACGTATTTCACTTAACACAATGCCCTCTAGGTCCATCTGTGTTGTTGTAAATGGTAAGGTTTTGTTCTTTTTAATGGCTGAGTAATATTCCACTGTTTATATACACCACGTCTTCTTTATCCTTTCATCTCTTGATGGACACTTAGGTTGATTCCATGTCTTATATTGTAAGTAAAGCTGCAGTGAATATATCTCTTGAAATATATCTTTTTATTTTCATCATGTAGATGTTCAGAAGTGAAATTGGTAGATTATATGACAGCTCTATTTTATTTGTTTGTTTTTTTACAGAGCTCAGTACTGTTTTTCATAGTGGCTGCACCAATTTATATCCCTGCCAACAATGCACGAAGGTTTCCTTTTGCTCTGTCTCCTTGCCAACACTTGTTATTTGTTGTCTTTTGATAACAGCCATTCTGACAGGTGTGAGTTGGTATCTCATTGTAGTTTTGATTTGCATTTGCCTGATGATTAGTGATACTGAGCATTTTTTCATGTGTCTACTGGCCGTGTTATGTCTTCTGTGGAAAATGACTATTCAGGCTTTCTGTTAGTTTTTTAATTGGATTGTTTCTTTTTGTAATTGTGTCCTATGAATTCTTTATCTATTTTGAATTTAACCCCTTATGATATATTTTTTGCAAATGTATTCTCCCATTTGGTAGCTTGCTTTTTTTTTGGTTGATTCTTTCTTTTTTTCTGTGCAGAAGCTTTTCATTTTAGTTCGATGTAATAATTTGCATTTATTTTTACATTTGCTGCCCTTACTTAAGAAGGCAGATCCAAAAAAAGTACCGAGATATATACAAAAGATTTTACTGCCCACATTTTTATTTAGGAGTTTTATGGGTTTAGGTCTTACATAAAAGTCTTTAATCTTCTTTGAGTTTATTTTTGAACATGGTATAAAAAAATGGTTCAGTTTCATCCTTTTGTATGCAGCTGCCCAGTTTTTCCAACACCATTTATTGACGAAGCTGTCTTTCCCCCACTGTATATACTTTATCATAGATTAGTTGACCATAGAAGTGTGGGTTTATTTCTTTATTCTTTTTTCTGTTCTATTGATCTTTGTGTTTGTGTGTGTGTGTGTGTGTCCACATACACGTGTCAGTATCATACTGTTTTGATTGCTAGAACTTTGTAGTATAGTTTGAAATTGTAGAGCCTGATACTTCCAGCTTCGTTCTTCTTTCTCAAGATTGCTTTATAGATCCATACCAACTTTAGGATTATTTTTTCTGATTCTGTGACAAGTGGCACTGGTATTATGATAGCTGTTTTGTGACTAGTTGTTTTTCTTTTGCGGCTTTTAAGATTCTCTTTATCTTCTTGACATTTTAACTATAATTTGCCTTGGTGTGGGTCTCTTTGGGTTCATCTTGGTTGGGATTCTGCTTCCTGAACTTGGATATCTGTTTCCTTCAGCAGTTTAGGGAAATTTTCAGCCATTATTCTGTTTTTTTTTTTTTCCCAAATAGATTTTCTTCCCCTTTGTGTCTTTCTTCTTTTGGGACCATATAATGTGAATGTTAGTATGTTTGTTGTTTTTCCATAGGTCTTCTAAATTCTCCTGTTTTAAAAAATTATTATTACTATTGTTATTATTAGGTGATTTCCATTACTCTCTCTTCTAGATCACTGATCCATTCTTCTACAACCTCTAATTTTCTCTCAATTCCCTCTAGTGTATTTTTTCATTAATTATGGTATTCTTCAGCTCTCACTGTGTTTCTTTTTTATCTTTTGTCTTTTTGAAGTTCTCACTGTATTCCTCCATTATTCTTTCAAGTTCAGTTAGTATCTTTATCACCATTATTTTAAACTTTTTCTGGTAGATTGCTTATCTCTGTTTCATTTAGTTCTTTCTCTGAGGTTTTGTGTATTCTTTCATCTGGAATATATCCCTTTGTCTCCTTATTTTGTCTAGCTCTGTGTTTTCACATATTAAGTAGATTAGCTATGCTTCCCAGTTTGGGATGAGTGGTTTTATGTATAAGGTATCCTAGGGGCCCAATAGCATGGTCTCCCCTGGTCACCAGAGCCAGGTGTTCCAGGAGGATCCCCTGGATGTTCCAGGTGTTCCAGGTGTGCCCTCTTATGGCTGGTCCACAGCTGCTACAGGCATGCTAGTGCATGGAGCTGGCCCCTGATGTGGTAGCTCGAAGGCCCAGCTGTGACTGTTGCAGGCTTTCTGGTATATGGGACAGCCACCCAGGTCAGGAGAC
This sequence comes from Cervus canadensis, assembly GCF_019320065.1. Classification (NCBI taxonomy): domain Eukaryota; kingdom Metazoa; phylum Chordata; class Mammalia; order Artiodactyla; family Cervidae; genus Cervus; species Cervus canadensis. Next base: position 82,776,095 of record NC_057387.1, on the reverse strand, counting down.
ACTTTGGGGGAATGCCAGTCCTGGCAGATGCTGCTTGCCAGGTAAGGTGGACAGGGGGCATCTATTTTTTTTTTCAAGCCAAACTGTATCCAGCTTTATTAAAGATACTTTTCATAAACAATCATGGTATTTCAGGCAGGATATGGGCAGACAATCATTAACTGCATACAACTTTCAAAATCCCTTTTTCAAATGGACTACCAAAATCATTTTGGGCTCTGTGGGAGAGGGCGAGGGTGGGATGATTTGGGAGAATGGCATTGAAACATGTATATTATCATATGTGAAATGAATTGCCAGTCCAGGTTCGATGCATGATACAGGGGGCTCGGGGCTGGTGCTCTGGGATGATGCAGAGGGATGGGATGGGGAGGGAGGTGGGAGGGGGGTTCAGGATGGGGAACACATGTACACCCATGGCAGATTTATGTCAATGTATGGCAAAACCAATACAGTGTTGTAAAGTAATTAGCCTCCAATGAAAATAAATAAATTTATATATATATATGTAAAAAAAAGAAAGCCACTATGAAACCCAATGAAATCTTCATGTGATGCTCTGAACAGGGAAAGTTTAGACTGAGGGTTGACATTTCACATTTAGCATGTTGTTTAACAACTTTTCACAAGCCGACCCTGACTTTCAGGAAATGGAAATGAAAATGGCAGAAGTGTCACACTGAGGGGCCACAGCCTAAAATAGTGAACTGCTCCTCCTTTGAAGGATGCCATCTCAATGGTGACACTGGAAAGTCCAGATTGCCTGACATACTGGTCATCAATTTTGGGGGGTCAGTTTTCAACAGGTCTCTGGGTTTAGGGGAGTAATTTCTATGCAGAGGTGGAAAAGAAGAGGACATAAAAACTAAATTTTAGTTCTTCCACATCACAAGGCATCTGTGCCAAGGTGGCTAATGTATGTCAACATCACGGAATCCCTCCTTCCTGGGAACCAACAGGGAGTCTCTCAAAACTAGATGGGAAAGGTGTTTTTCCCCCATGTCAACTCAGCTTCTGAGACATTCTGTTAGTGACATGTGCCTTTCCCCCAAAAAACAGCAATGAAGTATTCTGTGTGCTAACAACATAGCTTAAAAAAAAGTAAAACAAAATTCCGCATTTTTATAAAACTTGATAAAAAATAGTATTTCAAGCTGTTCAGTCCCCAGAAGTACGCAGTTATCAGAAATGCACACCCTTCACTTAGCGTCTCCAGGCTTCAGCTTTCTGTGCCTGGTCTGTTATTAATATTGTTAATAATATTTTCTGCAGGGTTATTCCCACCCTTGCCAGCACCAGCTTTCCCCCTTTTCCCTTTGGGTACCTTCTTTGCAGGGGCCTTTTTAGTCCTGGGCTCTGGCTTTGGAGGAACAGGTTTAGCAGATAACCTTGGGGATCTTCTGTGTGGTTCGTCCTTCACCTTGGCCTTATCTCCTTTAGCACCCCCTTCAGACTTGGGTATGGTGGCTACAGCAGTGGGACGTAGGTACTAGACACAGGGATGCAGTGGCGTGCAGGCTGTGGTTGGTCCAGGGGTCTCTCTCGCCTCTTCACACTGCTCTGGCAGGGGACATCTTTAAAGGGGCTCTGGCATTAGCTGAGGCTGCCTGCTAGATGTGTAATGGATGAGGGCTATTTTGGAGATTGATGCCTGCAAATCTTTTAGTGTAATTTTGAGGGGTGAATAGGAGCTTGCCAGGAGACAGAGAGTAAGTGAAGGAAATGTAACCTTTGCAGAAAACCACAGAGACCAAATAGCAAAGTGTTAAGCAGGGGTGTAAGGTGCAGAGTGGGGAAAAAGAAAGTATTGAGACTAAAACATAGTCATGCACCTAGACCAGAGAGAGGCTTGTAGCAGCTTAGATGCCCAAAAGTCAGAGATGGAAGAAGGGGGAAAAGACACATTTAGTTTTTAAGAAATAAAATCAGATAATGGTCTGTCAGTCTGTGTATAAACAGAAAACAGGGATATACCCAAGAGAGTATAAGTTCATAGGAATGTACAGAAGAAAGCCTAGTATTCATAGATGTATATATCTCACATCTTCTTTATTTGTTCATCTGTTCATGGACATGTAGGTCTTTTCCACATCTTAGCTACTTTGAATAATACTGAGTGAACATTGGAGTACAGATATCTCTTCCATATCCTGTTTGCAGACAGCCACACACAAAAGAATCAAACCAGATCCCTATCTTACACCATACAAAAAATTGACTCAAAATGGATAGACTTGAATGTAAAACCTGAAATCAGAAAACTCCTGGGAGAAAACATAAGGGTTAAGCTCCTTGACATCAGACTTGGCAATGACTTTTTGGATTTGACACCAAAAGCAAAAGCGACAAAAGCAAAAATAGATGATCCACTTTTAAGACCCACGTTTTGAAAAAGATGGGCTCTTTCCAAATGAGTAGTCATGGAACGGCTGTGTTTAGCTTTCTCAGTGTTCTGAAAGGCTTGCAGATTCAAGCTGAGCCTCAAAGGGTTTCTCTTTCCCCTCGCCTGCAGGGAGTCCTGGGGGATTGGCTTTTCCGGAGGCTCAGAAATATCAAGGGCCTGGTGTGTTCCCTTCTTCATCCTCTAGTTACTTCGATAGGAATCTTGGCCCTGGTCTAGTGTAGGGGAGCAGCAGGGCATTCATGCCAGGAGGGTCCTTTGAGGCTTTTTCCTTCTGTGGAGCATATTCTGTTGGAAAAGGCCAGATTGACCGTATTCCAGGACCAAATTGGTGTGATGCTTAAAAGCGCTTTTTCATAGAGAGATAGAATAGATAGAAGGGGGTCTTAATAATCAAGTCCAGTGTTTCATCAGTACCCCCCCATTCCCTTCCTCTGGCTCCTTCATGGTGATGGCCTGTCCCCTTCTTCTCTTGGAGCCTGCAATAGAGATTTTAGATCATTTACCGGCCTCCTGCACAGCTTAGATCAATAGTAGCATAATCCAGCCTCACTTCTCTGCATTTCTTCACCTCTGTAGTGCTCCTGTCTATATAATGGGTTGAGTATCCCTGATCCATGAACCTAATGAATTTCAGCAGAAGAGAATATACTTAAAGTCCTATTGAAAAGTATAAAATGATAGGAATTCCCTGGAGGTCCAATGGTTAGGACTCTGTGCTTCCACTGCAGGGGGCATGGGTCCAATCCCTGGTCAGGGAACTAAGATCCCATAAGCCACGTGGCATAGCAAAAAAAAAAAAAAATATATATATATATATATAAAATGATATATAAATAATATTTTATTTCTAGCATTATCATTTACACTCTATTCATAGATATTTCTTAAAAGAATGAAAGGAGCTCACATAAACTAGAAACTAAATTGAGCCCAGGATAAAACGTGCTGAATTTCAAATGGGCCTAATCAAAATTCATGTTTTTAAGATTGTACTAATTAAAAACCAGAAAAACAAATAAGCAAAATCCATTCAACACAGTAAACCCATGCCTCGTAGTATTGAACCTTTGTGCTGTTTAAGACCACTGGATTTTCTCCTCAATGTACCTTAACTGCTTTAGTGTTTGATTCAATACAAGTCCCAAATAAAACACTTCAAGGTATACTATTTATAATTTCTATCTTTTGTTATCACATAGGTGCATAAGAAATATGAGAAAACCAGATCTTAAATTTCCCTCAATTGAAATAAGATAATGTCATGTCATGGGTAGTGTTAGTCACTCAGTTCAGTTCAGTCGCTCAGTCATGTCCGACTCTTTGTGACCCCATGAATCGCAGCATGCCAGGCCTCCCTGTCCATCACCAACTCCTGGAGTTCACTCAAACGCATGTCCATCGAGTCGGTGATGCCATCCAGCCATCTCATCCTCTGTCGTCCCCTTCTCCTCCTGCCCCCAATCCCTCCCAGCATCAGGGTCTTTTCCAATGAGTCAACTCTTCGCATGAGGTGGCCAAAGTACTGGAGTTTCAGCTTCAGCATCAGTCCTTCCAATGAACACCCAGGACTGATCTCCTTTAGGATGGACTGGTTGGATCTCCTTGCAGTCCAAGGGACTCTCAACAGTCTTCTCCAACACCACAGTTCAAAAGCATCAATTTTTTGGCGCTCAGCTTTCTTCACAGTCCAACTCTCACATCCATACATGACCACTGGAGAAACCATAGCCTTGACTAGATGGACCTTTGTTGGCAATGTAATGTCTCTGCTTTTTAATATGCTATCTAGGTTGGTCATAACTTTCCTTCCAAGGAGTAAGTGTCTTTTAATTTTATGGCTGCAATCACCATCTGCAGTGATTTTGGAGCCCAAAAAATGTCTGACACTGTTTCCACTGTTTCCCCATCTATTTGCCATGAAGTAATGGTTAGTCGCTCAGTCATGTCCAACTCTTTGTGAACCCATGGACTATGGCCCACCTGGGTCCTCTGTCCTTGGAATTTTCCAGGCAAGAATACTGGAGTGGGTGGTCATTCCCTTCTCCAGAGGATATAACAATTATATAAATATAATAACAATATAAATATAGTAGTAATATAATAATAGGAGTAGTAATAACAACGACAGATTGGATCTATAACCATATCTGTTATTATTATATAATTTGCCTTACACAATTGCGATGACCATGTTCTTTCTAAATGCTTAGTATCTGCTGGGTTTATTGCTCACTACTTTATGTGAGTGAGTTCACTTAACCTTCAGAATGCCCTCTATGATGAAGGTGCCATTATGCTCCTGTTTTATAGAAAGAAAAAACAAGGCTCAGAGAGGCAAAGACACTTGCCTGAGCACACACTGTTGCAGGTGGCATCTGACTCCGTGGTACACAGTCTCAAACTACTATGCTAGATTACTTCCTTGTTTAAAATATGGGGAGACACCACAAAGAATTTGTGTCAAATGTTTAATCATTTATCTGGTGGTTCTTAATGTCTAGCTTATTACCTGTAACTAATCAAAAGCATGCAAGTTCTAAAGAACAGTTATCCCAATGTTATTCAGGTAGATATGCATCCTGGCAAAGAGTAGTCAAGAAAATACAAGTAGCACATCATCTCCTCAACACAGCTCACCTTGAGTCATTACTGAAATCTAGCCCTGTGGGTGATGTTGATAATGCTGACTTGACTTCTTAACCCCTATTTAAGGAACCAGGGATGAGAATACGATATGGTAGAAAGAATGTTACTTTTTTTTAAAAGGTAACTTTTTAAAGCACTGGTCTTAAATCTACAATTGCTCATATCTGTATGAATTCATGATTTTGGATAAATAAGCTCTTGTGTGGTTTATGTATATAGAAATCTAAGATGATATATATAATCCATAGCATAGCAACCATTTTACTCCCTATTGCTGTTTATGTGCATCCTGAAGCTTATTGCTACAGGGCTACAAGATGATGCTACATAAACATAGATATATATGTATTTGTGTGTGTATATATACACGTACACACACATACCCACGCATCTATATATATATGTAACTTCACAGTAACTGAGATGCTGAGATGACAAGTTACTCTGAAAACCTAGATGTTTACACAACGTATTTTAAAATAGTCTGTGGCATTTCTACTATTCACATGATACCCATGACACTGTCACTTACCAAAGTTGTTTGTGTGTGTTTGCATAGGACTTCACATAGAAGAATGGAAAGAGAAAGCATTTAGCACCCTTGAGTGCTGACCCCGGCCCTGCCCCTTACTAGCTGGGTCACCTAGAGCAGCTAGTGTGAGCCCACTAAGCTCCTATAAACCTTTGAAGGGGCCACTTATCCTGCGTGACGACCTCCATTTTCGTGGAAGGAAAAGCTTCCATGGCACCCTCAGGAAAGGAGAGGTAGGAGCAGAAAACTCCTGCTCTTTCTCTGCTCACTCCTTTGTGTCAGCAAGAGGGCCGGGCGAGACTTACCTGCTTGCTGAGTGTGAGTGAAGGGCTGTCCCAGAGGTCCAGCCTAGTCCGGGAGTTCACTTTGGCATCTGCTTGTGTAGAGGACACATGTGTTCCTTACCTGCCTTCTTGTAGAAGTCAAGGGAGTTAGGGGAGGGGGATAGTTACAGGAAGCTTGATTCTGGTCACACACTCGTGTTTTCTCCAATCCAGCTGCAACAGCAGTAAATCTGAGCATTTGATCTCTCTCTCTCTGACTTTTGTATAGATCTTTCAGCCGGTTCTGGGCTTGGAAGTGTGCCAGGGAGTGGTCATTACCTTCCAGCACTTCACAGGACTGAGGCCATGGTTAAAACAAGGGTAAGGATATTAAGAATCTAGCGTGGTGTTTTACACATGGTAGTTGTTTGGGGGCCATCAGATTCCCCTCCAATGTCTGACTAAACTGAACATGACCCAGACTGTATCTTCCAAGTGGTCCTCTCCTTCCGCTCCCCTAGTGCTTAATTAGCACACAGTCTCAGATGTGAGCTGAGTAAGACTTTTAAGAGCCAGAAGAGACTTGACCAATCTGTGAATTAAATTCCTTCGTCTTCCATATGGGAAATTTGGGAACCAGAGATGCTAAGTGTCTTACCTGAGACCACCCAGCTAGTAAGGGCCCACTTGATCTCTAAATCAGTCTTGTCATTGGGCTCTTCGTGATTTCAGAGAACAAAGGGAAACTGTCTTCTATAAAGGATAAATTACAAGGCAGCTTAAAACCTGAGAGCTTTGTCAAGGTAAAGTGTTTCCATTTTGATGAACAAGAGAGTTCCCGAAATACTTTTCTTTTCACCTACTTTGCTATTATTCATCTCCTTCCCACCCCCGCCCCCATCACCAATTGCTTCTGCTTGGAAAAGTCTATTATAGTTTATCATTCTATCTGTGGCTCTTATTTTAAAGACTATCTCAGGTGGAGCAGGAACTTAAGAAAATATTCCCCAGGAAGATTCTGAGAGACATTTTGTACATACTGTACCTATACTTTACTTCTCCAAATGTCTTGAACTTGGGAAAATGCAACTGAGAACAGTAAGGGAATGACAGGCCCTTTCCCCTCCTTATAGAGTCCTTTCTCTGTGGGCCTACTGATGTCTTAGGTGGGGTTTTTTTTTTTTTTTTTTTTTTTTTCCGCTGCTTCAAGTGGCATGCAGGATCTTAGTTCCCTGATTAGGGATTGAACCCATCCCCCCTGCAGTGGAAGCATAGTCCTAACCACTGTGACTACCAATCAGAGGCCAGCTCTAGAGAGAGATAATGGCCAGAGAGATATTGACTGTGTATATTTATTTCTTCCTGGGACTGAAGTGTGTTAGAAATTCCTGGTCTCATTCCCCTTCAGAATATCTCAGAAAAGTAGGAGAAAGGCAGAGCTTCCTAATCTCATTTTATATATAGGAAAGCAGAAGGAAGAGAAATCAAGAGATTTCTAGATATTCTCACTTCTGCCCTTCATAACACTGTCTTTTTTTCCTGGAATGTTACTTTCCCCAGAAAACTCCTACTCACTCTGCAAAACCAGTTCCTTGATGAAACTCAGTTCCTCTTTGGCGCCCTCATTGAAGTTTCTGTGGACCATGCTGGAGCAGTTTTGCTGTCTTTATCTTTCAGAAATGCACTCCTTATAATACTATCACAAAAATCTTGTCATCCCCATTTTATAGATAAGGACACAAAGCTCAGAGAGGTTACATGACTTATTCTAAATCACACAGCCAGTATGTGATGGGATCAGTTCTTGAGCACAGGATGTCAGACGCCAAAGCCCATTCTGTCTACTATGGTCTGAGGCTGCCTTTTTAATAACAAGGGATCCAGATGTGAGAATGCATTTTACCCTTGTGCTCAGTTGCCAAATCGTGTCTGACTCTTTGTGACCCCATGGACCATAGCCCACCAGGTTTCTGTGTTCATGGATTTTCCAGGCAAGAATACTGGAGTGGGTTGCCATTTCCACCCTTAGCTAATTCCTAATACCAATAACTAACTCCCATTGATAGAATACTTTATGATTTACACTGCATTTTTCCATATACATCATCTCATTAGATCCATATAACGAAGCTGCAAGGTGGTGATTTCACAACAATTTTAGTTTATGGCTTTACAATTGAGGAATGGAAGCCCAGAGAAGGGATTTGCCAAAAGCCATCCTCCTATTTTCTAACAGTTAGCAGTTTGCAGGAAATTAAACCCACATCTGCTAACTTCAAATCCCTTTGCCATGTTGCGGCAATTAATTCAGGTTCTCAGTTGGCTTAACATGCAGTAAAGGCAGAATCTCCAAATAAATAAATGGTGGATTGTCCTTAGGAGACTAAGACGTTCTCTTTGGTTCCACATATCATCAAGACTTTTCCTCTTTGGGCAATGGTGTGGTTCAGGGGATGGTACCATCTGCAGGTGGTATGTCCCTGTCAAGGGAACGAATCCCAGCCCTCAGAATGTGATCAAGGACAGTCATTCATCTTCCATATATTTATCATATCATCACACAGTTTGATGTTACAGAGTAGCACGTCTCAATGCTTTTATTTTTCTTCAAACACTCATAAGACAGACACCTGTGGGCGACCTCAAGGATATGCATCATTCCTCATGTTCTAACTTTAACTTGACCCTTTTCTACTCAAGAGAGCAAGGAAAGGTGTGACAAGAACATTATTAGGAAAAAAAAAAAAAGCTATTTATCTTTCATTTATCTTGAATACTATCTTTTTTTTAACTAAGTTTCGTATCTTACAGGAAGGTTCTGACACATCTCACAACTCACTGGGACATACCTGTGTGATGTGTTCCAGTAGTAAGTGTATACAGTTAACTGTAGCAGGACTGTGTTCTCAAGGACCTCATAGTTGGGTGGGCAGGCAGACCTGGACCACTGACTAGCATTCAAGACAGGTATTGAGAATCTTTGTACTGGCAGTGCAAAGAAGGAGTAGGAAGTATTGGATTGTGAAAAACAAACACACTTGGATAGAAAACTGAATTTTTTCCCTTTATTTTTTAATTGAAGTATAAGTGATTTACAATTTTGTATGAGTTTCAAGTATACAGCAAAGTGAATCACTTATACATATATATAAATAAATATACATATGTATATGTTATACACGCATGTGTACTAAATCGCTTCAGCCGTGTCCAACTCTGTGCAACCCTATGGACTGTAGCCTACCAGGATCCTCTGTTCATGGGATTCTCCAGGCAAGAATACTGGAGTAGGTTGCCATTTCCTCTTCCAGGAGATTTTCCTGACCCAGGGATTGTCTCTTGTGTCTCTTGTATTGACAGGCAGATTCTTTACCACTGAGTCACCAGGGAAGTCCCCCAAACCTGAATGTTTGACTTGAATCTTTGGGAATGAATTGTGTGTTCACAGGTAGTAGGGGAAATTGAGAAAGAAGAGGAAAACATCATGAATGTCATGATACCTTCTGCTGGGTGGGCCTGAGGGAATGCTAAGTAGCCCTGTTATAATCTGAATGGACATTGAGAGAAAAGGAGGTAGGAAATGAGATCTGAAAAGTAGTTAGTACTGGAACATCATGCTCTTGTGTTTGGATGTGGTCCTGTACACAGTGGGGAGCCATTAAAGATTTGGAGCAGGGGCCTGGCGTGATCCGGCTCATGTTTTTGGAAGATGAGTTTGGCAGCTCTGATTCTATGGCATTGAAGATCATAACCTGACGAAGAACCTGCAGTTCCAAGTCGGGGATGAGAAGTGCTAGTTGATGAGCTGGAAAAAAAAAAAAAAAATCAAAGATCCCATTTTCCTACTTGTGTCAAGTCAAATAAATGGAGCCAGATAAATGTGGAAAAAAATCAAGATAGTAGCAAAATTGCCTGGAAGCAGAATGTTTTTCAAAGTCCCTAATGAGGTGTCAGTGAACCTAACGAGATGAAACTCCCTACCCTACACCTAGTTTTTCACGCTGTCCTTTTCATCCACTCATAATTAAGTTGTGAAATTGGAATTATATCCTATCATTAAAGACGGAGGCCAGCTTTGCCTGTCTCTTGTTTCTTCGGAGATGGGAACTCTGAAAAGCATTCTCTTCCTTGGCTTCTTTTCCCGATGATGCTTCCCCTGATGTGGCTGCAGGTGATGGCACTGCTGTTTTAGATTTTGATTAAAAAGGGCCACATGGCTCCTCTTCATTGATTTTAGTATTGAATTCCATCATTCTTAGTTAGGAATTATTAAGCAACTGAAGTTGAAAGGAAAATGTCAGTCTTTTAGTGTCTTTGGCTTATTAGTGGAAGGGAAGAGAGGCTTGCTCCATGGGCCAGACATTGGGTGGGGCTTTCTGGATATAAAGGGCCCCTCTGATTCTTTCAGGGTGCAACCATGAGAGGGAAGCCTTATTTCCCATTTATACAGATGTGGAAACTGAGGCTCACAGGAATCACAGGTGCTTTTTAATAAGATACATCAGGCTTCTTCTGAACCTGGGCTTTTCCTTCTCCACTGAGATAAAGGTGATGACTACACTTGGAGGCAAAGAGAAGGAGGAGGAGGTGGCTTCAGTCCATCAGCCACCAATCTATGCCTTCCAGCATCCCATTCATTCTGCTAGGACACTTTGTAGTGCTTTCCTTATTTGTACAAGAACCCTTTGTAGGATATTATTTGCTCCTTTTTCTGAATGAGCTAATCATGACTCAGCAGGTATAAGTGATTTATCCCAAATCACTCAGGAAGTACAGACTCCACCTCACTACACTGCCTTCAAATTGAGATCTCTACAGGATAAAATGCCTCGTCTCAAAGGATGAAGCCAAGAAGGGATATTTCTGGTACCGGGGCCAGCTCACAGTATGAGAGAGGTATATGTAAAGCAGGTCCCTTTTTATGAAACCCTGGCATTCTGGAATATAGGGTAGGTCCAGGAGAAAGATGCGGGGAAGAGATCAGAGGCTGGCTCTGTACAAGGGGGCAGGAGCTCTGGGCAGCATCAGCCTGGAGCAGAAGAGCTCCTAGAATCACACACTCACTAAAGAAATAAGAGCAGCTTGTCCTTTTCCTTGCAGGACTATTTCAGTAAACTTACTGAGCAGACTCATAAAGCAATAACTGGAAACGTGGCTACCCCAGGATGAACATAGCTGCGGATGCTCCCTTGTCCCATGGTTGGGTCTGTCTGCTCAGACACAGTGGGGCTTCAGCCCCACCTCTGCTCCAGCTTTTCTGGAGAACCAGTACTTCCTCTCTGACAGCAACACCCGTGCGGACTGAGGTTTCCAGATCAGGCCTGGTCCTCTCTGCTCTGTCCATCACGGCTAACGCAGTATAAAAATGCAAATGCAGGTCTATGATCTCCAATTTGGGACCTTAGGGGCCAGTTGTATGTCAGAAATTTAGAATATTTCAGATTTGAGAAAGGCCATGTGATATATATATATTACATATTATACAACACCCCTGCCAAGCTTGGGGCAGCACCCATCATTGAGCACATTAATATTTCTGCAGTAAAATGTGTAATAAATAAATGTAGCATGAACAGACACTATAAGTAGTGTCCCGTCAGTACAGGTCAGTTTGTAGTCTCAAATGAATTTCAGATCAGCTTAGATATGCTGCCAAAATGAGTTGCCTGTAGATGCAAAAATTCTGAACAAAATACTAGCAAACTGAATCTAACAACACATGAAGAAGATCATTGAACCACAATCAAGTTGTATCTATCTCAGGGTCAAAGGAATGGTTCAACATACACAAATCAATCAATGTGATATACTACATCAACAAAAGGAAAGACAAAAACCATACGATCATCTCAATAGATGCAGAAAAAGCATCTGATAAAATTCAAAATGGGTTATACACACACAGACACACACATGCACACACAAAATTGGGTTTTCGGAGCTTCTTGGGTTTTATAATTCAGATAAGAGATTGCAGGTAAATATTTGTTCAATGCCTACTACTGCAAAAATAGTAGCTCACACAGATCGAGCGCCTGTTATATGCTCAGCACTGGACTGAACCGTTGACAGACAGTTACTGCACAAGAGCTCCAGAGCTGATGATGAATATAGTGTTACTATCTGTGTAGAGCAGTGTAGAGCTGGGCTGTGCAATCAATAGCCACTAGTCACGTACAGCTATTTCCATTTAAATTAATTAAATTAATTTAAACTAATTTAAATCAAATGAAATTAAAAATTCAGTTCCTTGGTTGTACTATCAAGAGCTCGATAGCCACATGTGGCTAATGGCCACATATTGGAGTAGCTGCATATGCCTAGTGCCTAAGCCATCCTGGGCAGCACAGAATATTTCCTTCACAGTGGAAAGTTCTACTGGATAACCTTGGCCTACATGCCATACAGGATGGTGGTTATGAGCGTGGATTCTGGAGCTGTACTGCTCAGCACCATCATTCCCTAGTTACATGGCTTTGTCCAAACTGCTTTACCTCTTGGCATCTCAGTATTCACATCTGTAAAATGGGGGTAAAGCTCTTACCCACTTCATTTGTTGTGAGGTATAAATGCATTCATACATGTAAAAAACTAGAATAGTGCCTGGCTTGAACTTATCTCCTAATAGTTCTGCCTATTATGATTATTATTAAACCTGAGGAAGTCAAGGCATAAAAAGACGTAAACTCTATCCTCAAGTCCTTGCTCTTAAGCTGCATATTCTATAGCCTCTCCAGACAACGTGTCCTATTCATCTCTTCTCCCCTATTGCTGAATGAATGATTGTGTAAATAAATGAGAGAGTCTGGAAGTGGTGACCTGGATGCCCAGAGCAAGGACTAGCTGGGTGATAGCCTGGTCTTTAGGGTTAGGCTCAGATGAAGAGACCGACAGTGAACCATGGTTATCCTTTATTGATTCATCCGAACAAGACTCAGTTCATATCTTTTATTTCCACTTTGTTCCATTTTCCTGTGTCTAATCTTAATTTTTAAAAATCAGCTATAACTAGGCTATTGTAAGGTATCGAACCTACTGTCAGGACTATATATTTGAGATAATATGTTGAAGCTTCATTGATTCTGTTTGACAGCAGTTGAAATAGAAATAGAGTGGGGCTGCTGCTTGGAAGTTACCCAGAGAGACCCTGGATCACTCTCTCGAGAGGTACCTGCCAGATGGTGCCTGCATATAGCTGTGAGCAATGCCTGATATGAAAAAGAGGTGTTCTGTTTGCTGCAGGAACCCCAAGTATGGAGTTAAATGGGATGGGGCTTGGTTTCAGTCCTGAACCAAACCTGGGCAACCTTCTCATACTGCTTTAGCTTTTTGAGCCTCGGTTTCATCATTTGCAACAAGGGGTAATTATTGTGATTCTGTCTCCTTCACATATTGTCATGAAGATCAAATGCAAAGTAGATTAAAACACTTCACTAGTTATAAAGTACTGAGCACACTTAAGTTATATACTAGGACAGGCAACATTTTTCTTCTGGTAGGAGGGGAAGCCTCTGAGCTTAGGGAGAGACAAACATAGACATTTAGGTGCATTAGTAACTGGCATTGCTTATTAAGTCTTAGTCATCATTTTTCTCTTAGTGGAAAAAGAATGTTGTAATAAACATGTTATTCATATCAATTGAAAGGTGAGTGAACCATATTTGAGAAGTAAGAGTATGCTAGTGTTGGCACTGCTCTTTTAGGGCTCACTGTTTAAGGCACTATCCTTTAGGTGGCCTTTTGTCTTCTTTATAACTTTTGAACTTTGTATTTTGGATATTACATCAGTAAGAACTGTCCTCTTATAAGCTTCTGCTTTCCTTTTAACCAGGAGTTATACCATCATCAGCCCCATCCCCACTCATCTACCAACCACCAGGAAGTTTGTAGTTATTTTAATGCTTACTGATAGTCATGTTGGACTTCCCTTGTGGCTCAGACAGTAAAGAATCAGCATGCAATGCAGGAGACCAAAGTTTGATCCCTGGGTTGGGAAGATGCCCTGGAAAAGGTTAGTCACCTTATTCTTCAGTTTTAGAATTAAAGAATTTAATTACAGAGTGAGAGAACAAGAAGAAAGAGTAGAGACTGAAGTATAGCTTTTTAAATTTTATAGATAAATAAATTGAAACTCTAGAGAGAGCAAGAAGGATGCATGGAGAATGAGGGTCAGTCATTGGCAGAGTAGGACTAGAATTGCTGTCTCTGACTCACAACCCATCCATCAGGCAAGTTCTAATCAAGAGTTGTGTGGTGAGCTTGAGGCAGATCAAAGGATTTAGATGAGTCTGGTTTTAGAAAAGGCAGAGGAACCAGAGATCAAATTGCCAACATCTGCTGGATCATCGAAAAAGCAAGAGAGTTCCAGAAAAACATCTATTTCTGCTTTATTGACTGTGCCAAAGCCTTTGACTGTGTGGATCACAATAAACTGTGGAGTACTCTGACAGAGATGGAAATACCAGACCACCTGACCTGCCTCTTGAGAAACCTATATGCAGATCAGGAAGCAACAGTTAGAACTGGACATGGAACAACAGACTGGTTCCAAATAGGAAAAGGAGTACGTCAAGGCTGTATATTGTCACCCTACTTACTTAACTTATATGCAGAGTACCTCATGAGAAATGCTGGGCTGGAGGAAGCACAAGCTGGAATCAAAATTGCCGGGAGAAATATGAATAACCTCAGATGACGCCACCCTTATGGCAGAAAGTAAAGAAGAATTGAAGAGCCTCTTGATGAAAGTGAAAGAGAGGAGTGAAAATGTTGGCTTAAAGCTCAATATTCAGAAAACTAAGATCATGGCATCCAGTCCCATGACTTCATGGCGAATAGATGGAGAAACAGTGGAAATAGAATGGAAACAGTGGCTGACTTTATTTTTGGGGGCTCCAAAATCACTGCAGATGGTGATTGCAGCCATGAAATTAAAAGATGCTAACTCCTTGGAAGGAAAGTTATGACCAATCTAGATAGCATATTAAGAAGCAGAGACATTACTTTGCCAACAAAAGTCTGTCTAGTCAAGGCTATGGTTTTTCCAGTGGTCATGTATGGATGTGAGTGTTGGACTGTGAAGAAAACTGAGCACCGAAGAATTGATGCTTTTGAACTGTGGTGTTGGAGAAGATGCTTGAGAGTCCCTTGGACTGCAAGGAGATCCAACCAGTCCATCCTAAAGGAAATCAGTCCTGGGTGTTCATTGGAAGGACTGATGCTGAAGCTGAAACTCAAATACCTTGGCCACCTCATGTGAAGAGTTGACTCATTGGAAAAGACCCTTATGCTGGGAGGGATCAGGGGCAGGAGGAGAAGGGGATGACAGAGGATGTGATGGCTGGATGGCATCACTGACTCAATGGGCATGAGTTTGAGTAGACTCCGGGAGTTGGTGATGTATAGGGAGGCCTGGCGTGCTGCGGTTCATGGGGTCGCAAAGATTTGGACATGACTGAGCGACTGAACTGAACTGAAATTTGTCAACTGGCCACATCTCACTTCAAGGGAGGTTGGGAAACTGAGTGTTACCTTTCTAGCCTCTATCACTGGGATAATATTTTTAAAAGTTAACCATCAGTGGGGCACAGCCATAGACCAGTGCAATGGATGCCTAACATGAGCAACTAGAACAGTTGTAATACATAAATATTAGCTTTGCTTATTATACACGGTGACCAGGGAGAAGAGTGTTAAGAACAAATGTTTAAGTCTCAGCAGTGTTTGATGCTGTACAATGTTCTACATCAGGGTCAACAAAGGGTCAGTAGTAAATATTTTAGGTTTTATGGTCTCTCTTGCAGTTGCTCAACTCTGCCATCATTGTTTGCAAACAGCCATACACAGTACCTAAACGAACAGTCATGGCTGTATTCCAATCAAACTTTATTTACAGAAATAGGCAAGAAGCCATATTTGGCCTGTGGGCTGAAGTGTGATGGTCCCTGTTCTGCATCCATTTCCATGTTGGGGATGTCCTGGCAATGAGACTGTAATAGCAGAAGTTGCTTACCTCTAGCTGCCTCTCTCTGAGTGGTATCCAAATGGGCATTGCATTCTGGACTAGATTATCCTGCCTCCTGCCCTACTGGATAGAAGCCATTTCTTTCTCCTTCAGGCTGTACATCCCTCTGCCACATACCTACTCTGAATGGTCACATGGAAATTCAATCTATGTCTTTGAATATGGGGGGCACCTTTTAGTGTTACTCAAATATTGTCATATTGAGTGGTCATCATACTTGGGAGATTCAATAAAATCATGATTATGAAAGTGCTTTGTCAACTCAAATGCAGTGTATGAAAATTCCTACTTAGAACAGCCTTCTTATCTGCAGATGCTCCCCATGCTTCAAGGACCTTCTATACTTTCCAAAGTGTTCACATTTCCTGGCATCACATCTGCCCCTATTTGAGAGCAGCTTATCTTTCCTTCAGCAGCATAGTCTGCTTAGGGAGTATATTAATTACCACGATAGAGTCATTGAAGTGAGCTCTTCGTCTATAAGAACCTCTCCCCTCTCAAGGGACTCCAGTACACAAACACATACTCACACTCATACACTCTCATTAGATGAAAGTTTTTGCCATTCCTGCCTTAGCCTTCAACAGCAGACACTTCATGATGGCCCAGTGAACTATGCAGAGGAAAAACTGGAACTTTTAAGGAGCAGATGTCTGAAAAAGGTAAATTATGCAGGTTGGATACCAGTCACACTCTAGCCAGTCATGTGGAGGAGTTTAGAAGGCATGTCATCCCCCTGGGTACCATGAATCACAGGATTGCCCAAACCAGAGTCCTTAGCATCATTGCTAACACATCCCTTTCCCATGTGCCTTTCAACCAATCAAGAGCTTGGTCCTTTCTGGCTAGAGTCCTACTTGCCTCCTTTTCTCCTTGCTGAGTCCTCCTTGTTTGTTCTTTTTTAAATTAAAAAAAAATTTTGTACAATTTTTATAGATTATTTTCAATGTACAGTTATTATAAAATATTGGCTATATTCCCAAGTGTTGAACAGTATGTCCTTGAGTCTATCTTAAATGCAATACTTTGTCCTTCCTACTCTCCCACCCCTATGTTGCACCCCCTCCCCATAACCACTAGTTTGTTCCCTACAACTTCTTTGTTCATTTGTCACTCTTAATCTGGGCATCACTTCTTCCAGAAAGCATTTTCTGACTTCTTAGACTTGTTTTGGTCACCCCTCCTTTGTACTAGGAAGCATCTCCTGTAGCTCTCATCCTACAACACTGTAATTGCATGTTTGTCTGTTTCCTTCACAGGGCTATGGGTGTGTGAGTTCAGAGAACGTGTCATGCTTGACTCATCTTTTATGTCCGGCATGGTGGCTGGTATTTCACTGGAAATCAGTTACCCTTTTATCCATTCCTCCTCTAGCAGGTAGGAATGTAACTCAGAGCAATGGCTTCTCCTCAATTTTAAGAGCTTCAGGAAGGAGTAATCAACAGATTTTCAGAGGCACTCCTTCTCTCTTTAGGGCATCAGATTTAGATCACACCACCCGGGATCATAGCAGACTTTGGGAACGTGTGCATGGTGCTTCATATATCTGATTGGCTGGGGAATTTTTAGTAAACTCATTCATTCCATTCATTTATTCATGGCAATTTATTGTTGCCAGTCTACTCTGTGCTGAACTCTGCATTAGGAACTGTGGATTCCATAAACAATGACATGGAAATGAAACTGTCATCCATGAGCTACATTTGCCAGGCACTCTTGCTAGGAACATATCAAAGGTTCTGTTTCATCTTCATCCATGAAGTACCTACTGTTATCTCTATTTTACAGGATAGAAAATAGTCACAGAAAGTTTTGTGATCATACAGCTGGGACTTCGAAGAGTATAAAATATCACTTCTGTTATCAAGGAACTCAGTGTCTATTGGAGAAACATTCTTTGATTCATTTTCAATCATTCATTCACTCATTTATTCAGAAAGTATTTATTGAGTGCCTGGTTTATGCTCAGCACCATTATAGATTCTTCAGATACAGCCGTGAACATGGGTGACTAGAGTCTTGCTCATGAGGAATTTTCACTCCTTTAAAGAGGAAGCCGTCAACATATAAGTCAACATATGTAGAAAACACAAGAACATGTGAATGAGTGACTGAGGAATATGGGGACATTCCAGTTGAAGAGACAATGTCAACCTCCCTAAGGAGACGGTGCTTGACCTGAGACCTCCAAGAGGATAACTGATGTGAGCATCCAAGGAAGTATGTGCCAGAGGAAACAGTGCCAAGGCACTGTGGCTGCTGGATATGGAGAAAGCGTGCAGGTGGCATGAGAGGGCCAGGGGTAGGGTGGGCCCAGATTTGTATGTGACCTGGTGGGCCATTGTAAGGCCTTTGGACTTATACCAAGAGCAGTGGGACTCCGCTGCAGTGTTTTAAGCCAGCAGGACCCAGTCTAACTTCCTAAAGATCTCTGACTGCTTTGCAGAGAAAAGATTATAGTTTCAAGAGGGGAAAGGTGGAAAGTAGTTAGGAGGGATGGCCAAAGGAGGAAGAAAAGAGAGAGGGAGAGAGAATGAATGAACAAATGAGTGGTGGATTCTGGAATAGGGCAAGCCACAGTGGAGAAATGAAGAGAAGTGAACAGCTCAAGAGAGAGGTGAATAGGTACCAGAGAAAGAGAACTTAGTGAAATAAGAGCAGACGCTGAGGTGATGAACAGGGTTTTCTGGGGCACAAAAGGAAGCACAGATCCTCTGATCCAGGGTCTCCCAAACTGTTCCAGGAAAACACCATGTCCTGTAGGCTGTTAAAAGTTGTTCTTGGGAAAAAGATCAAATTTCTTCAAGTTAAAAAAAAAATGTCTGGACAATGCTGCCACCTGTGTTGCAGAGTGAAGGTGACCAAATACAATAGCATATTCAAGGCTCTTGGAAGCTCGTTAGTAATGAAGTCAGTTTAACTTTAATGTGGCTTTTCTCAAGTCTCTTTGATCCTAGCACTCCTTTTACACAGCACTTCTTGTGCTTGGCCAGCATTCTACCCAGAGTGTCTGATGGGACTGGATGGTCTGGAACAGCATTTGTATTTTACTCATGGCAAGCTGGTGGCCAAGAGAGGGCAGGTGACTTTCCCAAGATCACACAACTGCCTAGAGGCAAAGCCTGGCAGAAATCGTATCTTCTCTGACTTAAGACACACTCTGCTTCTACCCCAGGGTACCATCTACCTCTGCAGAGAAGACTTGTGATGCTGTGCTGATAGAATCCTGACTACAAATAACACGCATCCTTGCTGGCGGCGTGAACAAAGCACTCTGCCCCACACTCCACCCTCCCAGAAGGGCCCTAACTCAGAAATAGTGATGCGCCGTTCCCTGGCCAAGGTGTCAGGCTTATAAATTCTTACCATAATGAACAACAGAGAGTTGTAAAAAACTGCACACAGAGAGAAATGCAACAGTCTTGGTGGCCTGAGGGGTTGAGCCCTATTCAAATATGTTTGCAAACTCCAATCCCCAGCAACAACCTAAATAACAATGGGCTATAATGAGGTGATAATTAACATTGAATCTGAACTCAGCAAAAATAAACAATTTTATATTTTAAGGGGGTAGAGATGCAACTTGATTGTAATTCTGGATGAGCTCCTGTTAGAAAGAGAAACGGGTGCCACTGTGCTTTTGGCTGCAGGGCAAAGAAAGGGTGTTTCTGCATCAGATTTTCATCCAGATTTTGCCATCTCCTATCTGGGCAATTGTGTGTGAGTTGCTTAACTTCTCTTACCTATGAAATGGAGATAATATGTCCTTGCAGGACTAATGAGAAAAGTAATCGAATTATGTTTGTGAGGTACCTTGCATGCCTGACTCACCAGGAGCTTGGTAAATGAGAGCTATTCGAATTATGTGTGTGGTTTCTTCCTCTTTTAAACACCAGGTCATTCTGATGGCAGTTGTCCTGAATGACCTTGATAGTAGATGTTTATGCACTTAAATTGCTAAAGATACTTTTGGTATCTTCAAAATGATAGAATCCCACCTTGACCAAACCCGGACCAAAGAGAAAGTGTTGTGTTTTGCTTATTTGTTGCTGACAATATTAGGTTACCTTATGTCATACTGGTAAGAAGGGTGTAGGTTGGCTCCAGGGACAGCTAGAGACTGAGGCTCAAATAAAGCCACACTTCTCTCCGCCTCTCGGCTGTCTTCATTCCCTGTGACCAGCTTCCTGAGTGTGGAGGGAAATTGCTGTCAAGGTCCTTAAGGACTCCATTTAAAAAGTATCGATGGTTACCATAGGACCAATCAACTATAGGCAGGGTAAATGAGCCTATGAAAACATACAATACCAGCATCTACTTATATCACAGAGTGAAAGAGAAGGATTACATGGCAGAGAACTTCAGGAATGGGAGCTGATGGGGAGAACCAAAAATCAGCAAAACCTCCCCTTTGAAACTAAGCTCATTGTGGAAAATCTAATGGATAGCTGCTTTTTTTTTTTTTTTTTTTTGCTTGTTCAGCTCCTCTTCTACCTTCTCTGGTCAACCATACCCTCTTTGGCATTGGAGAACTCCCCCACCTCTTCCCATGTGCTTTAGCTGGGAGTGTAATCTGTCCTTCCTCAAGTCTACTCAGCCATCAGCCTTTCCATAGGCTCATGTTTTTAGTCCAGGTGCATATCATGCAAATTAGGCCAACCAGACTCTAGTTTTTTCCTGAGTGTTGGTTCTTGGGAAGAATGACTCACGGATTAGAGCAGAATCATTCTGTTGACAACCTTAGAAAGTCTGCCCGTGAGCTCTCCTTCCATTGATCCCTAAGGCTTCATAACTCTCAACCTTCATGAAGTCTGATTGTTTAGTTCTCTGATCCATTTTAAAGCTACCCTCAGTGATCTTCTAGGAAATTCAACTACTCATCAAAGTGAGCTGGAGTTGATTTCTGTTACTTGCAACTGAAGATCCTTAATAGATACAGGCAGAGGCTGAACATTATTTGTGTTAATATCCTCATGTTCCTACTGGTTTCACTGCTACGCAAATGCTCAGAAAACATGTGGTGGACTTGTTGACTGTAGAAACCCGCTTCTTTTATTTCTCTACATATCTTCCTTCAAACATATTTGTAGATCAAAAACCTTATGGAAAACAGTTAAAAGAGAGGCTACACTGCTTGGGTTGAAGCCTGTTCCATTTGGGACACCTTTCTCTAGAACAGTATCTCTGCTTCAAAGTGCCTATCAGTTTCACTCTCAGCTAAATGTTTTATGTACTTGTCCCTGGGGTATTTCATGCTATTTGGAGAATTTATATGTCATTAAGCACAAGGCAGTCCAGGTTAATTGAAACTGTTATTTTTGGAATTGGAAATTATTATTTTTTTCATTAATTGTAGCCATTCCCCAGAATAAAATTGTCACAGTCTTTGGGATTCACAGCAGTGGCTCTGAAGATTCAGCACACAGGAAGAACATAGGATCTCAATGCAGAGTTTCGGGCACCAGCCCTGAAGATTTGGATTCCTTATGGCACCAGTGGGTCCTAGGAATCTACATTTGTAAGATAAGGGATGAACTATGAGAACATTGTTGATTTGTTTTCATTCTTAAATTCAGTACTTTATTTAAAGATCTTAGCTTAGTGCCTGACTTTATCATAAGGACTTGATAAGTAAAAGCATTATTATTGTTAGTTTTGTTTGTGATATAGGATCCAGTGAGCAAATCCAGTACTTTTCTTGGATTCAAGCAGATGTTGAAGTCAGCAACCGACCCTAAGGGTGGTATCCCTCAATTCAGTCTCTTCTCTGCTTTTATTATATTAGTTTGGTCTTCCTAGGTGCCGCGAGTGGTAAAGCAGCCACCTGCCAATGCAGGAGACGGAAGAGACACGTGTCCGTTCCTTGGGAAGATTCCCCTGGAGTAGGAAATGGCAATACACTCCAGTATTCTTGTCTGTGAAAAATTCCATGGACAGAGGAGCCTGGCAGGCTATAGTCCACGGTGTTGCAAAGAGTTGAACATGACTGAGCATACACTCTCCAATTATAGTGATGTTGATGCACACACACACATATGTTGATGCGTATGTGTATCACCATCACTATCATCTCACACCTGTGTCATTATCACAGCACTTCCCACAGAAGATTTCCTTGATTTCCGTCTGCTTGTTTGAATTTATTCTCAAAAAAAACAGTAGGAGTTATTTTACTAAATTTCAAAGCTGTTCGCATTCCTTTCTACTGACAATCCCTCCAAGATGCCCCATTGCTTACAGAATGAAATCTAAACTTCTCACCTGCAATCTTCACAGATTGATTCATGAGCTCCTCTCTAACTGCAACTTCCTGTTGCATCTCTCGCTCGCTGTAGTCAGCCACCCTAAACAAACTGTGGGTCCCCCAAAGTCTCACACTCACTCTTCTTGCAGGCTTTGCTCATTTGGTTCCCTCTGCCTGAAACACACTGGTCTCCCTTTGGTCTGGCCAAAGGTCCTCTAGGTTTTCTTTTGGTTGATCCTCTTCAGTTAAACCCTCCTTGCTCCTCAAAGGCTGGGTTAGATTCCTTTTTATGTGCTGTTACTGGACCCTCTATATCTATTGTCATCGCACTTATCACGCAGTTTTGAGGTTATCTGGGTCCTTTTTTTCTGTCCCCCACTAGATACTGAGCTACAGGAGGCAGGGACTGTGTCTTTAACACCTTTTAGTCTTCATGTCCCAGCGGGATGAATAGCACTTAGTGGATTCAGGTGCTCAATAAATGCTTGGGAAAGAAGAAAGGAAGGAAATTTATTTCAACTGGACCATAGAGAGTGCTGGAAGATACAAAGATCAGGATCCAGTTCTACAGAGAAAGAACTTACAAGAGGTTCATTGGAGTCATGGTCTCAGCAAGATGCCTTAGGTCACGGCAGGTCCTCTCTCCTAGGAGACACTCTTGGTGTAAAAGAAGGAGCACTGGGTTCAAGCAGTAAAGCCACAATTTCAGTGTTAGCCTGTCACCGAAAGCTCCACAATTAAGTCATTTCATTTTTTCTGCATCTTCAGTGTCCTAAACTTCAAAATGGAGCTAATAACAACAGTAGTATCAACAACTACAATAGCTAACAACAACCATAGTATCTACTCCAAATAGTTGTTTTGAGATAAAACAATAAACTATTATTTAAAGTACTTTGCACATTGTAAAGCTATGGTCTTCTTTTCTAGGCTGTGAGCTGCTTGAGGGCAGGGGCTTTGATGAGACATATCTCTGTCCCAGGGTCAGGCACAGGGAAAGTACTAGATGAAGTTTTGTTGAATAGATAGACAAAGGAATCAAAGGATGACTCACTGACTGAATGAATGAATGGATAGGGAAAGTCCAATTGCTAGGTTGCCTGAGCAACCTAAGCAGAAAATGACAGAGAGGCTCAGAATAACCTTGCTGGGATGAATTGCATACACATTGCTTTTTGCCTCCTCCACAGAAACTTCCTTGAGGTAGGGACTGTTCCCTAACTCTCTCCACAACTTCTGACCTAATGCCTTGCACACTGGAAAGTGAAAGTGAAATCGCTCAGTCGTATCTGACTCTTTGCGACACTTTGGACTATAGCCCACCAGGCTCCTCTGTCCGTGGGATTTTCCAGGCAAGAATACTGGAGTGGGTTGCCATTTCCTTCTCCAGGAGATCTTCCCGACCCAGGGATTGAACCTGGGTCTCCCGCATTGTAGGCAGATACTTAACCGTCTGAGCCACCAGGGAAGTTTTGCACACTGGAGTCAGTGCTTAAAAAAACACTTTGGAGCTTAACATGAATTTGTTGACCACGTTACAATTTTCCAATAGTTTGAGTCAGATATGTAATAACATCCCCATTTTATAGATGAAGAAACTGAGGGTCAGAGATGTTTACATGAACTGTCCAAGTTTGCATGGCTGGCAAGGGACCAATCCAGGCCTAGAATCCAAGTCTCATTCTTTTTTTTTTTTTTTTCCCAAGTCTCATTCTTAATCCATTGCTTTTTTTTTTTTCCACCAGAGAGTTTGTCTTCTCGTCTCTTGGCAGTGTTTCTGGGAAGAAATGATGCGTGCACATGCCCAGCAAGCACTTGGTGGGCCCTAAAGCAATGACAGCCCTATGTTAATGAGCAGGAAAGAACCCCAGCAAAGAAGAGTCTTCTGATGGGTGTTGATGAATGTTTACAGATGACATCTTTGCTTTGAATGGAAGGAGACCTAATTTTTAAAAGGCATTCAATTATTGTTAAGCCTAAGGGGCATTTAGAAATGACCACTGCTAATCACCCAGTCTATGACATTGAGACCCTGCCCTCTGCAGCAACCATCTTTTCCAGGGCTTGATCTCATGCAGGAGTGCCAAAGCACGAAATTTATGAAGTCCTCAGAGTTTTTGTGGTCGCAAATCACAAGACTTTATCAAACAAAAAGAGAAGCTTGCCTAGGAGGTTGAGAACATACTTTCCAGACATAGCGATGGGAATACAAACAGGCCAATTCAATTTCTTTTGGGGTCATGGTTTGTAGCTTTATTGAATGTGCGACATTCTCTTTTGAAAGTCCATGGGATGTTTTCACTTCAGAGAATAATTTCCACATCTTGTTCGACACCAAGAAATGGATAATTATTATATCACTTGGCGGTTATTTATCACAGTTTGAATGGAAATAAATTGCTTCAAAGTGAAATCATGCTACATGGTTACCCGTCTGCCCTATTACCCTTTCGTTTAATTTTCTTTATTTTAATGTGCATACCAATGTTTGTGACCTGTCTCGTCTGTCTCTCTCATAATTCCCTTCAAAGAATTTAAATTTGTTAAGAGAAATTAAATAGTGGGTTAAAGGAAGGCTTGGGATTTAGGAAACAGGGATTTAGCTGAGAGCAGTAATTCTGAATTGGCTGTCTCACTTTCTGTGGAATAGGAGCCTGCTGGAAATCAAAAATGGATAAAACACATGGATATATTTCTTCCATAGACCAGCTAGTTAGGGCACAAGTGATGATGCCTATTTTCTGAGTTCAGTGCTATCCACATTGCCCACTCTGGCAATTTTCCCAGTGATTTCATTTCAACTAATAAAATCCACAAAATAACATTGCCTTTCTTTCATTTTAAAAGCGTGAAATCAATCTTTTCCAAGCTTCCTTGTTTCTGCCCTCATCATTTAAACCCTGAAAATCTAAACGATAGGGCTTGTTCACTTTAATTTGGCAAATGTGTACTGAGGGCCCACTGTGTGCTCACCATTGGTCCTTTCTCTGAGGGATGACAGTCTGCCGAGGGAGACTTCTATACGGTATTTCCCTTTTTGTGCCTGGCTCACTGATGTACGAATGTGATGAGGTAGACACTGTTTTCTTGGCGATCACTGGAGACTTCTTAGGAAGAGGTCTGCAGCATTGGGAGTACATCTAGATAAGACTCCTTGAAGCAGAAGCTGATCTTTCAAAGGGTCTGAAGGTGAGATCTGCCAGATCTGGGGTGAGGGAAGGGGATTTGTTGTTGCTGTCAAGTGGGAGTAAAAGTGAGAGGGAGAAGGAGCCGAGATGTGAGCCCCAGCATGAAAATACACAGCCAAGTCACTAGGACTCAATTTGACGCCATTGAGGAAATGGACCAAGGGGCTGGTTCAAGGAAGACCAGGGGCAGAGGTGTAGGTTGGGAAGCCTGAATCAGGACCCCCAACTAGGGTTTGGTGAGTGAGGCAGTAGCCCCCAGGACAAAGTTTAAGAAAACGCCAAGAACTCAAGTCATCAAGAAAAATCATATTTGATTGCTGTATTTGAAAAAAAAATCACAACAAATGTCAGAAGCTCCATAATGAGCACATTATCAAAAGTTGAAACGGTGACAAGATCAGTAGCAGGGGAGTTGTGGAGCCATGCCGGAGCCTGAGGCAAAAGAAAAGCATCGATCATACTGAGCCTGTCTTTAAATATGTCAATATTTTGACATTTATTTAAATTATTTTGTGATTGGTTTTATTGGAGCACAGCCACGCCCATCCACATATATGCTGTCTGTGGCTACCTTTGAGTCACAATATAGTTTGTGTAGTTGCAACAGAAACTGCATGGCTCACAAAACCTAGAATATCCAGAAAAGGTCTGCCACTTCCTAGACTAGCTGATCACTGGGCTCCCTTCTGGTCCTGATATTTGCAGACTGTGTTTTCAGTTGATTCAATTAGTCAATTTTGATGCAAGATCGGCCCTAGCCTTTGAGAATATTTTTTTATGCTTCGTAGACACTATATTTTGTATTATGTTAAAGAACCTTTAATAGACAGTTTACAGCGTATTGCACAAGGTCTTGGGTGATAGCTTGGTGTATTCATCCCATCTCCCTTTTCCTCTCATTACACTACGAGGTGCTTGAAGATCCATGAGGGCATTCAATCAGTGTTTCCAAAACTTGCCAGTTTGATTACCGGTGGTTCTCAGTCCCTCTAGGAGGC
This sequence comes from Cervus canadensis, assembly GCF_019320065.1. Lineage (NCBI taxonomy): Eukaryota > Metazoa > Chordata > Mammalia > Artiodactyla > Cervidae > Cervus > Cervus canadensis. The sequence goes on along the minus strand of NC_057387.1, from coordinate 82,749,796 downwards.
ACTGGAAAGGTGGCTTTATTGGTGTTTACAACGGCTTCCAGTTGCTACTAGAGTAGAGTGGGTAGGGGTGGGATGCTGAACACCCCATAATATGCAGAATGTTTCATCCCAGCAAGAAAAATTGTCCCTCCCCAGATGGCAGTAGAGCCTCTGAGAAACCCTCTGTTCTGCAGGTAAGCCTTGTCTTTGCCTCCATCTATTGTCAATTTTCTAATTTCTTCCTGTGGTTAAGATAAAATTCTGTTTTTTGTGTAATGTTTTACCACTTTAATGGAAATGCTGGTTTCAGGGAATATGAAAATAGCTGGTTTAAAGGCTTTGAATGATGCTTACCAGGCTTTTCAGTTATTTCTTATGGAGTTCTATATATTCTAATTCATTAAATTCATTAAGGGAGAAAAAAAGTCTTTGGGAATATGCACAGCTTGCTATTTCCTATTATTATGCACAAAACATAGCTTTTTCTTGTTCCAATAAAAAGAAAAAACCTCATTTTGGTAAACTGACATCTTCTGTTTTTCTGGAAAAGTCCTCTTAAAGAATGTCCTTCTCTAAGATTTTGTTTTGAAAATAGGATTTGACCATCTCTGGATTGGAAAATAGAGCAAGAAGATGGCATTTTATCAGTAGTTCTAGGACTTTGGGAAAGACAACAGTCTGGTTCCTGGTGCCCCTACCTTGGCAGACAGTATCACTCTGAAGTCACCTCTGCTGTAGAGTCAAGTGCTTCCTGAGGTCCAGCTTGATCACACCCTCTTCTCTCTCCTTCTTTATATTCTCCTTGCTCTCCCTTTCCTCTCTTCATCAAACCATCCCCTCGTTGGTCCTGTTCAATGGCACATTCTGTGTACCATTGTGAGAGGCAAACTGAGTTGTGGGTAAAAATAAAGACTGATAGCTGGGTGTGATTGTAGCTCTACAATCACTTAGCTGTGTAGCTTTGGGGAGGTGATTTAACCTTCCTGTGCCTAAATATCCTCACCCCTAAATTGGGAATTAAATTAATTAATACATGAAAAGCACTCAGAAAAGCATCTGTCAGCCAGTAGGTAGGGAGCAAGTATCTTTGGAAGGATCTTTGGTAGGAATGATGGGGATGTAAGTCAGAGCTGGTATGGGACTCAGGGGTCAGGTGGCCCAGATGTCCAGAGCACAGAGAAGTCAATTTTCAGCCACTGTGGACAGCTGAGGGATGACGCTTTAAACTTCCAGCTCCCCCTTTGAATGGCCTTTGTGTTTACCCTTCTGTTTGGGATTCTGCAGGGAGGAAAACGTTTCTATGATTTAAAAAAAAAATGTTTAGTTCATTGATCTCCTTATATCCACTATATTTACAAATAAAGAAAATAAATGGCACGGAAGGGAAGTGATTTGCCTTTAGCTTTATGTCAAGTTACTGAAAGGCTGGGATTAGAAACCAATCAATTAACAAATATTTGTTAGTACTTTGTGTGTGCCAAGTACCGTCCTGGGCCTTAAGTTCACAAAACATTGTGTAGGATCTTCTGTGGTTCCTTATATTGAGCATCCCCCTTACCCACTGTGTAGCCAGCCCCACTGTAAGCTCCTCCCCTGTCACCCCCATAGGGTTCTCCCTCTCTGGTCTGATCCTTGCATCTCGCTTCATCCTGGATGCCTCTCCCCCTGCCTCTTCTTGTGCACCTGTTGCAGGGAAAAGCCAATTCTGACTCCATGTTGAAACAGTTTCTTTGACTTGCTTTTCATTGCTTTTGTTACTGTAGTCATACATAATGCCCTGCCCCAGAGAATCCTGCCCCTCTACCTGACTGTTCAACTAAAATGCCTTTATTCAGAATCCTGTCCACCTGTAGATGGCAGGAAGGAAGAAATTAACATATCCCCTGCCTGAGGCTTGCCGTTCTAGGAGATATTTGTAAGATTCATGGGCTTTTTACTTTACTTTTTAGTTTACTTTTTACTCCCACTATCTCTGATCTATAAGAGAACCTGGCATCCAGACCCCATAAGATGGTTGAGGCATTATTCTGCCATCACCTCAGTCGGGCAGCTTTCCAGAATAAAGTTAGATTCCTTGCCTCAACAACTCATCTCTTGGATTTATTGGCCTGTCATGCATCAGGCAGAATGAGCTTGGACTTGGTAACACACCTACTTTGTGCCAGGCATATTCTAGATATGTGGGATATAGCAGTGAACCAAACAGTAAGAAACCCCTACCTTCACAAGAGCTTACATCCTCATGAGTAGTGACTTTCAGCAGTCAAAACTTTCTGTAAGTTCTCTCTCCATCAGTTTCCTCATATGTGAAATGGGTATCATAATAGTTCCTACCCCCATAAAGTTGTTTAGAAGCTTAAACTAGTTATTTGCAAAGCTAACAAAACATAAATAAATAATAAATTGGTAAAATATACAATGTGATAAATAGTTATGCTGGGGAGGTTTAACACAGTTCTGTGGTTCCTCAAAAAGTTAATAGAATAACCATTTGCTCCAGCAATTTCAATTCTAGATAATATACCTCAAAGAATTGAAAGCTGGGCTGACAGATAAAGAGCATACTTGTTCATAACAGCATTCTTCACAATAGCCAAAAGGTTGAAACAAGGCAAATGTCCATTAAAAGATGAATGGTTAAAGAAAATGTGGTTTATATTTACACACTAGAGTATTTTTCAACCTTAACAAAGGGTGAGATTCTGACATGTGCTGCAATGTGATAGAACCTTGAAGATATTACGCTAGGTAAAATAAGCCACACACAACAAAGGACAAATATTGTATGATTCCACTTGTATGAGAGAGCTAGTATAGGCAGGTTCTTAGAGACAAATAGAATGGTGGTTGCCAGGGGTGAAGTGGGTGGGGGATTAGGGAGTGAGTGGGGAGTTACTATCTAATGGGTACAGACTTTCTGTTTGAGTTGATGGAAAAGTTCTGGAAATGGATACTGGCAATGGTTTCTCAGCATTGTAATGTACTCAAAGCCACTGAATTGTATACTTAAAAGAGGTTAACCTGGTAAATTTCATGTGAAGTATATTTTACCACAATAAAAAAGTGCTGCATAGGAAAATAAAGCTTGAAAGAAAAGTAGTATTGGGGTAAGGTTAATTTTAGAACGGAGGAATTGCTGAGTCTTTAAGCTAAAACTGGAATTGCTAAGTCTTTAAGCAAAGACTAGAAGAAGCAAGCCATGTGACTCTCTGAGGGGAGCATGTCCCTAGGTGAGGGACCCACGTCCTGCTGCCTCCCCCCACCCCCACCCCCACCACCATGCAAGCGCAGTGTCAAAAGACTAACCAGCATGGGTGGGTGAGATCCCTGGTATGAATCCTAGTCACACACTTATTTTCTGCCTGACTTTATACAACAATCTTAGGTTGTCTGTGTGCCTCAAGATTCTGGGTTTTATCATGGGGATGATAATACCCACCTCAGCCAGTATTCAGTGAAATAGTATGCAGAGATCCTTCAGCAGCAAGCCTAGTACCGGCTGGTCTTTAGCAGCTATGTGAGCCCACCCATTCCTCAGTTTATGGCCAGCATCTGCTCTGACATGTTCGCTGGTGCCTGTGCTATATGGGTTGTTAAGTAAGTTGCTATCACCCCTGCCTGGCACATTTTGATTCAGGCAGTGTTAAAATGCTAAAAAGCATTTACAGTAGTCTTTGGCACATTGATGGCAATCAATAAATGTTAGTTTTCTTCATGCAGTCCATTGGTCATTCTTTCATTTATCAGAAATAAATAAGACACAGCCGCTGTTCTCAAGATGCTCATTATTTTACTGTCTGGAAATCACGTAAAACCATCCCTGGGGATTTGAGTAGTGAGGAGACGTGGCCTGGAGTGCACAGGAAGACCTATCAGAGGATGGGACTCGAGCTGAGCCTCCCAGCCTGGCTGGGATTGGCTAAGTGATCAAGGGAGGGAGGAAGCACAGGTACAATGGTGGGGTGATGCTCTTTGATCAGAAAGGGTAAGCACAGCTCACCTGTGGTCCAGCATTGCTCAGCTGGGATTTTATCAGCCTTAGAGCTGTTGTTCTAGCACATCACAAAATACCTGTTTCTGAGGTCTTGGTAGGACCCGCGCTGGGTCTCTTCCATTTGCCCCTCTGTAGACTCTTTCCTTCCTTTCCCACCCTGCTCTTTGCCTTGGGAGGCTGTCCTGTACGGACCACATCAACCCACTTCCTTACCCACCATATTAGTTTTCTAGGGCTGCCTTAGCAAAGCACCAGAGATTGGATGCCTTCGGTGACAGAAATTTATTTTCTCACAATTCTGGAGACCAGAAGTCCAAGGTCAAGGTGTTGGCAGTATTGGTTTCTTCTGAGGCCCTTCTCTCCTTGCCTTGTAGATGGCCATCTTTTCCATGTCTTCATAGAGTCTTCTCTCTCTATATGTCTGTGTCCAAATGTCCTGTTTTTATAAAGATACTAGTCATATTGGATTAGGGTGCACCCTATTCATCTTATTTTAATTTAATTGCCTCTTTAAAGATGCAATATCCATATACAGATATATTCTGAAATACTAGAGGTAAGACTTCCACATGTGGATTTTTAGGGAACCCAGTTCAGCCCATAACACCCTTTGACCTTTGGTTGAGTTTGGCCAGTGAGGAGCATCAGCAGGAAGTTAGGGGTGGAGGTGAGTGAGTTGGGGTATTTATCCTCCTAGGTGTTGCCCGGTACTGTCACCAAGGGCAAACCTCCCAGTTCCTATCTGGCAGACCTTTCCTCACAGGCCCCCTCTCTCACTCCAGGGTCAGGTGACCGCTCTATCCCCTGCTCCTTCAGAACAAGGATGAGGAGAGAGCCGGTATTCCTGTCCCCATGATTTCCCTTCACCCGCCCTACACCTTCATAAGCAGGCCTTTTATTAAACTCTCCTCCAGTTGCTCACTTTGAGTGTATCATCTCGTCATTTCCAGCTGAGGCTCTGGTGGGGGAGTGGGGTGCAGGGATGATGGGGGGAGTGCACAGAGGAAGAACTTCACGCTCTTGTTTATGATGAGCTTGGCTCACAAAGGAGATGGCCCTGTGTAGTCCCGTAGACCTCGATTCCTCACTGTTTTTTGGACCATCCTCTACTGCTTGCTCTGCCCACTTAAATCGGAGGCAGCATGGAGCAGTGGAAGGAGCGGGTGAGTTTGAGTGGTGGTGGTCTACTGAAAGGAGTGTCTTTCACCTCCGTGGTGTGATGGTGGGCAGGGCACTTTATCTGTCTGATCCTTTCATTTCCAGAACTGTAGACTATAATGAAAGCCTCAAACATTTTGTTGTAAGAGCTTGATTATATCACATTAAATGAGAGAGCAAATGTTCAATAGATGTTTCATCTTCTTTCCTTAATATAATTTCATTTTGGAAACACCTGTGGGAATCCTAACTGAGCAGAGACAGCAAGGGGGGAGAGCCAGAGTCAGGTGTGGGGGACCCGATGGGTCACTGAGAGGGCCCTGGCTGGGCGGCTTTCCACTCTCTTCTGTTCCCCGCCCTGCTTCCCCTTATGTACGATAGAGACAGCGGCAGCTTCCTGCTCCCCTCCCACTAGGGCCAGTGGAGTGCAAACATGGCTCTCCCTCTAGCCTCATCTGTTGCCTCTCTCCAACCCCTCTG